>NC_056524.1:23462902-23480296 GCF_019175285.1 Sceloporus undulatus
ATGGAGCCATGACAGTTAAAAGCAGTGTCAAATTGCATTAATTCTGCCATGTGGCAGCAGTCTTACTTCCATGTTTCCTTGAACCTAAATTGAACAGGACCTGAATGGATCAGTCCCTACAGATGAAAACAATCAGTTCACTGAAAATGTGAAACAAATAAAATTTCTCCTCAATTGCTAGGCAAAGGCATTTTAAGCATTGGTTGTTGGCACCCCTGATGAAACATGGGCCTTTACAAGCACCTAAATAGTTAGTTAACTTCACTGTAGTGTAAACCCAGGTGTAGATGTAGTGGAGCTACTCTATAGAGCACTTAACCTAAAAGATAATGCAACCTGTTGATGTGTAATTGTTTCTCAGCATGAAAAAGAAGCCCAGCCGAGAAGCAGTTGACAGCTACTGGATTAAGGATTTAGAGGCCCATAAGCTTTTTAATGTGTACAACCCTACTATTAGTATTAATACACTTGGTGATGTGATAATCTACAAAAATAATGACTAATTAAAAGTTGGTTTGGAACTGATGGGCAGTTCTTAATATCTTCCACAAATGAGCTAGTGACCTGCTTTTGTAAAGCTATTGAACTTTTTAGTGTCTAATCTTACAGCCATTCAAAACAGTGTCTATTTGCAAAATAAAATTTAAAAAAGTAATGTGGCTCAGTAATGCATTTTGCAACTGCTAACTCCTGGGCTACTTTACATATCTAAATTCGATAATTACTAATATAATTATGATTATTAACTTGTTCCACTTTTATAGTTCCATTTATATAATCGTTTTATACCCCTGGCACACAGACTTTTCCTTAGGAAATAAGTCCCAGAACTATTTCCTAATTTGTAGGACAGAATCACATTCTTAGTTTATACCACTGTGAAATGCTGAAAAGCACCATGAATGAGTTCATGATTTAGTAAATCTGATATAAGAAGAAGCAGGGTACATTATCCATAAGAGGGCAAAACAATATATACTAGCCTGCATTTCTTCAACCCTGTTGTAAAAGGTAGAAAACAGAGTACAATGAACACTTTTGATTCTGAACAAGAATGGGGGCGGGGGGCGGGGGTGGGAGGAAACCAAATTTCTGTACAATTCACAGCAGCTGCAAATATAACTGCAGCTTGGGAACAATATTTTCAAAAGGTAATTGAATTCTCGTGAAGGTATACTAGGTGCCACAGTAGGAATCCAGTGTAATCCAAAGGTTTTCTAAGATAAATACATGCTAAATTTGTTCAAAGTGGTAAGCCAAAACATCTGGAGAGCACCATGATGCCAGTCTCCGCTGTGATGGCTAATAGAGTGACCCTATGCACACTTACTAGGAAGATGCCCCTTTGAACATAGTATGTCTTCCTTCTGAGTAAAGCCTAAGACTGTGTCACATCCATATAAGGTGCATTGTGGTTTCCTATGCACCTCAGCAAAGTTGATATATACATGTGTATATCAATGTAGGGAAGGGGTAATCAAGTTTGGGAAAATTAGTTGTTTGCAATACAATCTGTATAGCAAATGCATAAGGTGACAGAGCTTGGATAAGTTACTTTTTGACTACAACACCTAGCATCCCCAGCCCACATGATTAGTGGTCATGTGGACTGGAGAGTATAGTTGTTGTAATTAAAAAAAAATTCCCAACCTCTGGGAAGTTGGCATTCAAAAACCTGCTATCTAGTCCCATTGTCACATGATTGCTGTCTCTGCCCTCTGATGCACAAAGTGGGTACCTCTGCACATAAAACTGCAAAATATATGTCTTTCAGACACTTTGCTGAGACTGCAAATGTCAGGGTGTGACCAGTGGACACAGTGATGTTAATGCTGAGAGTGGTTAAATGAAGTCCTACTTCTCCCCACCATAAGGCCGGTCTATGAGTGGGGGAGGAGAATGACTGAACTGAGCTTTTAATCAACAGGTAAAATGCTGATATGGATTTCTATTTTCTGCAAGCAGAATCTGTTTGGTTTCATTCAGAAACACACCAGAGGAAAGAAACAGATGAACTGGAAAGGCAAGCTACACCACCTGCCCTGCTGAAATGCTTCCTCCCTAAATATTCTGGCCATATTGGCACAGCAACATAGCAGTTCAAGGATTCTCCATCTCCAGTATCATCAGGAGCCTCCACTGAAGTGACATTTTTTCCCTTCTCTGTTATGGTTTCTACAATGTGTGCTTATTGTACTTTTCATATGTACTTTGCATTAAAAAAAAACCTCTGTCTGCACAAAACCACTGTATTTTTTCTCTTTTGTAATTCTAAATAGACAGAGAAGGAGGGGCCAAGCACAACAGAGTGATTCATCACAAAGGCACCAACAGCCCACCCAATGCTACCACTTTTCCAACAAGGCAAGATTTCTTGTTTTCCAGGACTACACATATTAGGAGGGGAAATGTACAAAACGTACTTACAAAAATTCACAATTTTTTCCAAGACCAAAAGAAAAATGCCTGCCATTTTGCAGCAGCTCACAGAAGGGGAAAAAAGAAAACCTATGGTGTTTACCATATAGTAAGGATGAAACAAATTGGGATTCACATCCCTGTTCCCACAATTGTAATCAAATGCCTCCACAAAGCCCATAAGAAATTGCTGTATGTTGCTTGTATTCAAAGCAACTGGAGTTCTGAACAAGTAATACACAAGACTAACATTACATTATCAAGGAAAGATTTGTAAAAGGTTCATAACTGTGTTTATGAATCTGAATCTGTACATGAGGTCAAACTAAAGCTCTTAACAATACTGCCAAATCCTTAATAAAAGAGCCACACCTATTAAATGCTGTCATTCTCTCTCCCCCCCCCCCCCCCCACACACACACTTTCTGGGTTTATTACCAGGCTTTCCAATGCCTTAAGGCTGCTGTTAAAACAGGTACAATTATTAATCCTGGTAATTAGGAATGCCATCCATGACTTAATGGGAGCAGTGAGCAATCAGTGACCTTTAATGAAAAGCTAAACAGAGCAAAACAAGATCAACCTGTTCACAAAAAATAGAATGTATGGTGTCTTCTACAAGCTATGTGTCTGCAGAAAGACAGAAACATAACGACAAATATTGCAAGGGAATAAATCATATACAAGTTTTTGCCTCAGTGTGGGATCTCAAGTGACTTGGTATGTTGGGAAAGGCAGGAGTGGAGTCAGCCCCTAGTAAGTTTTGAAACGGCAATACAATCTGATGTATCCTCTCTCATGCTCCCATCAGTTAAACACTCTAAAGGCACCAAATCTTATCTAATCTTGAAAGCTAAGTAGGGTGAGCCCTGGTTATTTCTTGAATGGGAGACAACCAATTAATATCAGGTGTTGTAAGCCTGATCTATGGTAATTTCAGAGGAAGGAACTGGCAACACCACCTCTAAGGATTCCTTGCCTAAGAAAACCTTATCAAATGTACAGGGTCACCATAAACAAACAGGCAACTTGAAAGCACATATACACAATCACTGCTTTAAAAGCAGAAGTAAATGCACCCTCTGATATGATGACTACATTTTGAGGGAACTTTTGTCTTGAGAGAAAGATGGGGAATCTTGGACTCCATAGATGTGTATGGGCTCTAATACTGTATAAGTCTTGACATTTTAGTCAGAAAATTGACCCCAAAAACCTGGGTTGACTTATCCATGGCTCAATTTAAGTACTGTACCTTAACTCTTTTATATATATGAAAAATGAACCACCCTTTCTCTGAGCAGAGTGGAAAGAGACAACAACTTAGTCCATCCTAGGAGCAACAAAAAGAAGTACCAACTTCTCACCACAGCAACATTTGACCTTTTCAAATGGATGGGTGGGAAAATGGCAGCAGCAGCAATGGTTCTTTGGTGCTTCCCCTCAAAGGAACACCAAGAGGAATCAGGCCTTGAAGGATCTGAATAAGATGTTTGTGCATATTTGTCAGGCAAATTTATAACATAAAATTAAAGGTTGTAATCACTGCTAATGTAGTCTCAATTTTCTTTGCCTTGCCTTTTCATCCTTTTCAACATGTGTGTGTTTTCTTAGCCCCAGCTGTAACTCAGTGCCTCCCTCATACATTGCACACTGTAGTTCCCTCTTCATCCATCCAGCCATTAGGGTGAGCACAAACAGTTATGCCTGCCAGAATTACGTAAGTTCTTTGCCATTATTTTCCTTTGTTTTGTCCTTTACATCCTTTGTTTCATGTCCCTAAAGTGTACCTATGACTTATGGGTTGTATCAAAATCCATTATTTTGGCTTTCAAACATGTCCTTGACTTATACATGAAGTTGACTAATAGTCAAGTATACACAGTAGCCTGCCACCTCAGTCAACATGACCAATGGTCATGAAATAGGCAGGAAGTAGTCATCCAACAATATTTGGACAGCCATAGGTCTCTGACCCTTTTCTTAAGATTATGACTTGAGATCCCAAGGTAGATAGAAAACTGCCTTTTGCTAATGTTTTCCACCTAGCCTGATATTGTATACTTTGAATGACAACCATATTTTGTGTCATCAATTACCCAATCTTTTCTTTTTCAAAGACGTTGCTAGAGATTATAAGAGGAATTTTCTGTATTGTGCTACTGCACAACACTGCACACGCATGTTCAACACTTACCCAGGCTGGCCAAAAACCTCAGGATTTGTACTTGTACTTATTAGGGTTAAAAAAATAACCCTATAACTTAATCTTCTGTCCTGGTCTATTTCTTATGAATTCTAAGAAGTAGCTGCAGCTTTTAAACCCATGGGTGTTTTGGTCCCTGTTGTGGGAGTTTGCAATACAGGAAGTTGTAAATTCTCTTGTCTGAATTGGAACAACTATCATAAAGCATCACACGCCATGAAATCCAGACACAGAATAGCCTGACATTTAGCATGACTGGCCCATCTGGAACTTCACTTAAAGCTATGCATGGATAACCTCTGTTGAAATATCAGCTACATTAGCACTGATTATTTGTTTAAAACAGAAAAGTGTGGTAACTGAGAGATGACTGATATTGGAGATTAATGCACCGGCTTTTATTCCTGTGTTAGATGAGGGATGTAAACACAGAGGGATGGATTCTATTGCACAGCTCCATCCTCAGGCAGTATTCATTCTGGATCTGATCAGGGCTTCTCCTGGATCTTTTAAAGAATTGCAGTAGCGTACCCACGCAGAGGCAGGGCTTCTGGAGGGCAGGCCCTTGAGGTGGTGCTTCTGGGGTGGGGTGGGGGGGATGGATTCACATGAAAACTGCAGTGCAGTCCATGGAAATGGCTGCCCACCACCTGCCTGGACCAGAGCCCTCTTCCTTGAGGACAGGACACCCCCCTGAGGCCTGTCGAAATTTCTGCACTGAGTGGGAAAGCAGCTGTGTGTTTGTGGAAACAGTCACCTGACACCAGCCCAGCCCAGAGCGCCCCCCCTCCTAAGACCTGGAGTAGCACCAGCACAGGCCTAAAAAGTGCCTGCAGTGGACAGGGGACCAACAGGGTGGCACCCCCATCTTCTGGGGTGTCACCCAGTGCAGTCTGCACCCCCCCCCATCCCCCACTCCCAGGGATGCTACTGAAGAACAGGATCATTCTTTAAAAGATCCAAGAGAAGCCCAGGTTGGGCATGGGATGAATACTGCCTGGGGATAGAGCTGTGCAATAAAATCTGTCCCTGTGCGTTTACATCCTGTGCCTAGCATGTGAAAAAAAGCGGATGGGCCTGTCTCCATTATTTTACAATCTAACTGACTTTGCTAGACAGACAATTTAAGCATCAAGAATTGTATACCCAAGTCTAGTTATCTGCAATATTCCTAACACAGCTGGAGATATATGTGTGCACAAACAAACAGTCCATGCTTGATCAGGAGACATGTCCTAGATTGATTTAAAGGTGGCACTTTCCTTATAACAACACCTGCAAAACACTACAGGTTGTGACCAATGCAATTCTTCCAGTGCTAACAATTCACCAGTTAGGCTACTGCTGAATGAGCAGATATTACACGTGGGCATAGTATAGCAGTGTTGAATTACTGCTGGAAAACCCAGTCACTGTTTTTTGCTCTTTCTCCTGGGATTCTAGAAACACACAGAGCAGGCAATTCAAGAATAAAGTCTAATTCTGTTCTCCTGAGTTGTAAAAGGTAGACAGAAGAATAACAATTTGACAGGCAGAATCTCCTGTCTTTACTGATTTACTTAAAGGAAGTAGACCCCCCATCTCATGGGCCTGATGTAGCCTACCTGCCAATATTATAGAAAGGAATTTCCCATTCTTTCTACATGCAGAAGAAACAAAATGAGTTGGGAATCCAGGAAAACAGAAGTTTTTTGCTGAATTCCCAGCCGTCTTGAATTCATAGCCATATAGTAAGAAAATTCCTCTTCTTCCTCTATGATTTGAGAAGAGTCCAAATAACCCAGGAAGAGGACAATTCTGGATTATCAGGTCACTGCATTTCTGGATAAGGAAAGAACTAAGTACTCTCCTATATTTTTTTCTCCCCACCCCCTCTCCATATGTGGTAATAATAAGGTTTAATGAGGATTGACTGAACATCTATCCCCTCTGCACAGTATTTGCATGTATATAAGTGTGCATATTTTGTGTATATGTGTGGGGGAGATATTGCTGAAGTAAATGCATATTTTAATATAATGACAACAAAATAGCTTTACACTGCACACACAGGATTTAAATCTTCATGTATCCTGACCTTGCTTACAAGAGTGAATAATTACCAGATTATTTTTTCCAGTATGGGAGAAAAACGGAGGTGTCTGTACAATTCTTAAGGGATATTCATGCCATGCAAACTCCTTCAGGGAACAATATACCTGTGATACTCAGGGAGAATGCTTTTAGTCTATTTTAGCTTGAAAAGACATAAATCCAGTAGTACCTCTGAGAGCACCTGGAAAGATGAAATTTCTAGCGTAACTAGAAGATTGGCATTTGGTAAAGTGGACTGTGTCCATGAAGGCTTATGCTGGATTTATCTGTGATTTTAATATGTACAGAAAACACATTTGTGATGAAAGAAACAATATTTTCTGTACAAAATACACTGTTTCACAAAGAGAAAATGTGGGCTTTTTTGTGCAGAAGTACCAAATCTAATTCTGCACAAATGAATTGCCTTGAAAGTTTTTGCAAACTGTAATTATCTTGCTGCTCCTCTATTCTTCAGAAATGCAGGTTGGGATCTCCTTTATTCGCCAGAGAAATAATTAAAAATAAATATTCGCCAGAGAAATAATTAAAAATAAATATTTAAAAATAAATAAAATAATAAATAAATAAATAAATAAATAATTAAAAATAAATATTCTTTCCATCCCAAATATTCTTTCCATGCTTATTCCACACTGGTATTATTGAATTAATATGTTCCAGTGGTACCATTGGATCATATAGATCACGGGATGATCGATATGAAGAAATGTTTCCAATACTTCATTTGACATGGTAGAGACAAGCTGTCTTGAGAAGAGTAGATAGCCTGTCAAGGATTTCATAACCCCTGTGAAAACTCTCACAACTTCCATTATACAAGTGAATCTCCAAGCACTTTGGTTCTATGTCATGCTTTCTGCAATTTGTGCAAAAATGTCATCAATTTGTTTTCTTTTGTGAAGTGTACAATAACAGAGAACGACCCAATTGTTCACAAGGATGTAAATAGCACATCAAACTTCTATTTTTTTTTTTTTTTACATTTTATACACTTACAGGAATGTGCACACACACATACTCGCACTAATCAGCTTTGCAAATTGTTCCTGAGAATGCATCCACACTGTAAAAATGATGCAGTTTTACATACATTACTTTAACTGTCATGTCTCCATTCTATAGAATCCTGGGATTTGTAGTTATCTGAGGCACCAGCACTCTTTGGCAGAGAAGGCTAAAGACCTTTTAAAACTACAAATCTCATGATTCCATGGGATACATAGAAGATAAAGTACTGTTTCCCACATCCCTACTTATAACTTTGTGTGCCACAGAGGAATGGAGCAGAGGCAATACTGAATGTGCACCTTCTTTGCTGACCAAAATCATAGACAAAATATATTGTCTGACAGCTGTGTAGCCTATTGTCTCAGTGATATAGGAACCATTTTGGGGGTAATGAATACATCAGAACTTGGAAAATTGCCTTTAAAAGTAATTAGCTTTTTAATTACTTTGCCACTGCAAAGCTCCGACAGGTATTTAGCTACATTACAGTTGTATTTTTTGAAGCATTCCTTTCCATTTCTTTTAGTTTTTTAGGTTTTTTTTTTTTTTTGAGATTCAAACATAATTAGAAACTTTTACATAACAGATACTTTTATTTCCCTTTGAAACAGCATTGACCGCTACAAGCTGCCATCCTGTGGTATAAAGCACATCTAAGTAGCAAGACCACACACTTATTATTATAATTGTCTGTTCACTTTGTGATCATTTGGAGCTCTATCTTCCTCTGTCTTTGCTGTAAGCCACCTCAGGTCCCATGTTGGGAGTGTGCTGAGATATAAATAAAATCAATTAATCAATCAAAATAAATATGTTATTGATTGCCATCAAGTTGGCTTTGACTTATGGCAACCCTATCAGTGTGAGATTTCCAGAACACCATGTCATCAGCAGCCCTACTCAGATCCAGCAAACTCAGGGCCATGGCTTCCTTACTTAAATCTATACACTTGTACTACCTTTCTGTGGCTCTCTTCAGCTGTAGTATGTCTACTGGATATCACCATCTTTTCTAATGAGTCATATTGTGTCACGGTATTAGTTTCATCATTCTGGTTAGATTTGTTCTAGGACCCACTTTTTTTGTCTCTTGTGGCAGTCTGTGGTTTCTGTTGAACCAGCCTCCAGCACTACATTTCAGAAAAACAAACACACACAATTCTATTGCCATCTACAGTTTGAATAGGAACAGTCCAGAACAGTTCCACAATCCATCACTTGAATTCATCAGCCCCAAAGAACAGAACAAAACTATCCCTCTGTTCTTATCCTATCCTTGTGGCTGTTGTTTTTTTTTTTTTAAGCCTTTGCATAATGTAGTAAAGTCACTGGCAGGCATAATGAAAATCCCCGCAATGCATAGTGACAATAAAAGCTGAAGGAGGGGATCAGGAAAGAGGAGAATACTAAAAGGACACAGGGCTAGTGGGATTTTATTTGAGATCAGCTTCTCAGTGCCACAACGAAAGCAGACCATTATGAAAATAATGTAGAACTGTGGGGAAGAAATCTACTCAAAGGGAGGGGGGGGACCAAAAGAACATTTAAAAAGGAAGCATGGCTACCTTTTAGGAAACAACGACACCCCAGACAGATTTATCTGAATGACATTAATGCTAACTAGCTGCAGTGATCTGCATGGAAGGAGGAGACATTTCTCCCCTGTGAATCTGTGCAGGGCCATGTGATATATTTAATTTGCTAGCACACAACCATTTGACCTAATATTACTAACAGATGGCTGTTTTCTTTTTCTTGGGCTTTAAACATCAAAGGGGTACAAGAGAATATTTGAATTCCTCTGTGGTGAACAGTAGTAGCTTAAACAGGGATGGTAACTGGAAGATGCTCTTTGCAACAGATGCTTGGTGTGTTCAATTAGACTGAGAAGTAATATTGAAGCAGAGTCTTTAAAGTTCAAGGCACACCAGGGAAATGCAAGGACTTAGGATGAAAAGGAAGAGAATACTGAAAGTAAGCCTACACCTGGTTACTTTTTAAAGCCAAACAGCACAGTTTAGAGGAGGTGAGCAAAACATGGAGCCCGCCAGCTACCAGAAATGGGGCTGGAGGTTGGATTACTGAAATGGCACTTAATGAATCTGCCATTCCCTAAAGGGCCCCAAATCTAGTATCCAGTGGTGTCTCCATGGTTAGTGTCACCCAGTGCAGCCCTGCTGTCCTCCCTCCATCCCAATTGCTTGCCTGCCCCCCAGCAGACCCGCTGCTGCCTAGGCAAGACTGCCACTGGGGGAAGGGTATGCTCCCCCCCATGGTCATTTGGGATCCAGAGTGGCTGCTCAACAAAGCACAGATCCCAAACAAAAGTTATGACCCTCTCTAGCAGTGCCCATTGCTTAGGGACAGTGCTGCAACCTTCACATGGCTGTCTGGGATCTTTTGCAGCTGCTGGGCAAGAGAGAAAGGAACATGACACCTGTTCTCACTTGCTCAGCAGCTGCAGCAGCCCCACCGGGTGTACCACCCTACTGGGTGTACACTCACATCTCTTGTCACCCAGTGTGGTCGGCACACCACACACACTGCACCCTCCTAGTGATACCACTGCTAGTACCTGGGATGAGTGCCCCAGCCTCCCTTATGAGAAAGAAAGCAGTCAAGCACTGATAAGCCAGCATTCATGAATGGTGGCTATGTTTAATCTAATTAGCCACAGGTTGTCTTATTGTCATAATGCCCACCTGATTGGTGTGACAAGGCTGATCCAATAAAAGGCGATAAAATGTCAGGCACACAAATAGTGATTTAAATCAGGGGGCACATATGGCATGTAGCTCCTCTTCAGCCTCCTGCTTTGTGCTTTCCACTACCATTTGCCATTACCAGCACTGAAACATTATTAGGAATATCAACTGTGCTGTCATTTGCACCAGCAAAACTCTTCAGGGCAGAAAACCCTCAGCACATTTCATGCACAAAGGTTTAAGTTATTTCCATTTTATCTGTATCCACACTGCAGAATTAAAGTATTTTGGAAACTTGGTAAGTCAATACTTGCATAAGTTATTTTGATTTAATGGAACTACTCTAGTTGGAACAAACAAAAGGGATCAGACTTTAGTCTCTGAAACATGAAAAAAACCACAGCCCTTGGGTATATCTCAACTGTAGAAATAAAGCACTTAATGGTTGTGCAGAAGAAAGAGTTTCAGCAGGTTTTGCTTCTCATGCAAGTGACACCTATGAAAATTTTCCTACCTGAATTACATTCCATACCTTTGCTTCAGTGTCATCACAGACTGACAGTGATGAGGATGACTACTACTAAATGGGGTGTATTCTGTGCAAAATACACATCTCTCTTTTTTGCACAGCAAAATACATTTTTTGCACAGGAAACAGCAAAAATGTGTTAATTTTGCACAGAATAAGTCCGCATCTGCATCATATTTTGTGCAAAAAAAAAATTCCACAGAGAAATTAGGTGTTATTGAACTTTGTGTTTTAGCTCAGTTAGTATAGACAATGGTGTAGACTGTGGAGAATGGAGTGCAACAGAATCTGGAGGGCCACAAAATACCCACTGCTGCCCTAAACCCTGTTATGGGTCTGAACTCAAGTAGCTTTATTGAATCAATGGCAGCTTGATAAGTCAACACTTAAATAAGTTCTTTTGATGTAAGGGACCTGCTTTAGTTGAGACAAAAATGGGATTCAGACTTTAGTCTCTGAAACAGACAAAAAACAAACGAACATCAGCACCCTTTAGGTGTATCCATACTACAGAAATAAAGTAGTTTGACACCACTTTAGCTATCATGGTTCTGTCCTGTGGAATCTTGGGATTTGTAGTTTGGAAATGTAATCAGCCTGGTCTGTCAGAGAGCTCTGGTGCCTCAGCAAAGTACAAATCTCAGGATTCCACAGGATGGATCCATGACAGCTAAAGAAGTGTCAAACTACTTTATTTCTGCAGTGTGACTACATCCCTTGTCACCTCAAAGTGAGGTGAAAACTTTCGCTCAGTATACAAGGACAAAACAAATTAATATTTACATGCCTGCTAATACGTAAGATGCATAACACTGCCTAAGAGCATGGTTCTATAGTCAATGCCCATTCATCATTTTCCAACTATGAATTTCAGCCAGTGCTTCTGTAATGTATACATTCACATTAGACAAAGATGTTGGCTAGTACCAAGCAATAATTTAAACAGTGCTGGCTAAATTCATACAAATTTACTCCAGCTATAATTTGCTTGTCTAGTGCTGAGTTCTATGCATTACATTATTTGAACCATGGCTATGAGTTGGAGAATAATCAGAAAGCACATCACACAAATCACACAAATAATTAGGTGCCTTGGCCTGACTGATGCAAGAGGAATTTTTTGCCAGTAGTACATAGTCATAGCTTGGCTCCAAAATACGTAAAAGAAACATGATGAAAACGTATAAGCATTTGACAGTTGTAAACTCAAAAGAGAGAGGAAGGGCCAATGTTAGAGGAACTCTTGGCTTATCTTAGAGAGGAAAAATGATGCTGGTGAAGAAAAGGAAAACATTCATGCTTCAAAATTTAGGCTGTTGTCCAGCTGTCCACAAGAAACAATGAGAACTTGATTGTACAATACACGTAAACTAGAATAATAGAATCATAGAATTGTAGAGTTAGAAAATATCACAAAGACCATCCAGTCCAACCTCTCGTCATGCAGTAAGACATAGATAAAGTACTTCTGGCAGATGGCTATGCAACTCAGTTTAACAGCCTCCAAAGGAGGAGACTGTACCTTTTTCCAAGGCAGCGTGTACTGCCTTCCAAGGCAACTGTTAAACAGCTCTTACTGTCATAAAGTTCTTCCAAATGTTTAGGTGGAATCTCTTTTCCTGTAGCTTGAATCCATTTGCTGTGTCCTAGCCTCTGGAGCAGCAGAAAACAAGATTGGCCCATCCTCAATATGATATCCCTTTAAATATTTATTTTTAAAAAAGATAGATTAATATGTCCATATGCAGTGCATTTCACATTTCTGTAATTGTACAAAATCTAAAACCATAGTAACTGCTGCTTTGTTGCATGGACTATTAAAATATAGAAGCATTGGAAGGACTGATGTAAAAACGTTTTGTGACTCTTCTTAAGCATTCTGTGTATGCATGCTCAGCTTTACTAAAGGGGAAAGACAACAGAGATATGTTCTGCAAACAACATAAAGCACAACAGAAAACAAAGCTTCTCATTCCTTGCACTTGTGGATTTAGGATTCATGCAAGGGTCGACAAATCTTCAATATGCCATGTAGCTATGTTGAAACATGGGCGGGGTACAGACCGCTGCTTTGCGGCGGTCTGCCGCCGCCGCCAGTAGGTCCGCGGGGGAGCCGGAGCCTTCACACGGCCCGACTCCCGCGCGGACCGAAAAAGAAGCTCCAAAATGGAGCTTCTTTTAAAGTCGCGTTTGCGACGTAGCGAGGCGCCAGGGGCGCGCTTGCTACGTCACAAGCGGCGCGACACGTCTGGATGCTGTGCGTCCAGTACGTAAAGATGGCGGTGCCCATGTAGAAGGGGCGCCGCCATCTTGTACGTATACAATACGTACTAGGGTTAGGGGGGTGCGGAAGCACCGCCCCTTCCTAACCCTAGTACGTATTGTATACGTACTAAATGGCGGTGTGTATCCCGCCATGGTTTTTTTTTTTTAATGTTTTGAGCATAAAGAAGGCATTGGTGATCTCTCTACAGATTATGCTGCATAATTGGGCTCACAAGACAAAGCACGTGAATTGCAAAACAGTAGCTGTAGAGAAAGCTAAGTAAAACAGTAGTGGAAAACCTCAGGGGTGGACAGAGCCACATTAGGCCAACTGGAAAGAGAGTCCACCAAAGCATGAATGAATGCTACTGTCCCACCGTAGCAGTTAAAATATAAAAGCTTCATTTTCCATTTAAAGAGGTGGCATGTGGGTAGATTAATTCTGCTTTTGAACAAAATATGTATTCTAGAAGAGATAGATGGCTCTGCTTATAATGGGGAGATCCACTTTTAGCCCAGAGATTCAAGGTGCAGAATACTATCTCTAAACTAGTTCCAATACCTCAGACTAAATTCAGAGTGGCTTCACTGCCCCTCTGATATTGTAAGCCACCCACCGCTCATGGTATGGCCATGGTATGCCCATGCATTCTGTTTTTATAGGACAACACAGCTTTTTTGACCTCCATTGTTGCACTACTGGGATTTGGCCAGTACCAAACTTGACAGGAGGGTGTCTACTAAGACAGGCAAAGGAACAAACATAAGAGTCAAACCACATGCTTTAGGACAGGACATTTACATCCATATCCCAGAATATTAGAATCAAGGGTCACCCCATGAAGCCGAACAAGGAAATCAATATTCATGACAGGCAGAAGGAAGTAGGATAGAGCCATAGTAATTAAAGCTGTGTCAAACTGTGTGTAGTGCAGAACAGATTCAGGTCAGCTGCTGACCAGATCAGAGACAAATCTTATCCCTGCTTAGGGAGAGGTCTGTAGGAGAAGCTGGTGGGCTAGATGGGAAATCCTCGCCACATGTAGAGACTTTAACTGCCAAGGCTCTATGCTATGGATTCCTGGGAATTGTAGTTTGCTGTGGTACCAGAGTTCTCTGACAAAGAAGGCCATGAAGATCACAGCCCCACCTGGTGAGAACACAAGAGGTAGCCTTCTCAGTGGCTGCTCCCACACACTGGAATACCCTTCCTCAGGAGGCTAGGCTGGCTCCCTCCCTGCTGGCCTTTCGTCACCAGGTAAAAACATTTTTATGTCAGCGGGCTTTCTGTACATAGCAGGGTGGTTTTATGGAGCAGGTGGGTTTTTAGTCTGTTTTTAACTTAACTATATTTTATGTGATTTTATATTATATTTTATTGTAAATATTTTATGTGATTTTATATATGGATTGTTTCAATTTTATAATAATTTTATAGGTTTTATCTGTGAGTTGCCTTGGATCCCTCCGGAGAGAAAGGCAGGATATAAATGAAATAAAATAAAATAAATGTCTCACAAAACTATAGTTGCCAGAATTGCATAGCACTGGGCCATGGCAGTTAAAGTGGTGTCAAACTGGATTATTTCTGCAATGCAAATGTTTGCCATTGCCATCCTCTGAGTTGAAAGAGTGTGATTTTCCCAAGGTCATCCAGTGGGTTTTTATGTTCAAGCAGGAATTTGAACCCTGGTCTCCAGTGTTGTAGGTCCAATGCTCAAACCACTACACCACAGTAACCACTGTCAAATTGGCAACAACAAGAGTCCAGGAAAGATAGCATCTTGGATTCTCAGACTCTGTTCTCGACTGGTTTAGATCTTATTTGTCAGACAGATCTTTTGCACTGGTTGCAGGTGGTTAGACTTCATCTCCCACTCCCTTTCTGTCGTGTCTTTTTAGATTGTAAGCCTGAGGGCAGGGAACCATCCAATTAAAAAGATTGTATGTACAGCGGTGTGTAAATTTACAGCGCTTTATAAATAAAGGTTAATAATAATAATAATAATAATAATAATAATAATAATAATAATAATGGACTATGGTTCCCAAGAACTTTTCAGGCTAACAAGACTTTAGGATTCTGGCTACAAGACTGGGGAATTGTATTCCAAAATAAAAGTGGTTTCCCCAAACTATGGCAATAGTTAGGGAAAATTGTAATTGTAAAGGGGATAGGAGAGAGGGGTAGTCAGATAACAGGATAACTATAAGGACAAAAAGTGGCCGCCCAGATGGATGGGCAGGCCGCTTTGCTGCTAGAAGCGGTGGCGAAACTACAAGCCCCAGAATCCTCTGGGGCTTGCCCCGGCTCCTTATTGGTGTGCAGGGCGGAAGGGGTGTCTCTTCCGCCCCGCAACGCTCTAGGAGCTGGGTTCTATGGTCTGAGAGTTCCGGTCCTCCAGGGCAGCTCATTGGGCAGTTGCCCTGGAGGAGGAGTCTCCCTGACCACGTGGTCTGGGGGCAGAGCCGGGGCCTATTTAAGGCCGCACTGCCAGCTCCGGCCCTCAGTTGAGGATGGAGCCAAGCTGGAAAGGAGGAGGCGCTGGAGTGCTTATCCCACCCACCCACCGCTTGGTTCTGGGCTTTTTGTCACAGCTTGTGGGCGGCAGCATAGGCCAGGATACGCACGGTGTGGTACCAGGGCTACGGAGCTCTGGTTTGGGAGTCAGTTGGGATCCAGGGGCGAATAGGGCAGGCATATGGCCATTGCGGGGGCCATAATGCGAGATCGCCTCCTGGTGACTAGGGGCTTAGCGAATATGTGAACGCATGGCAGAGTTGCGGTCAAGTGGTGTTCCTTAGCCCCTAGGTCATCCCAATGCCTGGTGGGGACCAGGCTTTTGCTAATCAGACAAACATGGGGTTGTTTGATTTCGCAGATCCTGACTTCATGCTTTGTGCCAGCCCTACCAATTGTTTGCTATTAATAAAGTTGTGGCCTTTCCTCCAGCTTGGTCTCCTGTGGTTATTTGGCAGCAGCATCTGAGACAAATAGCATACATTGTAAACAGAATCAGGCTCAAATGCCTTACCAGCACCATTAATCAAATCATATTTGAAAAGTTTTAATTTCATGTATTATACATATTCATCTTAAAAACCTATCTTGCAATAACACAAACTTAATTTAATTCATCCAGTGGTAGATGAATACTAGGAGATGAATTAAATTAAGTCCATCATTTTTTTTTTTAGAAATATTTCAAAGACTATGAAAGCAGAGGACCATTTGATTCTCAGCATGTCTGCCTTTTTAAATGAAGTCCTTTTTATAATTTTTAAAAAAGATTCACATTGAGTGAATTAGAGAAAAAACTCACTAACTCAGCAATATGATTTCTCCTTTGAAGTGATTTTTTAAGCTTGAAAAAAAAAGAAGAAGACTGGCTTCTATTCTTTTTGAGGATGAAAAAATATTCATAAAACCTGTCCTGTGGCAGGACTGAAACACTATTCAGTTCATGCCCTTTGTTCTCTGCTGGTTCTTGGCTTAACTGAGTGGGCTGCCTGGCAGAAAACTTGAAGAAAAAATGAGTGAATATTAGAATCTGGGGTCACCCCATAAAGCTGAACAAGGGAATCAATATTCATGAGACGCAGAAGGAAGTACTTCATAGGGGCCATAGTGGCATGAGGGGTTTAACTTATCACATGGGGTAAGGGTAGACAACAATTTAAACAGCTTTGAAATAGTTTTGAAAGGAGAAACTCATGGACGACAAAGCTATTGATGGCTACAAGTCTCAAGATTTATGTGCTACCTCCTCTCAATCCCACCACCTCTTCAGGCCCATTTGATGCTTACAAGGGAGAGGGCCTGTTTGGTGGCTGTTCCCACACTTTGCATCTCCTACCCTGGGGAGGTAAGGATAGCTACCCCCTTCTTCTTCCAATTCAAACAGGCTCTTAAGAAGTCATCGCAATGGGATTTTAATTATTCATTGTTTTGATGTTTTTACATCCTGTTTTCTAACAAATTTTTAATTTGTAATTATACAGGTTGTTTGATTGTTTTTCAAAATTATTTTTAATCTGTGTATGCCACTATAAGTCCCTGTATCACCACCTTGAGTCCTTACATTGAGAAGAAAGGCGGGATATAAGCTGATGAGAATGATGATGATGATGATGATGATGATGATGATGATGATGATGATGATGAT
>NC_056524.1:23480306-23485046 GCF_019175285.1 Sceloporus undulatus
AGATTTAAATATTATGTAAGATATCTTGAGGAGAGCCAGTGTGGTGTAGTAGTTTGAATATGAGACTATAACTCTGGAGACCAGGGTTTGAATCCCTGTTTGGCCATGGAAACCCACTGGGTGACTTTAGGCAATCCATACTCACTTCATACTCCATACTCAAAGAAAGGCAAAAGTTCTGAACAAATCTCACAAAGAAACCATCATGATAAGTTTACTTTAGGGTCTCCATAAAACCTGAAATGAGTTGGGCTTCCCATGGCCATCTCTGTTAGGTCAGTGTGAAATGCAAGATGTGGGTTATACATAATCTTTTTATAGTTTTATGATTTATGAATGTTACAGTCTAGGGCCATCCCATGAAACTGAATGATGGAATCAATATTCATGATAGGCAGAAGGAAGTATAGTTGGTCTCCATATTCATGGACATTTTATCCATGGATATAAACATCTACAACTTCAAAGTATTTTTAAAAATATAAATTCCAAAGAGCAAACCTGGATTTTTCCATTTTATATGACAGACACTATTTTAATACAGTCTCCATTGGCGGGCTTGCCTTCCATGGCTTTGAGCTGGTAGAAGTAATGGGATGCGTACCCGTGCTATGCGCCCCATGCTACATCACGAGTGCGCACACCATTATTTTGAATGGGGATTGAGCATATGCTGAAATGGATGCCCCGTGTATGGGGAGTGCTGACTGTATGCCATTGTATTTAATAGGACTTGAGTATCCAGGGATTTTGGTATCCACGGTGGGTCCTGGAACCAAACCCCAGTGGATACCAAGGGCCCACTGTACTTCAGAGGAGCCATAGTTGAATGAGGGAATTAACTTATTACTTGGGGTAAGGGTAGCCACCAATGTAAACAACTTTGAAAGGACAAACTCATGGAGGATACAGCCATTGATGGCTACAAGTCTCAATAACTATGTGCTACATTCTCTTAGACCCACCATCTTTGCAGGCACATTTGGTCTGCGGAGTCGCGTCCAGCAGAGTTGTTCAGGGTAATCAGGGAGCTAACTCAGCTCCCTCCTGCCCCAAACCAGATCCTTGAACCTTCTAAGGCCTGCTGTGACCAATTTAACAACTTCTTCGCGGATAAAACCTCTCGGATAAGCGAAGGTCTTAACGCCAGCATTAGGGCAGAACCCAGAGTAGAGGCGTCCAGAGCCTCCGTGGACTCCATTAAACTGGATCGGTTTGAGTCGGTCAGTACCGATGATGTAGACAAGATCCTTAGAAGCGTTCGGAAGACAACCTGCTCTCTCGATCCCTGTCCCTCATGGCTAGCGGCTCAGGGGGGACCGGTGGTAACTTCATTGTTACACCGGATTATAAATACATCTTTGAGGGACGGGCAATTTCCATCCAGCTTAAAATTGGCCATAGTAAAACCACTGCTAAAAAAGCCCTCCCTCGACCCCCTGATGCATAATAATTACCGGCCAGTCTCGCTACTGCCATTTTTAGGGAAGGTGATCAAGAGGGCGGTTGCAATCCAGCTTCAATCGATCTTGGATGAAACGGATTATCTGGACCCATTTTAAACCGGCTTTCGGGCGGGCTACGGGGTTGAGACGGCCATGGTCGCCTTGGTCGATGATCTCCGTCTGGGCATCGACAGGGGAAGCGTGTCCCTGTTGGTCCTCTTGGACATCTCAGTGGCTTTCGATACCATAGACCATGGTATCCTTCTGGAGCGCCTGGCAGAGGTGGGAATCGGGGGCACTGCGCTCCAGTGGTTCCGATCCTACCTCTCTGGGAGGTTCCAGATGGTGCAGCTGGGAGACGTGTGCTCCGATAAGAGGGCCCTTACATCTGAGGTCCCTCAAGGAGCCATTCTGTCTCCCATGCTTTTCAACATTTACATGAAACCGCTGGGAGAGATCATCCAGAGACATGGGGCACAGGGTTATCCGTACGCTGATGACACCCAAATAGTCTTCTCTATGTCTCCAACTGATGCAGTGACTGGGGATGGCATCTCTCCTCTCGTGGCCTGTCTGGAGTCGGTAATGGGCTGGATGAGGGAAAACCGACTCAGTCTGAATCCAGAGAAAACGGAGGTACTCGTGATAGGTTCCCCCGGCCCGGGGATGGCGGTGGTTCCACCTCTCCTGAACGGGATCACGCTTCCTATGAAGGACTCGGTACGCAGTTTGGGGGTGCTCCTTGATTCGTTGCTCCACCTTACATCTCAGGTGGATGCGACGGTCAGGAGCACCTGTTATCAGCTTCGGCTGATTCGCCAGCTGTGTCCCTACCTGGACCGGAGGGACCTTGAAACTGTTGTACATGCTCTGGTAACCTCTCGTTTGGACTTCTGCAATGCGCTCTACATGGGGCAACCCTTGTACCATACCCGGAAGCTACAATTGGTGCAGAATATGGCAGCCAGGTTGGTTACTGGCATACCCAGAGCCAGCCACATAACACCAGTGCTGAAAGATTTGCACTGGCTGCCTATTCGCTTCCGGGCGCAATACAAGGTGTTGGTTATCACCTATAAAGCCCTAAATGGCTTGGGCGCAGGATACCTTGAGGACCGCCTCTCCCCATACAATCCGCCCCACACTCTCAGAACATCTGGGTAGCACCTATTGAGGGTCCCAGGAGCCAGACTAGCCTCCACATCAAGGAGGACTTTTACCATCTCGGCCCCGACCCTCTGGAATTCTCTGCTCATTGAGCTCCGCTCGGCCTCCTCCCTGGCCCAATTCAAAAAGGGGCTGAAGACCTTCTTGTTTAAATCAGCATTCCCTGATACAGGCCCCACTTAGCCCCCCCCCCCCCCCAGTCAGCAGTGGCAAGCTGGCTAGAATGTTTTAATGTATTTGTTTTTAATGTATTGTATATGTATGTATTTTATAGTGTTGTACACCGCCCTGGTTATTTAGAAGGGCGGTATATAAATAAAATTTTTATTTTTATTTTATTTACAAGGGCAAGTTCCATTTTGGCTGCTCCCACACTGCAACTCATATCCTAGAGAGGTTAGGATAGCTGGAAAGACAATGACTAAAGTTCCTGGAGGGACTACCCAGCTATTTTGAGAACAGACCAGAATCTGTCCAGGTCAGGACTCAAACATCCCACTCCCAACCACTTCCTGCTTGGCTAGGAAGGGAAGAAATAGCACAGCTGATACTATACCTGGTAGTTACATGTCAGCACTGTGGACAGGTCAGTGGCATGCTTGTCACATCCACTCATATGCACAGCACAAAACCAAAGAGAGGCAGTAGGGCTCCCAGTGATGCATACCTAAGAAGATTAGCTTCTGTCAAGTGTTGCATATGCACCTTTCCGTCCATCAAATATTGGGAAGTTTATGTGATGGGGTGTACAGTAGAAACTGCTATTGCAGAGACAAGGTGATTTCAGCTGCTAGTGGTGAGAAAACTCTGGAGAGGAGGCAGGCATGATTCAAGCCTGTTCAATGTCTTTCTTTTGAGAAGAATCTAGCTGTAAGAACAATGAAGGGTGGTATGGGCAAGAGAGGGACAAATGTGCTTATTAATTGTAACAAATGAGAACTGAGCCTGCCATGAGTTTGAAATTGTGTGTAGGGTAGGTTAACTCTTGCTGTTTAATATTTTTTTTAAATTTTATTGATTAAAATTTAAAATATTACAAACATTCCATTATTTTGTAAACAAATTTGGTATAACAGATCATTTTTTCATCATAACAACATAACATAAGCCATTTCAGGCTACAGAGGAGTCTTTTCCATATATTAAAGTGTATTAAAATTAGTTGTCTATGGCACGTTACAGAGCGCCCAAGAAGGGCACTCTGCCACCGCTGCCAGTTGCGTCTGGGAACCACAGTGGCCAAACCGCGTGGTTCCTGGGTGCAGCAAGAAAGAAGCCCTGAAATGGGGCTTCTTTCTGTGCCTTGGAAGTGGCTCCATGAGGCGCTAGTCGCACACTCGCGGCATCATTTCCGCCACTCGACATCCGGACGCTATGCGTCCGCGATGTCAAAATGGTGGCCCCCATGTGGACGAGCGCCGCCATTTTGTATGGACTTGGTCCGTACTAGGGTTGAGGGGCATCCAGAAGGGACTCCTCTTCTCAACCCTAATACGCCCTTTTCTAACCCTAATATGCCCCTTCGGCACGAGTGTAACGCGCCTATAATACAAAACTTTCTTCTCATATCCTTCTAATCTCACTTCTTCCCTTACTTGCCTATTTTCCTTTCCAACCTAAAAATCTCCATCCAAATCCTTCACTTGTTCTCATTCTCTACCTCCTGATCATCACTCTGATATTCTGCCATTTTCTTCTTTTTCTAAATTACTCCTCTTCTCCTTTTGAGCTCTTATTCATATACGTACTACATTCTCTCACTTTCTCCAACTTACTTACACCTTCAGTTTACTTTAACACACTTTCCTCCATACTTTCTTTCCCATTCTTCATTCATAACATAGATACTCAACTTCCTTTTTGACCTAGCTGGATTATTTAGTGTTATACAAAGACCTTCTTTTCCTCACTCTAGTTATTTGCTATTAACATTTTATTCTATTTCATATATTTTATATATTTTGAACCATTTATATATAATTCAGTATTAGTATTTTATAGATGTTCAGCTTGTATTGCATTATTTTAATGATGTAATCCTGCTTCGATCCTTGGGAGAGGTGGGATATACAAATAAAATTATTATTATTATTATTATTATTATTATTATTATTATTATTATTATTAT
>NC_056524.1:23485056-23540804 GCF_019175285.1 Sceloporus undulatus
GTATTCCTGTAATTTTACTTACTAAGCATCTCTTTACACTTTTTATATGTTCTATTTTACTATCTACCTTGTCTATATCCCTTTGTTATCTTCACCTATTAACATGTTTTTCCTATTTTTGCCTCTTCACCTATAATCATTTCCTTCAGATTGTTTCATTTCTTTCAGATTCATTGTCTCATTTCATTAACTACCTTAAGTTCCTTTTCTCTCCTTTAAATCTGAATGTTTCTTTCACATAACTCACTCTATTTCATTCCTCCTCATCCTTATATCTTACCATATATATATATATATATATATCTTCATCTCCACATGTATATCAACACTCACTATTTTAGAAACTGATTATCACTAACCTTCCTCACTCATTTTCCAGATAGGACAAAATTGGCATCTATTCATTTCCCTCACTTTTCCTCACCTTACCTCTCAAAAATTGAGTTAATGCATCCATCTCTATGGTGTCATATAATTTTATTATCCAATCTTTTGTGATTGGAATATTTTTCGATTTCCAATTTTGCATTAATGTTATTCTTGTGGTTGAAATTAAATAAAATAAGATTTTGCCAAAAAAATTTATCCAAATTTAATTCTCACATGTAATTCCCACATGTTTAGTAAATAAATTTCTGGGCAAACCTGAAGTTTTATCTGCAGTATGGCATTAATTATTTCATTTATTCTTAACCAACAATTTTTCATTAATTTGCATGACCATAAACAATGATATAACATGCCTAGTTCTTTATTGCATTTTATTGCTCTTTAAGTCTGACAATGAATGTCTCTGGATTGGATCTATAGTTACTCAGTAAAGGTTTACTGAATTTTAACTACTGAAGCATGAGTTTCTAAATGAATTCAACAGGTTCTTCCCACAGTGGAACAGTAGGCAGCTATGGTTTATTCCACCATTCATGTTACAAGTATGCCCCAAATGTACATGCAGTTTGTATGATTGTTTTGCCCCCAAACCAAGGTATGGTAGGTGGGATTCCATATTGATCAACTGAACCATGGAAAGAAATTTCATAACGTTTGGATTTTGATAAGTCCTTAGAAATTGTGTAGTTTTAGAAATGCACATGGGATATTGTGAGCAGAATGCAGTGATCCTTAGGTATTGCTTATCTCAAATGTTGTGGTGCAGTTATCTAATCAGAAAATGAATGTACAAAAAATTCATGCACAGAAATGTGGGGAGGGAAAATAATGAAAACAGGATTATATTAAACAAAACTGCTCTCAGCCATGCATCTATTAAGTAAACTTGTATACCAAACAGTTTGCATTAGAGAAAATGTTCATGCAAATATATATCAGTTTACACGAATCCTTGAAAAATGTCCTGGGTTAATCCAGGCAGTAAAATATTCCCACAAAAAATCACCTTATTTCCTGCTTCCTTATCTGTAAGCAGATGTGGACAAATGCGGTCTTCCAGATTTTGCCATCTGAAGGGCCAAAGTTGCTTCCCCCTGGGTTAAAGCAAGCCAGTGGAAAAGCCACTGGTAGAGGCAAAGTCCAAATAGAAATGGGGAAGAACTTTCTTTTCCCCCACCTCCTCTTTTGTCATCTATATACAGTCCATAAAAGACCATAATTCCTGAGACAAAAGGGAAAAAAATCAACACCCATATTTGATGTGCAAATTTCAAATTTATTTTTACATGCTGGAAGCATTCAATCAGATTTATAAGTTGTCATACTTACTTTGTTCCTGCACAGCAGTGTGTTGAATTTTTGTTGAGTTTCTAATTCAAATAAAGGTTATGGGATAAAAGCATTGATATTCTGTGAAAAGTCACACAACACACACACACAAGAAAGGAAAACAAAAGACAAAAAAATCATGTCACTTGAATTGAAATGTGACTCTGCAGGTGTCTATAAAGAACCTCATTTTTGCAAGTATTTGCCATGGCATAAGCTGCTTGACTGTTTTTCCTAACCAGATAATACAAGTAAAACACTGTCAAATGATAGAACCATCACCGATTCAAAGGTATCATCATACTATTCTTGTTCAAATTGCCTGCAACTATGGCCTTTGATGTGCCATTCACCTTATAAAATATTGAATTTATTCAACATTACTGTATCACATTCTATCTTACCAAATGTGGTTCAATTTAGCCGTAAGCATATTTGCACAAAGATAACTCCCACTGGTTTCAGTGAGATTTATTCCCAAGTTAGTGTGTATAGAACTGAAGCCATAGCCTTGTTGCAGCAAAAACCCAGGCCAAAAGAGATTTATGGCCCTTTAAGGAATAACAAATTTAGTTTCACATGAACCTTCAGGCAGTTCATATTTCATTGGATGGAACTGATGGAGGGCAACAGTTACCTACTCCCACTGTTTCTTCGATATGAATACTGAGACTGTACTACTGATGCTTGTCCAACCTTCGAATATGATAATCATGTAGGCCTTGGTCTCAGGTGAGCATTAATGGTGGATCCATCCAAAAATGTCAGTAAAGGTTGTGGGGAGGTATTCAGACTGCAGAGGGTGATACTTCAGAGGTGTGTGAACACCTAGTGGGTACAGTTGTTCACTGTCATGAAGTCATTGGCTCTTTTCTTTCTCAAAGGCGGGTTACACACCGCCATGAAAGTACGGAGTCAGTCTGTACTAGGGTTAGGAAGGTGCAGTGCTTCCGCACCCCACAACCCTAGTACGGACTGAGTCTGTACAAAATGGCGGCTCCCCTTCCACATGGGGGTCACCATGACGACGTCACGACCGCGCCGCCTCTATACGGGGCGGCATGGACGTGACATCATCAGTCCGCGCCAGGGCGCTTAGTGCACTCTTTCCACGGACCAGGAAGGAGCTCTGTTTCAGAGCTCCTTCCTGGTTTGTGGTGCCGCTTTGCGTCGCTGGCCGCAGCCTTCAGACGGCTGCGCCCAGCGAAGCAAGGGAGAAAGGGGCCAAGCGGCCCCTTTCTCCTTCTCCCCACCGCCACGGGGTGTCCTTGGGGCTTGAAGCCCCAAGGACACCCCTTTTCAGGCTGCGGGGAAGCGGCGTTTTGCTGCTTCCCCGCAGCCTGAAAAGCGGTGGATCGGGGCCTCAGCGGCTGCCGTTCTAGCAGCTGAGGCCCCGACACACTGGGGAAAGGGGCGGGTACAGCCCGCCCCAAATGGGCGGTCTGTAACCCGCCTAGGAGTCTATGGTCAGCCTACCACCATTACTTCCCTTTCCTGCCCAGCAAGCAGCCCCACCAGACCTGGAAGAAGCTGCCAGATGGCAGCAACATCCAACCTCCACCAGCAGCTGGAGCAAGCACACAGCAGAGGTGACCTGGCTGGTAAAGCATGGTTGCTGAGGGATGTACCAGACAGCTTGTCTGGGATGAGGAGTGTAGTGAGGCAGAAATGAAGGGGAAGGTTGATGGACAGCACACACACACACCCTGCCTACTGTTGCTTCTCCTTCCATCACTCCTTCCCTTCCACTCTCTTTCCACCTGACACCGCCTGCAGGGAGCTTCGGATCATCAAGTCATCAGCTGTTCAACAGCAAAGGAGGCATCCTTCTCCTTTCCCTTACCCCTCCTTCCCTCCCTGCAGGATTGGGGGGACCCTGCCACTTCTGTCTTTGCTCCATGGAAGATGGAGGCAAGCAAGACCAGATCTCTCCCTTCACTGACAGCTTATACTCAGAGTAGCTGTTGGGTGGCTGCCTACCTTGGGATGGCAAACTGAGTTACCACACTGTGGTGAGCCCAATCCTAATGATGCCACTGGGTCCATCCACTGTATTTTCTTTTTGTTTGTTGCCAGTGTGAAGATGTGTAAAGAGGCATTTTCTGTCCTCTCTATTACAACTTTGACCCAGGGAATTTTTAATTACCTCAATTAATTAGCCAGGGGAGTTTATCACATGGGAGGCTAAGTGCCCAAGTCCCATGCAGAAACTGGATTTAAGTTCCAGGAATTTCCCACAAAAACAGGATCATTTTCAGACACATCGGGGGCATTGAACATTAATCCAACATTAACCCGCACAGAACATGGACAAAATCGAACACTTTTTAGTTTTGGAAAAGTACTTTAGTTGCCGAAAGTAAAAAGTGGCCAATTTTGTCCACTTTCTGGGTGGGTTAATGTCAGATTAATGTTCAATGCCCTTGATGGGTCTGAAAGCAATCCCGCTTTTCCGGGATTTGTCCACTTTCTGTGCAGGTTGTTTTCAGATTAAGGTTCAATGCATCTTAAAACAATCCCGCTTTTGTGCATTTAAATCCCGTTTCTGCATGGGATTTGGCCGATTCCCTCCCATGTGATAAACTCCAGGGATACATCCCAATTTATACAAAGGTGGCTAGGAACATTAAATTGACAGAGGTCAATTCTCTTCAAATGAATGTATCTTTATTGAAAACACACACACTAAAATAAGCATTCACTCACACACACTTAAGAATAAAGGAGTTAGCATTGGAATAGACAAGAGGCTTTTCTCAGCATTGAGTCGGAGTTAAGTCAAAATTCAGAGTGATGTAGAGTCACTGTGGATTATTGACCTGTACACAGAACAAAGAAATTTGGGTTCTTATATAGGCCAAAAACAGCCTCAGACAAAGGTTGTTTACTACACTGCAAAGATGCCAAATTTGCATGGTAAAGATCACTTGATACAGATAGAATCTGGAGGTGGTAATGGATCTTCTTTGGCTAGGATGGAAAACATCTTGGGCCATAAATTACCTATCCTTCCTGCCATTGTGAAGGTGTAAATCTTTTCCTGATTATGGCGGGATACAAATCGCTGCTTTGCGGCGCTTCCCCGCCGCCGCCGTTTGCTCCGCGCGGGAGCCGCAGCAGCCAAACCGTGCGGCTCCCGCGCAGAGCAAAAAAGAAGCTCCATTTCGGAGCTTCTTCTTGCGGCGCACTGATGACGTCGCGAAGCGCCACCGGCGCATTCGCAATGTCATAGGCGCCGCGACACGTCTGGACGCTATGCGTCCAGTACGTAAAGATGGCGGTGCCCATGTAGAAGGGGCGCCACCATCTTGTACGTATAGAATACATACTAGGGTTAGGGGGGTGCGGAAGCACCGCCCCTTCCTAACCCTAGTACGTATCCTATACGTACTATATGGCGGTTTGTATCCCGCCTATGACTCCTTAAACTAGCTGATTGAGCTCTATTTCAAGCCCTTCATACATGGTTTGCCCACTTTTGGGTCCATGACGGCTCACACTACAGTTCCATCTAGGGTCATGGAAGAAAAAGCATGCGCATCCAAAATTAAGGAAGACGTTCAGTATTCATAACATCTCCTTCTTATGAGAGAAGTTGGAAATGGGAATCAAAGGAGGGGGCAAGTTCAGATGACTTCATAGACGGGGGACATAGTCTTGAAGTACATAATTCTTAATAATGACATTAACCAGCCTAGTAGATTACTCCCAGGGGAAACTCAACTACCAAAACCAAAATAGTTCCCTGTTCGTGACATAGCCTGGAAGAGTTATATTCTTGGGCTACAATCCCATAATCCCTTAGTGACATCTTCAAATTAGTAAAAGATATAACAGTGAGGCTTGACATTCCAAATCTATTTTTGTTCTGTCTTTCTGTCCAGGAGTACTCTTATCACCCTCCCTAGTGTATTGCACTCAGACTGATAATGAAGGCAGAAGCGTACCTGGGACCAGAGCTACTGATATTATGGTGTTCCTTGAGGACAGATCTAAATGAACACTTAATATAACTGCATTTCACACAAGCCACACAAGGCTTTTGAGGCAATTTGAGGAATTGCAGCCCAGACATCACAGCCCTTCAAACCTCTTGTCTAGCGTTTAGGTATGAGCTCCTGAAAAAAGTGATGTAAAAAGAACTAATAGTCAAGGGGAGAAAGCTATGAAATATAAATGCAATTGGAGAAAAGTCATATAAGAGATTTCAAAAGGAGGTTACCATTCAATATTATGAGTACATAAATATTAGGACTTTATGTTAGGTAAGGCCACATCACCTCAGGATTATTTTCCAGATGTAGGGGTAGAATCTTGATATGATGGAATACACTACGCCCTTCAGACTAAAGGTGGATGATTTTTAAAAAATGTAGTTTCCTATTGAAAAACATCCTGAAGCTGAATGACTAACATTTCAAAGAGAAAATTTCAAGCTCATTCTTACCCCCACTGCCATCGGTTTATGTGTGCTGGAGAGTTTGCTTTGTTTCAAGAAAACATATATATATACTCTTCTGTTTTGTGATTTAAGAATCTATCCCTACTATTCTGTTGGCGGCGCTTTGACTATGTATTCCTGCATGGTGGGAGGTTGGATTGGATAGCCCTTGAGGTCTCTTCCAACTCTTTGATTCTATGATTTTATTCTATGATTCTTTACATGTTTGATACCTCTCGTGGCTGTATTTTGAGTGTTCAGAATTCTATTAGGAATTTTAGCAACATATACCTAATGTGAAGAAGTATATAAAGAGCATATAAAAGAGATGAAAGGATGACAGTTTTATTTGAATAAAAAAAAATGAAGATGAACCTCCAGTTTTAGAAAATGAAGTGGAAACTGCACTCAGAACGCTTGGGAGAAATACCTCACCAGGAATAGATGGTATACAAGCAGAGCTGCTTAAGTCTACAGAGAACCTACTCTAGTTATAACTTAAACCTTTTCAACAAATATGGAAATTTTCAATATACACTGAAGTCCTCAAGAAAGTGGGCACCAGGGATTTTAGTAACCACAGGACATTAATTTCCCTGCAAACAAAGTATGCTCAAAATTCTCTTACCTTATACAGAGAGAGAAATTCCAGATGTCCAAGTTGAGGCACTAGGGAGCATAATGCAAACATACAGTTGATAATGGAGCATACCAAAGAATTTCAAAAGAAAATAAGACTATGATTTATAGACTATAGCAGTTGTCCCCAAACTGTGCCCTTTAAGAGATTTTGGACTTCGGTTCTCAGAAGCCTCAGCCACGTTGGCCAATAGTCCGTATTTTGGGAGTCGAAGTCCAAAATCCCTTAAAGTGCACAGTTTGGAGACCACTGGACTATAGCATAGCCATTGGTTGTGTAGTTCATGAAAGGTTATTAAAGAAATGGGTGTGCTACAACATTTGATTATCCTGATGTGTAATTTGTACTCGGGACACTACTGTTAGGACAGAATACAAAGAAACAGAATGGTTTCTTATTGGCAAGAGGGTCAGGCAAGGCTGCATTTGTTTAACCTGTATGCTGAAAATATCATATAAAAGAAAAAATTAGATTTGGAGGAAAGAGGCGTGAAAATTGTAGAAAGGGACATCAACAATCTCAGATATGCAGATGACACAATACTATTATCAGAAAATTTCAGATTTGCAACGATTACTGGAGAAAGTCAAGGAAGGAAGTGCAAAGGCAGGTTTACAGTTGATCATTAAGAAATCAAAAATGATGATCACAGATAATTTACATAACTTTAAAGTATACAGTTAAGACATTGAAATAGTTCTGTTTTTCCCATACTGTGGCTAAGTCATTAATCAGAATGGAGACTGCAGTCAAGAAATCCGAAGAGGAATATGATTTAAAACTATGGAGGAACTAAGCAAAATTCTGAGGTGTAAAGATATATAACTGAATAATGAAGATTATCCATGCCATTGTATTTCTCATGTCTATGTATGGTTGTGAAAGCTGGACTGTGAAGAAAGTTGATAGGAAGGAAACCAATTCATTTGAAATGCAGAAAAAAGTTCTATAGATACCATGGACAAATAAATAGATATTAAGAGCAAATCAACCCTGAACTCTCCCTGGAAGCCAAAATGATTCAGTTAAAACTATCAGACTTTGGACATATTATGAGAAGTTATGACTCAATAGAAAAGATTATAATGCTTGATAAGGTGGATGATAGTAAGAAAAAAGAAAGACCACATTCCAGATGGACAGACTCAACCAGGAAAGCTATGAGCTGAAGTCTGCAAGACTTGGAGGTCTCTCATTCATAGGGTTGCCACAAGTCCAAGTTGACCTGAAGGAGGCTGATAACAATAAAAAAAACCCTAACATATGCCCCACTGAATTCAGTGGAACTTACTTTGTCACAAATGTGGATATGGTTGTACCATTTATCATGAAAGTGTACTGGATGGAAAGAGGAACTTCCAGCTTTATCTTAACCAGTACTTTTTTACTCAAATGACTCATCTTAGGGATGTCATGTGTACAGAAAATCTGAACTGTTGCCATCAATAATGACATTCAAGAAAAAAAATAAACTATGGTAAAACCCTGTAACATGAAGAAGTTAACATATTTAAATGTTGGATAAAATAGAATCATTGACTGTTCAAATACCAGTCTTTTTCCTCAGATGTTTTTAAATTCATGTCCATATTTCTGTTGTGATCAGAAATTTGTTGTGGCAGGAAATTTCTTTTTTTTGCCAGTAGGTACAATATTATTTCATTACTATGTTCAAAAAGATATTAGAAAAACAATTCAAACTATATTGTAAAATAGTACACCATTAATGACTGATAAATAAAAGCTAAGGAAACATGCAGTGATCATGTATTTTGCATAGAAATACTTGTTCCTTTTGTTAATTGGTTTCTGCTGGGCTTATTAATTAAAATAGATCAGAACTGTTTTTCTGGTACTTTTTGATATTGTAGAAACCTGATCAAATGCTTTCTGAGGGAAATGATTTTGAAAGCTCTGTTCCTATGGCCTTTTTCCTATATAAGATAACTACTATTAGGGAAAAATATGCATGTGTATTTATTGTTAAGTCATGAAAACAGCCTTAGCACATAGTTTGTTCTGATTACATGTACTGACAAACTGCAGTTGATTTCATATGTCTGTGATCATAGCAAATGGTGAATGACAAAACAGGGCTGGTGTGGTGTAGTGGTTTGAGTGTTGGACTTTTTGACACTGGAGACCAGTGTTCAAATCCCAGATGAGCTATGTAAATCCACTTGGTGACCTTAGGCAAGTCACACTCTCTCAGCCTCAGAGGATGCCAATGGCAAACCTCCTCTGAAGAAACTTACCAAGGTAACCCCATGATAGGGTTCCCATAAGTCAGAAATGACTAGAAGGCATGCCACCACAACAAGCAAATGGACATTTGAAGTTGTAATGTTCAAATATTTTATCACCTAATTAATATATAGTTAATTATCAAGAAGGATATAGAGAAACTGAAGCATGTCCAGAGAAGGGTAAACAAGAGGATCAAAAGCCTGGAACCAAGCCTTATGAAGAACAACTTATGTTTAATCTGCACTGCTGAAATAATGCTGCTCGACACTGCTTTGACTTGCATGGCTCAATGCTATGGGATCCTGGGATTTGTAGTTTGTTGTGGAATTAGAGCTCTCTGCTAGGGAAGGCTAAATATCTCACAGAGCCATAGCTGTTAAAGCAGTGTCAAATTGCATTATTTCTGCCAGTGCCAATTAGACCTTGGAGAGTTGGGTACGTTTAGCTTGGAGAAGAGAAGACTGAGAGGTGACATGATAACCATCTTTAAATGTCATATAGGGATGTCATGTGGAAGATGAACGAAGCTTGTTTTCTGCTGCTCCAGGGACTAGAAAATGAATTAATGGATTCAAATTACAAGAAAAGTGATGGCACTTAAACATTAGGGAGAATTTCTTTTCTGTAGGAACTTTTCAACACTGGAGTAGAATGCCTCAGGGTATGGTGGATTCGCCTTCTATGGAGGTTTTTAAACAGAGGTTGAATGGATAGGAGTGTTTTAGGAGTGTTTTCCTGCGTGGCAGGGTTCTGGACTGTATGCTCCTTGTTGTCCCTTCCATCTCTAATATTCTATGATTCTATGAACTCAGTGTAGGAAAACATGGCTTTGTAACACTCATGGCATTAATCCTAGGGTAGGTGAAGTGTAGCCTTTTAGATGTTGTTGGATTGAAGCTTCTAGCACTCCTCACCATCTGCTGTCATGACTATGGCTGATGGAAATTATAGTCCAATAATATCTGAGAACCACACTTCCTCCCCACTCCTTCCAAACACCCAGCAGAGAAACTGTCCAGCTGTCACGGGAAGAACAGAATACAATAAGAATAGAATAAATAGTTCCATTACTGCCTGCAGCCAGTGATATTTTACATAGCTTTCTTGGATTTTCTTCACACTTGGGCTTCAACGTGAAATTGATACACTTGAGTGCCAGTGTGGCGTAGTGGTTTGAGTGGTGGACTACAACTCTTGTGAGCAGATTTTGATTCCCAGATCGGCTATGAAAATCACTGGGTGACCTTGGGCAGGTCATATGCTCTCAGCCACAGAGGAAGGCAATGATAAGCTGTCTCTAAACAAATCTTGCCATGAAAATCCCACAATAGGTTCACTTTAGGTCGCCATAAGTCAGTAACTTGAAGGCACACAACAATAGGTTCCAACATTTATTTTCCTGTCATGTGAGCCTCTTCCTATTTTTATTCCATATCTTTCAAATCAAAAATATGACTTATTGATGTGTTAAATGTAAGCTAATGATATTGTTATTTTGTGATAATTATGCCAATCTTAGAAGTGTGAAAACCCCCATGCTGGAACTGTCACAAATAGCAAAAAGGCAGTATATTTCACATATTAGTGTGACATATTTTACAATCCACATCCCCCGGGCCACCATGGCCAGATACATGTGTTCTCTGCCCTCTTGAATGAGGCCAGCAGGCAATTCGATGTGGTGTTTCTACAGCACATCAGGGAAGGGTTGGGGGTGGATCTGTGGCTATTTAAGCCAGCACCACCTTTCCTTATCCCTCTTTGCAATTGTTGTCACACCCTCCCACCTCGACTTCAGTGTGGCTGTGTTGGTTGCGTTAAGGGCTGGGTAGGAATTTTCTCTCCTTTACAAGGGTTTTTTGCCTACCTCACACTGTTGTTCGGGGACTTGGAAAATTGGCTTAGGTGTGGACTTAAATAGGCAGTCACTGGCTGTTGATGGGGGGAGAATTAGTTGTCAGGTGAACACCTATGGCACCTGCGTGGGGTGAAGGTTAGGCCTCTTAAACTTTCTCTTTAGGTCTTACAACTAAGGAGAGAGGGAAAGAAATCTGGGATATAATCCTCAATCATGTCCTGTGAGTTGAGTGAAGAAATCTCAGGTTGGTGTTCCAGGTGCACGTTGTCCAGGGAGCAACCCAGTTATGGGTTTTTCCATGGAGCTCTGGTGTTTTGCCCAGGGGAAGCTGAGGAGGCGGTCTGAGGAATAGACCACCTGCCACAGCTACTCCCTCACCAGGTTGCTCCCTTAAATTTTTACAGGTTTTCAAGAAGACAGTTAAATAGGTTAATTCAATAAAGTGGCCCATTTTACAACCCATATATGTGTCTGGTCTCTTATTTCAAGTTGGACAGCAATCACATCACTTGCTCTTGGCCTACATCTCTCACCTTCAGTGTAGTTTGCTAGACATATTCTATATAATTATAAATTACTGTTAGCCTATGGCTTTTACGCTGACTGTCCTTCAGACATTTTACATGGATTCCCTGTTCATGCTTATGTTCCAATAATCCATCTCCTTTGCTATTTATGTTTAAGTAACAGCTTCAGGATAATTTTGATGGGGTTTGTGGGCTTTGTCTCCTTGAACATACATGCATTCTTTACTTCTAAGAACTTGATGGTGTTGCTCTGCATGTTAACTTTCTGTCTATTTAATGGAAAAGTGATTTCTTTTTTGTAATTGGCTCATATTTCTTTTATACATTTTTGCAGGGATCAGATCCCATGTGCTCTGTAGTATTACTATATGGATCATATTTAGGATCTTTTGTTGTTGCTATGTGACTTTGTGACATTTCAGATTTAAGGAAATCCTAAATCAGGGTTTTCTTGGCAAGATTTGTTCAGAGGGAGTTTGCCCTGGCTTTCCTCTGAGGTTGAGAGTGTGTGACTTGCCCAAGATCACAAAGTCCATTTCCATGGCCAAGTGAGGATTTGAACTCTCATCTTCCAGAATCCTAGTCCACTACATCATACTGTCTCTCTTTTTTCTTAGTCAAGTTATGAGGGACAAACATCACTGAGGAATATAATGATATCTTCTTTTGGGAAAGTCCTTAATTGTAAAGTTTATTTTTGCAGAGAGCTGCAGAATCAGCTTCCTGTTCCTTTATCTCATTTTTGTCAGAGATAATCCCTTCCTAAGAGTCTCTTACTGTACAAAATTCATCCCTTTTTGGCAAACAGGCAAGAGAAGGGAATGCTGCTCCTTGCCATCCGGTGATTCTCAAAAGGAAGCTTTGAAATCTTAATTCCTGAGGTAAGATTCAAGTTTGTACCCAAGCCAAATTGGGAGGGGGGAGCTGCTGAATCAGTCAATTTGGTCTGCATTGGGCTATTTTTAAAATTGTCAACATGTGGTCCAAACTGTAGTCAGTGTATACCACTGTTCTATATGCATATCTTTAGTTGCTCTGAGTCCCAGATCTGGGAAAAGAGCAGGATACAATTATTATTATTATTATTATTATTATTATTATTATTATTATTATTAAGCTGCAAACGGTGATCACTCCTTGTGGCACCATCACCACCTTGTAACTGAAACTGCCAATGGACAAGCAAGGAGTAGATGGCTGAACCAGTTCTTTTTGCATGAAGAAGTTATGAAAAAGCTGGTGAAAATGAAAGAATAGTTTCCAGGAATTGCTGGAATGCTTGCTGGAATGCTTTAGACATTTCAGGGGAAATTGCTGAGGATTGCATACATTTTTGAGACTGACAAACAGGCTGCATCCCTGAGACATTCTTAATTCTGAACTTGCCCTGCTATTGAAAGCTTCTAAGCAATTAGTTTAGCAAAAACTCACCAAGCCCGCTTTTTGAATATAAAACTCATTTCAGCAGAAACTTGCTAAGCCATGTTTTTGAATGCAAAACTCTCTAAGGGCTTTATTCTTGCGACCAGCGCCCAGAAGGATCTCTCTTTATATCTCCTGTTTATTGCTTTTCCCTCTTCCCATCCTCCTTCTGATGCTTTCTACTTTGTCAAGTGAATCTGTGATGCATTTTCTTTATCTCCTTGAAAACATGGAGTTTTATTCTCAAGTAGATAGTCTAGGGATTTACAGAAGTAATTTTAATTAATGCTAATGAGAGAGTTAGCCAATTTTTATACCCACACTTACTGATAATGGGAACAAACTAAACTTCTAAATGGCAGAGAGGCACTAGAAAGCAAGCATGCATACTGACAAAGTAGGAAGAATGGCAGACTGCTGGTGGTGCAATAAGTGGCTTTCATTCCCCCCCCCCCCCAACCATGTTTCTGATCCATTAAATTTTAAAATCATATTTGACCACAAATAGGGATGGGAGGGAATCATGTTATCCAAGAATTATTATGAATTTATCCATTTTGTGATCTTGAAGACTATTTTTAAAACACACATGTGTGTTTGCATCTTTCAGTTTTCTGTCACCAGGAAAAAAACCTGTGAGCATTGGATATTTTTCTATTTATAAAAAATCTGTAGAAGTAAGTTCACCCAGCTAAAAATGCATAATTTGACACAGGCAGAAAAACATGGGGAAATGCATTTTCAACAGTGTACATAAAGAAAAATGCCTACACAAGCATACATTAGGAAATGTGCATATCAAAGCATGCATCCATTCTTTGGGGGAGGCCTGCAAACCACTATATGTCTGTCTGTGATGAAATGAGAAAGCAGGGTGGATGCTGAGTAGCTCCAACAGATTTTGAGAAAAAGAAATAAAACTTCCTTTTCCCACATCCTTAGACTTAGTAACTAGTATTTCCTTTTTAAAAGAAAAGTCAACATGTCTGTGAGATACATGAAATTGTCACATAGTCCTGTGTGTGTAAATTGTTGGCTAATTGTTGCAAGGTTTTTATTTATTATCCATGTTGGAGCCATAGCAAAGATTCATTTCAAGAACATATCAACTGCAGATGCATCCACAGTTTAACAACACTTTAACTATCATGGCTCCATCCTAAAGAATTCTGGAATTTGTAGTTTTGTGAGGCACCAGCACTCTTTGGCAGAGAAGACTAAATACTTGTAAAACTTTGGCCTGGAACAGACGCCCTTTTCTCGCCATTTGTCAAGCCCCTTTGTTTCCCAGGGTTCCATAGGATGGAGCTACAACATTTAAAAGTGGTGTCTAAGTGCATTATTTCTATAGTGTAGATGCACCCTGCAAATGTACGAGCATGCAATGCCTAAGGTTCATGTTAATTTTTATTTTTACAAATTCTTCAAAAGGAGACATTTCCCAATTATTTTAATTCAGGAAGAAGGATTGGTTTGTTTCATTACATTTTCATATGCTGATATTGTCACCATGCAAGGAAGCTTTCAGAAGAAAGGTTCCTGATCTGTGAGACCAGTGGAGAAGTCTCAGCTTTTGGTAACTTCACTATGTCAAGGATTAACAAATTGTTGTGGTATTATAAAAATGCTGTGCAACTGAGAGATGCTACAAAAGTTAAGTTACTCCACCCACACAAAAGCTACCCAAAGAAACTTCTATGTGGTTTGATTTTTATAAACTAGTTACCTGATGCATCATCCAATTGTGGAGGCTAGCTCCACACCATCTTTTCATATTCCCAAATTTAGCTGCTACTAGCATGGAAATATACTAGCTCACCAACACAACAACCCACAGAACAAATGCTGACAAATATAACCCTCCCTTTATTTTTGGTAGTCTTCAGGTTGCTTTGTAAGAATAAATGACACTTTTCTATCCATGGTGCAGGTATTATTGTTTATATTTATATTCTGCATGCATCATATAACCATGATACAGAAAGCAGAAATTTTTGCAGCTGTTGGAGGAAATGACAGCAAAAGGTCATATTGGGGGAGATACAGCTAAGGGTTAATTTGTTCTTTATATATTGGAGTGCTTAGGAAATCTGCTAGTAAGAGGTCAACCAGGTTTCAAAGCTGATCAACAGTGTTGGGTAAAAAACAGAGTTGACAAGAAGAGTGTTGCCTAGCAACTAGGCAGAGCCTAGGAGTTTATCTCAAAGAAGTCTCCTGTGTATATATTTATTTCACATATATATAGTTCATATACTGTATAAAGAAACAAGGGGTTGCCAGGTAAAATCTAGTAAAGGGCTCTTGTACCTTTAATGGTTGTGTGAAAAAGGAAATATCAGTAGGTGGAACTTGCGTGACAAGGAAAACCTTATGAAGTTCACTTTTGCCTGTTCTTCACCTAGCATCCCTATTCATATGGTTCATATTTAGGCTGAAATCCAACATCATGTTTATATAATGTAAATCCATATTCATGGAGTTACATGGTGGTTGCACTGTACCACCTTTTGGCTGAATACCAACACTGTTTAACCCATTGTGCATTTGTCAATTTACCTGTCTCTTGACCCTCTCTGCAATGGGGCATGCACAAAGGTTGTTTCTGAAATTCCAGTGAAGAAATTGGCATACTGAAGGTACAGACAAATATTTATGTGCCATCCAAAAATGCACAACTGTATGGCTGAAATTATTCCCAAGTAGAAAGGAGATCTTGAATCAATTGTTGAATGGTGAAATAACACTTAGATAAATCCAAGTGGCTCTGTGGCTCTACACTAGCTGGGAGTAAAAGTAGGATTAGGCCCCTCTGAAGAAATTACCCTTGTGGAACTCCACTTACACAACCATAAACTGAATAGATTTGTGTAAAGGAACTTACACAGGTGTATGACACTAACAATGTTCCAGTTATATAGTTTAGCTGTGTCTGGTAGTCTCTTTGGTTTCATTCACACTGCAGAAATAATCTAGTTTGCCAGCACTTTAACTGCCATGGCTCAATGCTCTGGAATTCTGGGATTTGTAGTTTTATGAGACATTTAGCCTTCTCTGTCAGAGAGTTCTGTGCCACAACAAACTACAGTTCTCAGAATTCCATAGCATGGAGCCGTGGCAATTAAGGCGGTGTCAACCTGGATTATTTCTGAAGTGCAGATGCAGTTTCTGTGGTTTTTGTCTCTAAATAAGAAGTGAAAATTGTTTTACCAAGCAGTTTTCAATTCTGTCATGAAACAACTCTTGCAAACAAACTAAATGCATGAGATAGTTCCTGCATCATGAGCTAGTTTATACATGTAGTCCCTATTGCATCTTGTCAGCTCAGTGTGACTGAGCTATTCTGCTTTTGACACAATAGTCAAAATTTTATGATCTTCTATGTGTTTAAATCTTTTGAAAGGAAAGTCCATACATTTAGCAGCCTGCTATCAAGAACTACTCTGCTACCAAGGATTAGGTATCGAGGCACACATATGTAAGTATCAGAACCAAGATTCTGATAGTAATTATATTGTTGTAGTGTGCCTTCAAGTCATTTCTGACTCATGGCAACTCTAAAGTGGACCTTTCATAGGGTTTTCTCGGCAATATTTGTTCAGAAGGAGTTTGCCTTTGCCTTCCTCTGTCTGAGAGAATGTGACTTGCCCAAGGTCACCCAGTGGGTTTCCATGGCTGAGCAGGGACTTGAACCCTGGTCTCCAGAGTAACAGTCCAGTTCTCAAACCACTACACCATGCTGGCCCTATGGGTGTGTCTACATTATAGAAATAATGCAGTTTGCCACCACTTTTAAGTGCTGTTCCTCCGTCCTATGGAAACAAGAGATTTGTAGTTTTGCAAGCTTTTTAGCCTTCTCTGCCTGTTGTTATTATTGTTGTTGGTGGTGGTGTTATGTGATTTCAAATTGTATTTCCAATTTATGGGGGAGAGGAGAGGAGAGCTGGAATCTTGCTCTTTCCAGGAGCTTCAGGTAAAAGCAATCTGCTGCAGTCCCTCCTAGTTTGTGTGTTCTTGTTCATTAATAATTTTTCCAATCTTAATCATACTCTGATGTTGCTTGGATACAAGTGTCCAAGTCTTCATCTATAAAATGTTGGAGGGATGCATCTGTAGTTCTTTGTCCATCCTGTCATGATACAGCAATCAACATATTAACTCCCTATCATAGGTTTCTGCAGATATTGTGATGAAGGAGATTGGATCATTGTGGTTCAGGATGCTGCTTATTCTTCAAGAGATGCAGGAATATCTTTTGGGGTTGTTAGAAGTGTAGTTGACCTTTCTTTGTTATTGGGTTTATATATATTGATTGTTGGAATGTTGGAGTGGGGTTTAGCATAGCTTTCTTATCGTTTGTTCTCTCTTCCCCTTCCTTTTTTCTTTTTGCCTATCATGCCACCTTTTTTGTTTGTTTGTTTCCTGTATCTTTCCTGTGTGCCTGCATTTATTTTTAATCTTACTGTGATGAGACATGCTCTCAGAGTACAACTGTAAATTTATACATGTTCTGAGTATGCTCACATGTAAGGGCCCTTTGACATTTTAACCTGCATTCATATGGTATTAAATGAAGGGGAATTTAATTAAACACACCAGAATCAATATATATACAATGACTGCACACACAATGAGGAACACCAGTTATTATGGTAGAGTTTCATAAGTGGCAGACAGTAAGTGCATAAAACAAATAACCATTTAAGGCTTTGTCCACACTTTACAATTGTAGCTCTTTCATACCACTTTAACAACTACGGCTCAGTCCTATGGAAATCTGCAATTTGTAGTTTGGTCAGGGAGTTAGATTTCTGTGCTAGAATTATCTAGTGCTAAAGATCAGGGAAAGGCTAAAGAGATAAGGATGTAACAGCAGGGTGGGCATTCAAATGAGGGAACTGCCCACAATAAGAATTGTGCCCCCATATATTTGCTTCAGTTCCATATTTTGCATTTAATTCCTAATCACTCTTGTTTACACAAGTGTTTTGCATGCATGTCACAAATATAATTTTAATGTATTTGCTTTTTTGAAGATTTACAACATATTTTCTAAATAGCATGCATTAATTGCAGTTTATTTTTATTATTATTACCTATGAACATTTCCTCCCATCTCTATTATATCACCAATGCCCCAACTCTTTTGCTTCCCATTTTTGTTCTTACCTTGTTAACTTGGCATGACCTCAGAGCACATGAACTCACACATGTTCTGAAAATATGTGGCTGTCAGGGATCTTGTGACCTTGGCCGATGACATATATTAGGTAAATTAGACTCAGTAAACCATATTCATACTTAGCTTTCTAAAAGGGGAATTTTATTGAACATGCAGCAGTCAAGATATATACAATAATTGCACCAGGGAATAGGAAATATTATGGCAGAGCTTCACAAATGGCAAACAGTACTTGGAAAATACAATTACCTAATGGAGTACAATTTGTATGGATGGGGAGATACCAACTCAAAAGGAGAAAACTCAAGGCTGTACACTGGTGCCTCGGGATACGAAATGATCGGGTTACGAAATTTCCGGGATACGAAAAAGTTGGATTGGGAAAAACTGTTTCGGGTTATGAAATATTTTTCGGGTTACGAAATTCATTTCGGCGCGAAATTCAAATGCTGCAAAGTGCAGCTATAGGCTTTGCAGTGCTAACGGAAAGGGGGCTGGGTTAGGGGTTAGCTTTGGCGCGAATTTTGAATTTCGTTAGCAGTAGTGATTGGCTTGAGAAATCAAGCTGATCATCTGGATTGGCTAACGAAATTGGGGGGGGGGGGGTGGCCTGGCTTCAGAAACAAAGGCCGGCTTCCATTGATCTGCCCCCTTTGTCTGGCCTTGTGGACTGTTGAGGAAGAGTTGCTTCTGAACTCTAACTCGTGGTTCCAGTAGAGGTTTGGACTTTTTCTGGCTTTCTGCCTTTGGACTTGTTCTGGCTTTGTACTGTACGTGTACAGTGCCAGGTGTACACTTCGGATCAAGACCTGCCATCAGGAATTCCTGTACAGGTAGGTGTATGGATTTATACCTTCTTCTTGTGGGGTGAGACAGTGTGACCATGCTTTTGCTGTGGGGTGGTGGGGTGCTTTGCTCATGGCTGTGATGATTTCAGAGTGTGGGGTGTGTGGCCATGGGGTTGCATTTTCAGATTTGGGGCTTCTGGGGTTTGGCTGCATCAGTGCTTTGCTCATGGCTGTGATGATTTCAAAGTGTGGGCATCGAGTTTTGCAAGTTTGGCCTTGGCTCCATGTGGGCCAGAGAGTGAGACCATGGGGTTGCATGTTCAGATTTGGGGGTTTTGGCCTTTGGGTTAGGGTTCTGGGGTGCTTTGCTCATGGCTGTGATGATTTCAAAGTGTGGGGTGTGAGTTTTGCAAGTTTGGCCTTGGCTCCATGTGGGCCAGAGAGTGTGACCTTGGGGGTGGGGGTGGTTTCCAATTGTGGCTTTTGCTCAGTGCCTGTGCCTTTTGTCCTTTTTAGGCTTGAGCTATGGCTCCCAAGAAAGCCACAGATAAAAGCGGCGGTGACAAAAGGAAGAGGGCTCCCTTGTCCTTGGAGGACAAGAGGGAAATCATCGCCAAGCATGAGAGGGGCGTGCGCTTGGTGGACATTGCCAAGGAGTATGGAAGAAACCCTTCGACAATTGGCACTGTCCTCAAGCAGAAGGAGGCCATCAGAAGCGTTGTGGCTCCTGCGAAAGGCGTGACTACGATTGCCAAGCAGAGGACACCAAAGCACGAGGAGATGGAGCGCCTGCTGCTCCTCTGGATTAAAGAAAAGGAGCGAGCCGGGGACACTGTGACCACCTCGGTCATCTGTGAGAAGGCCACCACCATTTTTGAAGACCTGGCCAGCAAGGAGGCAGGCGAAGAAACTTCTTCCCAGGAGGAGCCAGCCACCCCGGAATTCAAAGCCTCATGTGGCTGGTTTGAAAGGTTCAAAAGGAGGACCGGGATCCACTCTGTCGTCCGTCACGGCGAGGCGTCCAGCGCAGACCACCAGGCCGCCGAAGCATTTGTCATCAAGTTCAAGGCCATGATGGAGGAGGAAGGCTACGTCCCGCAGCAAGTGTTCAATTGCGACGAGACGGGCCTCTTCTGGAAGAAGATGCCTCGCCGCACCTACATCACCCAGGAGGAGAGGAGATTGCCAGGCCACAAGCCTATGAAGGACCGCTTCACACTTGCGTTGTGTGCGAATGCCAGCGGGGACTGTAAGATCAAGCCCCTGTTGGTCTACCACTCAGAAAATCCAAGGGCCTTCAAGGCACACAACATTCAAAAGGACAGGTTGCCAGTGATGTGGCGTTCCAATGGCCGCGCATGGGTCACACGCCTCCTTTTCGTGGAGTGGATCAACAGTGTCTTCGCCCCGACTGTGAAGCGGTACCTGGAGGAAGAGGATTTGCCCTTGAAGTGCCTCCTCCTCTTGGACAATGCTCCTGCGCACCCGCCTGGCCTGGAAAAGGATATCCTTGCAGAGTTCTCCTTCATCAAGGTCCAGTTTCTGCCGCCCAACACGACCTCCCTCTTGCAACCCATGGACCAGCAGGTCATTGCCAACTTCAAAAAGATCTACACCAAGCACCTCTTCAAGCGGTGTTTTGATGTAACGGAGAGCACACAGCTGACCCTGCGAGAGTTCTGGAAGCAGCATTTTGATATCGTCGTGTGCTTGAAGATGGTGGACTTGGCCTGGCAGGAGATCACCAGGCGCAACCTGATTGCTGCGTGGAGGAAGCTGTGGCCTGATGCTTCTTCCTTGGAAGGGTCACAGACCGAGGGTGCTGAGCCAGGTGAAGAAGAGGTGGCTGAGATTGTCTCCATCGCAAGGTCCCTGGGACTTGACGTGGACAACGAGGACGTGGAGGAACTCATTGAGGAGCACAGTGAGGACCTGACAACAGAGGACCTCAAGGCCTTGGCGGCCATGCAACACTCGGCCGTGGATGAGGACGTGCTCCATTTTGACAGGGGCCAGGAGGAGGAGGCGGCGGGGGCATTTTTGCCAACGGCAGAAATTAAAGACATTTTGCGGCAATTCCACAATGTGTCTTCTTATGTTGAGAAGCATCACCCTGAGAAGGTGCTCACCAGCCATGCCATTGCACATTTTGATAATGTCTGCCTTAGCCATTTTAGGAACCTGCTTAAGGCCCGGCAAAAGCAGACATCCTTGGACCAGTTCTTCACAAAAGAGGGAGAACCGTCATCCAAGAAGGGCAAAGGTGCTGATGACCCTTAAAAAAAAACACCAAATTTAAAAAAAAAATTGTTGTTAAAATGGTTAACTTTGTTAAATTGGTTGAATTTTTTTAAATTGGTTGAATTTTTTTTTAAATTGGTTGAATTGGTTAAATTGGTTGAATTGGTTGTCTGGGTTTAAATTTGGCAGTCTTGGCCGCCCCCCCCCCCCCCCCCCCCCCCCCCCCCTCCCTCACTCTGAGATGCCAGGACCAGCAAAGATAAGAAAAAAACTTTTTTTCTTTATCCTTTACAAACCTTTAGAATGGACCTGCAAGTCATTCTTAAGCTCTTTAGTGCCTCAGGCAACTTTGTATTGCATTGTATTGTAGGGTACTTAGCTTAATAGGCCTCTATTCTAACTTTGTTTTGACTTGCAGGTTCAGTCTGAGGTCATAGAACGCATTAGTTATTTTCAATGGAACAAGTGTTTCGAGTTACGAAATTTTCGGGTTACGAAAGGAATGGCGGAACGAATTAATTTCGTAACCCGAGGCACCAGTGTATAGGTTTTGAATTGACTATTCTGGAGCATTCGGGTTGCTAAAGAGCAGGGAGAGAGAAGAAGAAAAAAGAGTTTTAAATCAAAGGGCAATATAATGCTGCCTCTAATCTCCACACACACACACACACATGCGCGTGCGAGAGAGAGAGAGAGAAAGAAGGATCAGTTTTGAGGGGCTGCAATGTACAATCAGCCCTCCTTATCCATGGATTTTTTTTATCCACAGATTCAAGCATCCACAGCTTGAAAATACTTTAAAAATATACAAATTTCCATAGGCAAAACTTGATTTTGTCCTTTTACATAAGGGACACCATTTTACTATGCCATTATATTTAATAAGACTTGAGGAGCATCCATGGATTTTGGCATCCACAGGGGGTCCTGGATACCAAGGGCCCAGTATACAGGGAAAGACATATTTTAGAGATGTCAAAAGATACATCCCTTGGGTTCTGCTGGATTTTTCTTGTGAGGCAGTAAGGAACATGCCTGGCCCTGAAAGCATTAAGTAAAGGACCTCAAAATCAGAACTTTGTTGCTGTGTACCTTCAAGTTGTTTCCGGCATATGGCAACTCTAGGGTGAACGTATCATGGGGTTTTCTTGGCAAGAGTTTTTCAGAGGAGGCTTACCACTGCCTTTACCTGAAGCTGAGACCATGTGAGTTTCCCAAGATTTTACGGTCAAGCTGGGAATCGAATCTTGGTCTCCACAGTTGTCGTCCAACATTCAAGCCACTGTGCCATGCTGGCTCTCATTTTGAAAAAGAGAAGGCACTACCAAGGTTTTCTGAGAAAAATTCCAGACTCTGAGGTTCTGAAAGAGTGAATTCATTTTAAATGAAGCAAAGCCTAGCCAAGGCAATGATTTTAGCAAGGGAGGAACAAAGCTAAGAGTGACTTCATCAAAAGGCCTTGAGAAGTAGGAAGCAGGGAGTGTTGGTTGATTCTTCACATAGGCTCCACATCAGAACCAATTGTCATTGAATTTGGGGTCCTTTGTAAAGGTGTGAAAGACTCTTAAGGCTTGCTTAGGTCATAAGGATGGAAGGCTGAGTCAACCTGGAGCCCTTTGGATTGAACTCACAACATTGTGGCTGCAGTACTGGCGTTTAACTACTGCACCACCAGGGCTCCCAATATAATCAGGAAACTTTGCAAACTTGTTGATGGAGTTCAGCATAGGTGCTAGCTATAGGATCAGACTCAATAGGCTTTCCAGCTCATTCTTGCTGTCTTGAGGGGTTCCATTTTCAAACATATGCCTGTACATCTTGCAGGAGTATTGTACAGATCTGACTATCTCTTAACTGCCCTTTCCTCTTGAAAATTGTCTCACTACACCCCTCAAGTAGACAATTCTGTGTACCTCACACAAATTTCAGAATTCCATAGGATGAAGCAGAGGCCGTTAAAATGGAACAAAACTACTACAATTCTATAGAGTGGATACACTGTAATATAAGAGAATTGTTTCATGATGGAGAACCAGTAACTCAAATCATAAGCTCAGAAGCCTGAAAGGGCTTGAGGCTAAGCAATATGAAATGCAGAGGATGCAGGGCAAGGGAGAGATAATGTGATAGTAGCAGTCAAAACATGTCAGGTTTATTCCTAAGCCACATGCCACAAAAAGGCTATTACTGAGGAGCTGCTGATGCACATGGAATATATCCCCCAGAAGATCAATTTTAGGGTGACAGAATTCACTACTCCTAGATTTTGTCAGATTTACCTGAAGAGAAGTTAAGAGGTTCCTCTGGTTGGAGTAGTAGTACAAAAAAGAGAAAGAGAGATGAACTAGGGTTTTCTTGAGCTAGAATCAGATGTGAAGAAAGACAGTAAGCTAATACAATTATTTCACTAAACATTCAGAATTCTGGGGAATCTGAGATTTCATTCTGAAGGGAGCTAGGCAAAACCGGCTAGTGGTTTCTCAGAGACACCTCCAATACCAACAGGCAAAAAGCTTCTTCAGAACTAAAAAATATAGTCGTGTTAGTCTGTAGGATCAGTATGTAGAGAGATCTTGCAGTACCTTTGAGACTATATGAAAAAGAAAGAAGTTTGTAGCATGAGCTTTCATAGACTAAAGTCTACTCCCTCACCTGACCAAATACATCTGAGGAAATAGACTTTAGTCTATGAAACTTTATGGTGCCAACTTCTTTCTTTCAGTTAGTCTCAAAGATGCTACAAGATCTCTTTTCAGAACTCAAAGATGTGCATAGCAAGCAGACTGTTCTCCTAGATGGAGTTCTTTGTCGAATGTGAAATCTTCAAGCAGATCCTTTCCCTTCAATGAATTTGAATCTTGTTATGGTACTTGGGTGAAGGAAAGACTTTCCAGAGAGCTTCTCTATAACAAACAGCAAACTGCACAGGTTCATCCAGGTTTTCTGACTGACATTATCTGATGCTTGGCTTAACAAAAGGTAATCATGGGCCTGAGCAGACTGGTAGGATACCACAGGTTTGGCCTGTAGTATCCTGCCCCTGGTTCTGACCTGGATCAGTTCCCATGCTAGCATGGTGACAGACAGGTGTTTACATGCCAGCCTACTGCTACACCATAGACTCACTGCTGCCACGTGAACCTTACCTGCCAACACTATTGTTTCCTTCTCAAAGGCCCTCACCACAGCCTGTAAGGCAGAAACAGGGTGGTCACCTGCCCCTTCTGCCATCAGAGGCCACAACAGGGGTCTTCAGGATGGGCGCAATGGTACTGGCAAGTAAGCAACAAATGGGACCTTCCAGTCTGGTGGTTGTCACCATGGAGTTTCCTGGAAGGTCCGTGGCAAACAGATGATCTTTTGGGACTGGATTAAGACAGCTTTCAGCCAGGATCAGTCCAGGATTACTGGATTGGTGTCCAGGCTGGCTGAACCCAGCCTGGGGCTAATGCTATGTGTCATTCAGACAGGATGATACAAAATGGGGGACCACAGGCTTTTAGGCCCATGCATACAGGCCCCCTGTTTCAGGCTGGTATCCGTATAAAAGACATTACTGAATACTTGACCTGACTCATCTGTCTGAGAAGGAGAAATCATTGCTCTGTTCAGACTAACAAAGGAGTTGATTGTTGATCTCATTAGCCATGTCTCAAAGTGATCTTCCCTATAAGTATGTTTTCTGTCCATAATGCACCACTTACTGAAGGCAAGATGTCACACTTCATTGTTTAATGCTGGAATGCTTGACACATTTTAGGAGTATTAGCATTTAATGGTAGATTCTATAATTTTCCTTAAAGGCTGACATGAATAACAGAAGGATATTGTCTTTCAGCTTCTGGTTCAACCCTGCATGTCTTAGGCCAGGCAATATTTCCAGTTTCTCCAACAAATTCCATATGTGTACACATGTACACACATGTACACACACACACATGCCCTGTAAGGAAGCTATTGTTATCCACAAAATATGAGTTTGTTGCCTCATTGCAATTAAGCCAATGTCTGCACAGAAGTGAGGAGAATCAAAAGATTTAGTTGCTGCAGTGAAATAGCTGCCTGTGGTCTCATGACCCAAAAGACTGACACAAAGGAAAGAGACATACATGCACATATACCTTTCCATATGATGAAACATAAAGCATCCTATCTCTATGTAGGTATAGTAACATTACTTAGCAGGTCACATTTCAAGAGGATGCATACTAAATAGGTCACGTACTACTATGAACAGGCTCAACTAACAGGGATGCATTATATGGGTGTTCAGCTGGGGCATTTAAAAGAGGAGACTCAGGCCCGCTACACAGATGGGTACTTTGCGGCATGAACTAGGACTAGATGAGGCTGGGCATTTACATGCCCAACAGCCCTACTTGTGAAGGAGGCTGCCATCATTGCTTGCCCCCATCTATATGGGTGGGGACATGATGGCGTGAGCATGGTGCAGCACCGAAAAGGTTATGTGATCGGGGCTCACGAATGCACCAATCGCACCCCTTCCAAGAAGCTGCTCTTGGTAGCAAATTATCCCTTTAAAAGTTTAGCAGATTTCAGTCCAAGTATATAATGGGATTCCATATGTGCCCTATAGGGGATAGAGAAGCCAATCAAGAATTGAGGGAGTCTGCTTTATGCATCATCAGAGGAAACTATTATTAGAAAAAAGGAAGCTTGATTTGGATTCTTCATTTCTTTTATTTGAATAGTCAACCTCTCAAAATTGGAGCACTTATATGGATGTCAGATAACCTGAAGGGTGATGGAGGAAGCAACAATCAGTTTGAAAAGATGCTGCACCTCTGAAGAGAGCTGAAGATGTCAGATGATGTTATGTCCTAAAAAGGGAGTATCCCTGAACAACTGCTAGTCACTTTAAATTACTCGGCATTTCAAACAGGAAATCTTCCAATTAGGCTAACAACTGCAGAGATAGGAATAATATATTAGGAACAGGGAGAAAAAAGATAAAGAAAACTCAGCTGAATACTATATTAAGATGCTAAAATAACTCCTTTCCCTTGTCTCTCTTTTATGTACTGTAGAATTCCTACCCACACCAGACATTTCTCTCAAGGGTGTTTTAAAGGTAATGTAATGATTCCCAAGTGTCTGTACTTGGGTTAGATTCATGTATTAGGAAGAAATAACTTGAGGTGTAAGTGTGGAAGATATGCAGTCTTCCCAGTCTTGCACATATTTACTTACTGCAAAATGCTTAGCCAATAAGAAGTTATGAAGCTACATTATTGCTGAAGTCAAGTGTTTTTAGACCTGATAAATGCCTAGAGAGGAGAACAGTGGGTAATCTTACAAAAACTATTCAAAACAGTTTCAATATAATGCTTACAAATATAACATGATACTCAAAACCCAGTCCACTGAATTAATTGCGTTCTAAATTCCTATAAAAATGTGGTTCACTCTCAGGGAGGCACCAAATATTCTTGGACTGCAGTTCCCAGAATCCCTTACTCTTGGCTAAGAGGGCTGAGGAATCTGGGAGCAACATCTGGACCTTCCTGTAGAGAAGCATTGCTGTAGAGTGCAAAACTGTTTTCTAAAAGATGTTTGTTGTTAAAATGTGATAGACTCTGCCTGATGCACACATCCCTTTCCCTCATACCTATATATATATATACACACACAAAATACTATGAACTTCATTCTGTTCCTTTGATGTTTCCCTGACTTCACTATACAGGTCGCAGTTTGCATTGCCCCAATTTACAACATTTTAAATTTACAATATTTCTCCAGAAATAAATAAATGCATGAAAATCTCATTCACACTCTATAGCTCTCCCCATACACTGTGCAGATGAGTGAGGTGGAAGAGCAAGGATGGTAAGGTGAATGAGCAAGTCTGTTTGGAATTTCTGTATGAAGTTTTGAGTGACAAGGAAAAGTGACTAGACTGAGTTTCTTTTGCCTGCCTAGGAATGGTTTGGAGAAGAAAGCAATGTTAATGTTGGAGCTGCTTCAAAGAAATGGTTTCATATGCCTGAAGACCACAGTATTGCCAGTTGTTTTCTATCTGTGAGCACTTCTGAAGAGAAACTGTCCACCAATACAAGCCAGCTGGCCTTAGGGATCAGCTTGGGATCTGTGGCCTCTTCTAGCCCCTCTAGAGACCACCTGGACATTAGCTTGGAAGTTAAAACTCTGGGGTTTTATGCTTTAAATGTCTAGCAGGTTGAGTAAAATCCCTAACTTTGTGGCTATTTTTGCCCTGTTGGAATCCATCCCTCTGTTCTCAATTTTTTTTTTCTATAGGGAACTGGCACTACCCACTTACATCAGTCTCAATTTACATCACAAGTCAAGGAGTGCAGCTAATCCAGTAAATCAAGGCTTGTTTTTACTAAATCACACTCACAGAATCACAAGAGTAGCATTATAAGGAACTTTGGAAAACAATTTGTCCAATCACCTTTTTTGTCCAAAATGCAACTACAAAACTGCTGGTATATGCCTATTGACCTTTTGCTTGAAAGCCTCCAGTAAAGATGAGCAATCTGTTCTTCTATCAAACAGTTCTTGTTATCAGTTTTTCCTAATATTTAGTCAAAATCTACTTCACTTTAATATCTACCCATTTATTCTAGTCTTGCCCTATGGTGCAACAAAGACAACCTATGTTTTGCTCTATCTTCTGCAAAACAACTTTTTGTGATATGAAGACTGTTACTATGACTCCCTTTAATGTTGTTTCATTTATTATAAACATACTCAACCATTTCTTCTAACCATTTCTCATTAGCTTCTGCCCTGGCTGCCTTTTAAATTTCATTTGAATTTCAGTTTAACCCTGGCATATGGATAGTAACATCTGCATGCATCTGTCATAGAATCATAGAATCATAGAAACACCATACCTCCAAAGTGACCTGAAGCAGCTTTATTTTGGCCTGTCTGTATAGGGCCATAGTTACTAATGACAACAAGTTGAAAACAGAAGCTTACAGAGTTTTAATAGGTATGAATTCTGCATCCAGGAGTAAAGGTGGCAAATGATATGTTGATGAATTCTTATCCAAAAGAACGAAATAAAAGAAAGATAAAGAATACCAGTTTTCTTTTGCTCAGTCAGACACTGAAAGAATAGTCTTGAGCCTGACAGCCTATCTTTCCCTGCTCTCTGAGCAACTGAACTCTTTAGCTGAAATGCAAATTCACTGGGAAGAAGAGATTAGATTCAACCCTTTATATTATTTACAACTCTCCTGTCAAAATAGGTTTGTCCAAAACTGAATGTGTAAGGCTTTCATTAATATAATGGACCTCTACAAAGAAGCAGAGATATTAGTTTACATGCTTATTCCAGAAACTCTCCTCTTAAATGTGGATTGTGCATGCACTCTCAGGACCATGGCATTTTGGATAACAACTACTTTTGTCACACTTTGCCCACACCTAATGTAGGTCCTTGAGGCCACACTGTGATCAGAAGACTCTATTCAGTTTTGTGGGCCACCAGGACACAAAGAAGGATAGCATGGCACCCTTGGCCAATTGACACCGTTGATCACTGTCTTCTAGTTGATATACTAGAAGACCTTGAGTTCTCAGACTCTGTTCTCGACTGGCTTAGATCTTATTTGTCTGGCAGATCTTTTGCAGTGGTTGCAGGCAATCAGACTTCTTCTCCTGTTCCCTTATCTGTTGGAGTTCCCCAGGGCTCTGTTCTGGGTCCCCTTCTGTTTTCTCTCTACACACTGTCCTTAGGTAAACTCATTAGCTCTTTTGTTTTTTCCTACCATTTGTATGCTGATGACACCCAGTTGTATCTTTCCACCCCTGACCTTTCTCTAAGGCTTGAACAGCAAGTTTCGTCTTGTCTCACAGCTGTCTTGCAGTGGATGCACCATCGGCGGTTGAAGCTGAACATGTCCAAGACGGAGCTTCTTCTCTTTCCTCCTACATCCACCCTTCAACACTCCTTTTCTGTCTCTGTGGACAACATTTCTATTCAACCAGTCCAGCAAGCCTGCAGTCTTGGTTTTATCTTTGATTCTTCTCTGTCATGTATCCCTCAGATCCAGACCACAGCCAAGGCTTGTAGATTCTTTTTATACAATATTGCCAAAATCCGACCATATCTCTCCGCCTCTACTGCCAAGATCCTCGTCCATGTCCTAGTGGTCTCACGACTTGATTACTGTAACATCCTCCTGGCTGGGCTTCCTCTTTCTCACCTACGTCCTTTAATTTCTGTCCAGTATTCAGCTGCACGCATTATCACATCTGCCCACCGCTCTGACCATGTCTCTCCTTTGTTGGCATCCCTTCACTGGTTCCCCCTCCCTTTCCGCATTCAGTATAAGCTCCTGCTGTCGACATTTAAAGCCCTCCATGGACTGGCCCCTCCTTACTTATCAGACCTTCTTTCTCCTCACTTTCCCACTAGGGCCCTCCGTTCTGGTAGTCAAGGTCTGCTGTCCCAGCCCAGGATTTCCTCTGCCCCATCTTGGATTCACCCCTTTTCACTTGCTGCCCCTCACTCCTGGAACCTTCTTCCCCCGCGAGCAAGGGCCATCACTTCTTTAACCAGCTTCAAAATGTTAAGGAAAAAGCAACATGGGATATAGAGTGAATGAAATAAAACATGTATGTGAGAGTCAGGATGACTCAGCAAAAGCAATTAGGAGCCACACAGGTGTGAAAGGTAATGTAATTAACAAGTCCTAAATGCCAAGGACAGAAATGCAAAGTGGATAATTGAACACACCTGAGAATTGTTAAAGTGGACAAGGTGAGATGATGAAATCATTAATTGTGGGATGAACCAAGAAAACCAATGAAAATGGTTGTACACGCCCACTGGGTGGAAACTGACAAGAGTGGGTGTTGTTTTCCAAGGACTATAATAAGGGCTATGAATCCCAATGTATTTTGTGGGTAGTAGTGAGTAGTTGTATTGGATAGTTTTGGAGCTGTATATAGTAGAATAAAGTAGATCTTTTATATAAGACTACTGAGTTGTCTGGTGTCTTGGGTGAAGCTACAAGAGCCAGCTGAATCCTGAAGAAGTGGGAAGACTTCTGTGGAAGCAAGAGTGAGAAGGCTTGGAGAGTTTGTCAGGGTCTTCAGCCTATTCTCTGTAACTCTGCTGCTTTAGAGCAAAGCTTTATCCACTGGCCAAAACTGGTCAGCGCCGGTGCGTAACAAGGTGGTGAGTTCGAGCCAGAGGTGAAGAGCTACAACTCCCATCATCCCTGACACAAAACAGAGTTGAAGACCATCCTGTTCAGAGAAGCGTTCCCAGGCATTACATAATTGTCACTTGCTATTTGATGTTCTTTTGTTGCCTGTTTTATTGAATCATTTCCTGTATTGCTATGTATTTTATATGTATTATCCTACTAGAGAGTCTGGCTAGCTCCAACAGGCCTCCCTGGAAGAAGATTAACCATCCATTAAGAACCCAAGCCCTCCCTTCAGTCCATCTCCCCTGATCCAGGCCTCAGAGGTAGAGAAGAACTGCTGGCCCTCATCCTCTTCTCCACCACCACTCCCTTCTCCTTTTGTGTCATGTCTTTTTAGATTGTAAGCCTGAGGGCAGGGAACCGTCCAATTAAAAAGATTGTATGTACAGCGCTGTGTAAATTTACAGCGCTTTATAAATAAAGGTTAATAATAATAATAATAATGGGGAACAACCATAATTAACAGACAAACAACATAAGTTAAAACACATCTGTTAAAATACACATCAAAATAAAAGGACAAATACTCTTAGATTGTATGCTATAGGCAGGTTTATTCTTTTATATTTGTTGTTTTTATGTACAGCGCTGTGCAAATCTACAGCGCTAAATAATAATAATAATAATAATATTACGATATACACATATTAAAACAATGTAAATTTAAAATCCACAATTTAAAAATCATCTAGCTAAGCCTGCCAGAAGATAGTGGTCTTTAATGCTCTTTAAACTCAGAGTATTCAGCTGTCAAATCTTTTCCAGCAGATCATTCCACAGTCTAGGGATGGCAGAGGGAAAAGTCCTCTGGCTGACTATTGCCAACCTAGTCTTAGCTGACTGAAATAATATCTGTCAGTTGATAAAGTATATTCCAAATGTGAGCACAGTTCCTAAAATGAGATAGAAAAGCAAAGCCACAGTTGCAGGAGGGGAAAGAAAAACATTCTGTAAGACAGATTTAGGTATAACATTAGAGCTAAATTTGACCAGTCCACTTTGGGTTTGATTGTTTTTGGAAAACAGGAGTCTTAAGTGCTGAGGCTGAGTTGTTTGCATTGCCCCATTTCCTTAATCATTGAAAAATCACACTGGCTTTTAAGGTAGCACTGAGATAAGACTCCCCTCTCTCAATGCATTCTGTATCAGAATTACTCTGGGAGATACTGGGTTCTTTTATAAAATCAGACAGATACAGTATTTTTCTCAAAAGATCCATGTATGTACCCATTTATTCCTTCTCATAATAGCAGCTTCATACAAAAGGCTATAGAATATATCTAGTGGGAGATAGTAATGCTTATTTTGCTTTCAGGGGAGATCTCTACTGTTGCTTCAAATTATCTCTTGAAAGTTGTCTACATTTTAAGCAGCATTTTAGAACCCTCTTTTTGTGGGAAGGGAATGTATAAAATACATTTTACAAGTTCTTAATTTATTTCATAATCCTCTCAAATGAGTTGCTGTAAATAAAACAAGCTGACTCCTTTAAATAACTTCTAATTATAAACTACAAAGGGGTGAAATTAAAGATATCAGAAGCCCCTCAAGATATATTATGAGTCAATATTTTCCTCAGTTGATTCATTCAAACAGGAACTTCAAATTTCCTTCCACTTTTGCCATTCTCCAAATATCTGCTAACAAGCTAAATATGTATGGCAGTCTTCTAGCCACTGCTCCCACCATCCTGAGAAAGTGTATTCAATCTTATTGAAACTAGGGATATGAAAATCTCTTAGTCTGGATTTGACTGTGTTTAACCAAAACCTACTCAAATTTTCATCTCATCATTTTGCATCAGGGTGCAAGACTTTAGTTATTTCCACACTGAAATTTATGAGATTTTTAAAAGCATTTTTTTTTTGTAATTTTGTGCAGGTTGCTCAATTTACACAATTTTTCCAGCATTGATTAGAGTGTGTGTATTAGAATCATAGAATCGTAGAGATGGAAGAGACTGCAAGGGCCATCCAGTCCAACCCCCTGCCATGGAGGAAATCACAATCAAAGCATCCCTGACAGATGGCCATCCAGCCTCTGTTTAAAGACCTCCAAAGAAAGAGACTCCACCACACTCCGAGGGAGTTTGTTCCATTGTTGAACAGCCCTTACTGTCAGGAAGTTCCTCCTAATGTTGAGGTAGAATTTCTTTTGCTGTAGCTTGGATCCATTGTTCCTGGTCCTGTTCTCTGGAGCAGCAGAAAACAAGCTTGTTCCCTCCTCGATGTGACACCCCATCAAATATTTAAACAGGGCTATCATATCACCTCTTAATCTTCTTTTCTCCAGGCTAAACATCCCCAGCTCCCTGAGTCGTTCGTCATAGGACATGGTTTCCAGACCCTTCACCATTTTAGTCGCTCTCCTTTGGACACGCTCCGGTTTCTCAACGTCCTTTTTGAATTGTGGTGCCCAGAACTGGACAAAATATTCCAGGTGGGGCCTGACCAAGGCAGAATACAGTGGCACTATTACTTCTCTTGATCTAGACACTATACTTTTATTGATGCAGCCTAAAATTGCATTGGCCTTTTTAGCTGCTGCATCACATTGTTGACTCATGTTCAGCATGTGGTCTACTTGGACTCCAAGATCCCTTTCGCATGTAGTCTCATTCAGCCAGGTGTCCCCCATCCTATATCTGTGCATTTTATTTTTCTGCTCTAAGTGCAGTACATTACTTTTCTCCGTGTTGAATTTCATTTTGTTAGCTTTGGCCCAGTTTTCTAGTCTGTTCAGGTCATTTTGAATCTTGATCCTGTCCTCTGGGGTATTAGCTACTCCTCCTAATTTGGTGTCATGCTATACATGTGCGGTAAATTATTTGCCATGGTGAAAAAGATGTATTCTGCTGACAGTGGCAGAGGCAGAGTTGTGAATACTGCAATATTGTGCACTACAGTTTCACACTGTACATTGTGGTTGTGCATTGAACATTGCAGTCCCACATTGCATGATAGCAGCCAGTCACTGACACATGTTGCACAATATTGTTTTTCTGCATGGGAACTGCATGGTGTTGGACTAACATACCTCTACATGCAGATATTTGTATAGTACTGGAGGTTCATTTTCAGTATAGTACTGAGGGGATGTTGAATTGTAGCCTAGGTTATCATTCCACAGCCTAATTAGTTCTAAACTGAAGTATACATAGTTTCCAGCATCTCACAGTTACTGGCATTCCTTTGCATCTTTTCTCCCCATTACTTTACTGATGACCATGTGTGCACACTGATAAACCACAGCAAAAGAAAGAAAGAAAGAAAGTCTTAGCATTACAATTGGTAGCCTGTTTAACCTAAGCCGCCTGTGGGCTCACACTAAGACCCTAAACTATCTATTCCATGGGCTGCTTTTTGCTGATGCTGCTGCCCTTGTTGCCCACATGGAAGCAGCTCTGCAGCACCTAACATCTTGTTTTGCTACAACTGCAGAGCTCTTTGGGCTGGAAGTCAGTCTGAAGAAAACAGAAGTTCTCTATCAGCCTGCACCACAGGAAGAACACTACCATCCCCACATCACTGTAGGCAAATCTGTGCTTAAGTTTGTCTAGCAGTTCACCTACCTAGGAAGCATCATCTCCTCAGATGCCAAGATTGATAATGAGACCGATCACAGACTAGCAAAAGCGTATAGTGCATTCGGAAGGCTTCACAAAGGAGTAACAAACACCTGAGGCGAAGCACAAAAATCAGTGTGTATAGAGCCACTGTACTGTCTATTCTCTTTTATGGGTCTGAAACATGGGTCACCTATTGCCAACACCTACGACTCCTCAAATGCTTTTATCAGTGCTGTTTATGTACAATTCTAAATATACACTGGACTGACTATGTGACAAATGTTGCTGTTCTTGAGCAAGCAGGGATCACCAGCATTGAGGCCATGCTATTGAGGATGCAGCTGCACTGGGCAGGACACGTTTCTAGGATGAAGGACCATCACCTCCCTAAAATAGTATTCTACCGTGAACTCACCATGGGTCAGCGCAAGAGGGGCGCTCCAAAGAAGAGATACAAGGACTCCCTGAAACAACATTTCAGGCTTGGCCAAATTGATCACCAACAATGGTCCGCCCCTGGCCTCACATCGGGAGGCATGGAGACACACTATCCATGATGCTGCAGCCTTTTTTGAAAGCTCACGCCGAATGAGTCTCAAAGAGAAACAACAACACAGAACAAACCACAACCTGGAAACATCACCCAAGGAGACTTTCTGCTGTGCTTTCTGCAACCGGATGTGTTTATCTCGGATTGGCCTTTTTAGTCATCAAGGCGCTTGTTGAAAGCGCGGGATGAGTCCTTCCTGAATCTTTGTTCGCAAAGAAAAGTCAGAGAGAGAGAGAGACAATTATATTACAACCTCCTTCTGTAGTGGGTTTTGTGGTGTATACATGTACAAAGATTCTCTGGAGATTAGAACATGGAACAAAACTATTTATCTGTGGATAGCTTCAAAATTATCAAAATCGAATCAAGTGAGTGAAAACTTGTTTTTTAAAAGAAAAAGAGAGAAAAAAAGAAAAATTAATGTGCCTCTGAAAATATGCTTGCTAGCAATATCTTTATAAATTTATCAGTCTTACTTTGGAGAAGAAGATTCCCTTAAATCTCCAGGTTAGAAAAGCTGTCAGAATCATCCCATTGCCCCATGGTGTTATGGGTACAGGAAGGCTCTCTTTGTGAAACCTTTAGTTTGCAGAATTTTAGATCTTATTTGCAAGCATAGAAATGCTATTAAAATTCACGTCCCCCTTGATCTCTCCCAAAGAATAGTCTTTGAAAGGCCTGATGCAGACAGGCCAAAATAAAGCTGCTTTGAGTCACTTTGAAGGTATGCTGTTTAAATGATAAGCCACACCAAAGCCACACTCCAGTTCTAACGACTGGAGTGCAGCTTTGGTGCAGCTTCCAGACTCTTAGGATGCATGCATCATTGAAACACCATAGAATCATAGAATCATAGAACCCTGCTTGACCAGAGCAGAATATAGTGGCGCTATTACTTCTCTTGATCTAGACACTATACTTTTATTGATGCAGCCTAAAATTGCATTGGCCTTTTTAGCTGCCGCATCGCACTGTTGATTCATGTTTAATTTGTGGTCTACTTGGACTACTAGATCCCTTTCACATGTAGCTTCATTCAGGCAGGTGTCCCCATCTATTCATTTTCTTTTTCCTCCCTAAATGCAGTACCTTACATTGCTCCATGTTGAATTTAATTTTGTTAGTTTTGGCCCAGCTTTCTAGTCTATTCTGTTCATTTTGAATTTTGATCCTGTCCTCTGGGGTATTAGCTACTCCTCCTAATTTGGTGCCATTTGCAAATTTGGTAAGTATGCTCCCAATTCTAAGTCATTGATAAAGATGTTGAACAGCACTGGGCCCAGGACAGTTGACTAGAGTGCACCACTCTATAACCTTTCAATTCTACCCATTTTATCCATTCATGTTTGAAAAAATGCACGATTTGTAAATATGCAAATGTGTGAGGCAAGATATGCATTTTCTCACAACAGTTGGCAAATGGGACTTTCCTTGACAACAGTGAATCTAACAAAATTTCTGTGACATAATTTCACAGGTACTTTGCCTAACACGGAGATCTATACACTGGCTTCAGATCTTGCTTGAGGTGACATTTTGATGCAGATGTTTACCTTGAAAGACCTAGGAAAAAGAAGAATGGGGCTTTTTGACTATTATTAATATTAGTTGTATTTCACACACCTTAGGTTGACACTTAAATAGATTTTAACTATATAGTCATAAACCTCATTCTTTTTTGTTAGTTTGCTTTGAGGTAGGTTCCAGGGAGTTTTAGTGACTAGTACCTTTAAAGAACATTACTTGGAGATGTTGAGGAAACAGATGAATTTAACAGCATAAAAGGTATTTCACCCTGTTCTGTCACCCCTTTGTACAGAGAGAGAACTGAAATTTTCAGAGCTCATATAGATTTTCATGTACATTTTTCTTAATATGAATCTGTGTGCTTTTCAAAAATTCTGTTGTTGTTGTTAATTGTGATTAAGTCAGCTTTGACTTAGGGTGAACCTATGGATATGAGATCTCCAAGTCACCCTGATATCAACACCCCTGCTCAGCTCTTAAAAGCTGTGGTCTTCCTCTTTTACTACTGACTACTACCTTATTAAGCATTATTTTCTTTTCTGGTGAATTATTTCATGTCATGATATGTCCAAAGTGCAACAGACTTAGTTTAGTCATCCTGGCGTCTAGAGAGAGAGAGAGTTTTGTCTTTATTTGCTCTAGGATCCATTTATTTGTCATTTTGGCTGCATCTGCACTGCAGAAATACTAATTTCTTTGCCACCACCACAACTGCCATACCTCAATAATATAAAATTCTGGAAACTGTAAATTGTTGTGGCACAAGAACTCTCTGACAGAGGCTAAATGTTAAAAACAGCTACAATTCCCAGTATTCCATAACACTGAGCCATGACAGTTAATGTTGTGTCAAAATGTATTATTTCTTCAGTGTGGATACATCTTTGACATGTTTCTCAAAAGCAAAGCATTATTATACATTGATTTCACAAGTGATGGAGAACTGCATCACAATACCAAAAGAAGATTGGAAACCAAAGAATAACTTCATTTGATGTTTGCATATTGGCATGAGAAGTATGTTTTGTGTTGTCTGTGCCAAAAGAAGAAACTGAAAGAATTCTCTCCTGCATCCCAACATGGTACCTAAATACTATGACATGGTACCGAAATACCTCTTTACCTAGGGATGTGAAAAATTCTCAGTCTGCACTCAACTGTTTTTGTTCAACTCTGTTTAGAATTTTCAGCCTGTTCTTTGTTTGTCTCAGGTTGCGATTCACCCCTTCCTTTCCTCTACATTGATTTATGAGAATGTATTTGTACACATTTTCCCCATTGATATGACATATTGGTGCATATTTTCAATTGTACATACAGAACATTTTTTATGGAGTTGCAGTGTGTGAAGTGGTGTACTCTCTAGTTTTTTGTGGGTTTTTCGGGCTATGTTGCCATGTTCTACAAGAGTTTATTCCTGACATGTTGACAACATCTGTGGCTGGCATGGTGTATTATCTATCTATCTATCTATCTATCTATCTATCTATCTATCTATCTATCTATCTATCTATCTTTTACTGGAATGGTTTTAGATATGTTTTGTGTTTTTAGTGATTTAGCATGCTTTTAATAATGTTGATGTTTAATTCCTTTTTAACTTTTGTAAATTAATGTTTTCATTGGACCATTAGTTGAATTATTGTAAGCCACCTTGAATTCTATTCTGAGAGAAAAGTGGGATCTAAGTGTAATAAATAAATAAAGCCACCATTTTGCACTGCTGTGGATTTATTGTAATGGATTCCCAAACTTTGGTCCTCCAGGTGTTTCAACTCCTAGAAGGCCCAGCCACCTTGGGCAACAGTCAGGAATACTGGGAGCTGAGGTGTTCAACACATGGAGGAGCAAAGTTATATATACAAACTTTTCATAAATAACAAATCTACATTTTGGTGTCAGCTTAAAATATTATATATATATATATATATATATATGAGAGAGAGAGGTATCTAAGTCAGAAGCTGAAAAGGGGGGGGGTGGAGACAGTTTGTTCATTGGCCATTCTTGTTGGGGATTTTAGCCATTTTAAAATTTTCTGGCTCTAAGTTTTGTAACTGAAAAGTCTCATCCCAGAGTTGCAGTGTGGTTGAGGTAGTTTTGTGATGCAGCTTTAATATATGTTTACTTATTTGTGATATTGTGATATTATGACTCAGAGGTATCCACAAGTTTCTTCTGGCCTATTGGGAACGCTGATACTGAAGTATACTGGGTTATATGAATCAAATGTAATCAAGCATCCATACAGTTACATCATTCTCTCCTGCACACTGATGTCACCCAATCAAGAGTCTGCTCTCATCTCCTAAATTTGGGTTCCATTTTGATTTATAGTAACTCATCAACAGAAAACTATTTTAAGATAATTATATAATTAATGACTGAAAGATCCAGAGTTAAGCATGCACAAAAATAATGTAGAAACAAAGCACAGTGTAGTCAAATCATGGAAATGAGAATAAAGCATTAAAAATAAGATATAAGACCAATATAAAATCTTGATGCCCCCACTAGCTGTGAAATATGAAATAAAGAAAATCTACAAAAACACTGAAGTTCAATAGGTTGTTGTGCTGTGTTATGATCTTTAGGGTTTTACAATGACCTATTTCTGGATAGTCAATGCATCTGTCTGTCCATGTCTCGCTTTTCTACACTTCACACTGAATTGCCATATCTCAGAGCTCCATAGTCACACTCCCTTTCCCATAACAGGACCACCAAATCAAGTTACTCATCTTTGGCAACGTATTTTTTGAAACAGATTTATCTGCAATGGGAATAAGATCTAGAGCTTATTCCCATTGCAGATTAATAATATTATTCTTATTAACATTATTAATAAGAAAGAGGCTCTTCCCTCCCTAACTGTCATCATTCGGCCTCTGGGGAAGAGAGAAGGCTGGCCCAGTACGATCAGGGGCTGGCCTGAAGAAGGAGGCTCCTCCCTCCCTAACTGTCATCTTTCGCCCTCTGAGGGGGAGAGAAGGCTGGCCCAGTACCATCAGGGGCTAGCCTGAAGAAGGAGGCTCCTCCCTCCCTAACTGTCATCTTTCGGCCTCTGAGGGAGGGAGAAGGCTGGCCCAGTTCCATCTGGGGCTAGCCTGAAGAAGAAGAGCCCTCCCTCTGGTCCATCTGCCTTGGTCCAGGCCTCAGAGGGAGAGAAGAATGCTGGACCTGATTCCCTCCCCCCTCACCATTCCCTTCTCCTTTTGTGTCGTGTCTTTTAGATTGTAAGCCTGTGGGCAGGGAACTGTCTGTTATCCCCTCTATTGTAAACCGCTCGGATTCCCAGTGATTGGGCGGTATATAAATAAAACCTATTATTATTATTATTATTATTAGAGCAGAAATAAGATTTGGAGGGGAAAAAAGGATGGTAAACTGTAACTATATACTGTCTATAGAGAAGTAACGCAACAATATTTTTGTTGTTTAGTTGCATTTGATTTGTTTTTGTAATATTGTAGTTGGAACAGCTTCTTCAGTTATGGAATATCCTCACCTGAGAGATCCACCTAGCCCTAGACCACCATGGAAAAGATTCTAATATATTTCCCTGCATCAGGCAAAGGTCTGTAAATAAATAAATGAACAAGAAAACAATAGTATTCATGTCTAGGTCCCAGTTATTTTGGTTGGGGCATGCTTGGGCTCTCTGGACTTTCCCAGAAGGCCATGCCCTCTTCCCCATGGTGCTCTTGTCTGACAGGTTTGCAGCTTTTTATGGGTCTTTTCAGTCTACCTGAAAGACTGTATCTTCCTATATGATCCTTCCAAAGCTTTAAGATGTTTGAGGGAAGGCTTCTCTCAGTCCTGCCTTTATGACAGGGACGTTTGGTGAGGACGCAAGAGAGAACCTTCTCAGTGGCTGCTCTCAAGTTATGGAACTCCATAAATAGGAGATCCCTGCTCTCCTTGAACAAACAGAACTATAATTTAATTGTGCTCTCCTAAGGTTGAAATTTCTCTCCTTAGGTTTAACTGTTAGACATAAAAGCTTTATGGTAGTATTCATGGTTTCACTCTTTTGCCTTTGGCCCTCCCATTACTGCAATATGCCCCCCAATAACTTCTCAAAAATGTTGTGTATTCCTGCATGGCAGAGGGTCGGACTAGATGCCCCTTGGGGTCCCTTCCAACTCTAAGATTCTATGATGCTTTGTAATTCATTACTCTCCTTTGCTCTGTAGTGTACTGTGACCACAAGGGTCTTCCTGCCAATGCTCTGAGGTTTTTCTTCTACCTCAAATACACCCCTTGACTCTTTAGTCCTGACACTTGCCTCACTTTTACTCCCAATACACTTTTCAAGCCATATTTCTTTTGGAAACAAGAATAAAAATACAGTCAGCCCTTGGTATATGCAGAGTTCCATTCATGGATTTAAGCATCCATAGATGGCAGGCCCGCATTGTTCCCGATGGCAGTGTGGCTGTGCCACCATTAGGAACAACAGGGCTTCTTACCTGTCTCCTGGTCAAGGGCTCTGCAGGCCAAAGAAGGTGCTCCTGGCTGGAACACAAAAAGGTTTTGGGGCCCACCAGGCTCCCTTCGCCCCACCTCCTCCACATTCTCATCAGCCACTGGTCAGAGGCATCCATCAATCACCTGATTCTCCTCACCAGGTGATTGATGCTCCCTCTGACCAGTGGCTGATGAGAATGTGAAAGAAGAGAGTGTTGAGGCATCTACTGGTCAGAGGGAGCCATCAATCACCTGGGGAGGAAAACCAGGTGATTGACAGCTGCCTCCAACCAGTGGCTGACAAGAATGTGGAAGAGGCAAGGTGGAAGCAGCCTGGTGGGCCGCAAGAACTTTTTGTGTTCTGGCCAGGAGCACCTTATCCAGCCTGATGAGCCCTTGATCAAGAGGCAGATAAGAAGCCCTGTTGTTCCTAATGGGGTACAGCCACATGGCCACATCATCACTGGAAACAATGGGACTTGACAGTCTGTCAATTTTGGTATCCATGGGGGGGGGGGGTGTCTGGAGAGGATCCCCGTAGGCTAACTGTAATCTTTATTTACAAGCAGATGTTACTTTTGTTTCTTTTCAAGGTTGGTCCTGAAATCATATGGTTAAAATATTTACAGCAGTTCATTGGTTACAAATTATTCTTTAGTCAGTTCCCTCACTGACTCCCTTTCAATTATAAACTAGTTCCTGCTTCTTTTAAACTACTCTTTCTATTATAAATCCTCTTTTACAGAAGTATGAATTCTGTCAAAGTCTAGCCTGAATCTGAACTGACAACCCACAGAATAAAGCAGGTATGAGCCGCTTTGAACTGACTTGTTAATGAGGGGCTGTACAGATTGGCAGGAAGGGGCAGCAAGACACTGCCCCTTTCTGGCCTGGATCGGTGCCCCAGCTTCTTTTTGCTCCCTCCAAGGGGCGTCATAGGTGCGCTGACACACCATGATGTTTGGGTGCTGCATCAGAGGTACATCATCATGGTGCATCCCATGTGAATGGACACATGCCAAAATGGTGCCCTCCCGGCACAGTTAGGGCTTAGAGCATGGGGATGCTCAGCCCTCACCCCACTCACAGGCTGGTGATTTTCATCGGTCTGTATAGGGCCTAACACTCTCAAATCTAAACTGGCAAACTCTCTTGTCACTAAAACCCTCTTAGCTTCTAACAGTACTAACACCTTCATACCCAATTCTCCCTTGCGCCTCCCCTTTTATTGTCACTCCCTTAGCAGCCCCCACCTTTGCAGCCAGCCTGAACCTCATTGACTGAAGGAGAACTCCATTCTCCCTAGTGTCTTGCCACATGTACTATGCCCTTACAACAGAATCTAAGACATGCTGACTCAGAAATTAGCTATGTTGAGGTCAGAGGGAATTATACCCAGTTAAATACAACTCTGGAGACCCAGTGTTCAATTCCCCACTCAGCCGTGAAACCCACTGGCTGATCTTGGGCAAGACACATTCTCTCATTCTCAGGGGACAGCAATGGCAAACCTCCTCTGAACACATTTTGCCAAGAAAACCTCATCATAGGGTCGCTATAAGTTGGAAATGACTTGAAGGAACCCAACAACAATAGCAAATATGTTTAGGACTGCAGGCTTAGTAGTCTGCTCTCAAATTTCTAATGCAATTCAGTATGGCAGAGTATGGCATATGCACCAGCATTGTCTCATTTTATCTTCACAATTCAGAACCAACTTGATGCTGAGAAGCAATGATTGATCTAAGGTCATTTGCCATATTTTTAAAGTTCATCCAAATCCAAATTCTACAAGTCTGAAATTATTGCTGTACAGTACTTTCTCATGTGTCAAACTCTAAAGGCTCTTGCCTTGGAAAAGCTATTTCAGGGTTCATGTTTAGGGTATAATTTATGGTTGCCTAAACCATGTCTTGCACTGAACTGCCACATTCAAACATTTCAGTTGCGACAGTTTTATTTTTTTTGCTTTTATGATGATATAACTCAAATAATTCTCTTTGGGCAAATTGGTTGCACATTGAGATTGAATGGCACCAAAGACACAGACCCACTGCTGAGCTTAATATCTGTTTTAAGATAAATAATTATTGTTTTCCTGCATGCAATAAAACTTCCCAGACTTCAAGGGCAAACCAGGAGGTGAAGAGAAGGAAGACAACAGAGAGGAGTTAGATTAAAAGACTAAATCAGAGTATTTGTTAACGTAGTGTGTATATTCAAAAGCAAGCTAGGAAGAAGTGAAAGAAAAGAGAGATATAAGTTAAGTGATGTTAACAGAGGTTTTTTCAAAGCCAGTTGCTTACATCTTTGGAACAAGGGAGAGAGAAAACAGCTAGTATGGAAAGCAGCAGCAAAATTCCTTTTTGGACTCATCACACTGGGAGCCACAGTCCAAAAAAGTACCCTGAGAAACCCCTGAGAAACTATGGGAGAATTTCTCCTCTACTTGGATAAATTAAGAGAAATGTTTCTACCAGTTTCCTGAAAGCTGAGAGATTTTTCTTTTGGGTGTATTCTTTTGCAGGGAAGGGGACTCCCAGTAGCCATGCTATTTAGGCTATTTTCAGAATTATAAGCTCACACAGAGATACTGACATCAACATTTCTAAACTCTATCATTTCTCTGCCCCAAATAAATTGGTGGATTTCAGTCAGCTGTCTGAATAGAACTCCAGTGCATGAACAGTGTTAATTCTATAGTTTTTTGTGTGTTTTCGGGCTATGTGGCCATGATCTAGAAGAGTTTATTCCTGATGTTGTGCCTGCATTTATGGCTGGCATCTTAATTCTATACGATTCCCTATATCCATCAACTCTTTCTGCTTGTCTTCTCCAGCACATTTTTCAGTATCGGTTGGCTAGCTGGATCTCATGCCTAGCTCACTCTGATGATAGAAATGGGCAAAAAAGCACTTTGTGCTTATGAACTCTATGTCAGTGCAGTAGGGAGCATTTGAAAAGGCTTCATTGAAAACCATCTGGCAGCAAATAAAGGGGAGGAGGAAAATAAAATTAAAACCTGTATTTCCTGCACCAAGTGCCCTGTTAGTATGTGCTGTCTTCCATGAGTTGTTCACCCAGCTGTCAAGTGGAACAAAATGTGCTGCAGCTATTCTGGGGTTACAAGAAGCATATCTAAAAGGATAAAAATGTAATTCACAGCTCAGCAGCTGAAAGGTTGTGACAACAGCTATTAAAGAAAAGGAGGACTAAACATTTGGTTGCATGATAGAACTACCTCTCTGAGTGGATGAAAAGGATGTGAGTGTTGCACAACAGCAAACACACAGCAGAAGATACAGCTTTTGGGTTCCATCTTGATAGTACATTCATCAGTCTAATGATGCAATTCATGGATCATTAACAATAGTTAAGGCACTTTCATTATAGTGGAGCCACTACAATGGGCACAATTTGGGAAACATGGCTGAAGACATATAAAATGCTTTGAGCAATTTGTCCCACACTGGTTCAGTCTTAAAAGGCTTACCTGGAATACAAAGCGGCTGTACAGACCAGTGTTATATGCTGGCCTCGGTGCAGAGTGGGCGTGTGACATCTGCACAACGCACACTCTGATGATGTCCTGATGCCACTGTCACTCGGTGTGCGTGGGCGGTGTTATGGAGCTTCTTGTCCAGGTTACTAGGAGTAACCTGACTGCAGATATCATATAAAGTTGCACTTTCCAAGTTATGTTATCTTATTCACCATATTCAGTAAGCAGATCTCTGCTTTCATCTGAAAGTTTAATTTCAAGAGGAATTCTTTCCAAACTTTTTCACTGTCAGACAGTCCCACCATGTATGGAATCAGGAATCTATGGCTTGGTTGCATTTTTAGCCCTTATTCCATTCCATTTTACTTATTTTTGAGATTTTAGATGGAGTTTAATAATGCTGGTGTTCCATTTTCATATAATTTTCTTTAATATCTTGACCGTTTGTCAATTTCTGGATTTGTTTATAAACTATTCTCCAGGTTTTGGTGGACATAGTTTACATTTCTAAGCTCAGTTAGTTCCAAAATACACTGCCCACCAGGGGTCCATAGTCAAAGCCGTTTTCAATGGGCTAAAATGGAACACTGGCTGTAAATGTTTATAGGACTTAGGCAAATCTAACTCTGCAGTCACTTCATTGACCTGCCTTTTTACCACAAATGGTCCTACATATTTTGGCCCCAGTTTCTTAGATGGTTGTCTGGTCTTCAGATGCTTAGTGGACAAGTAAACTTTACTTCTTAGAAATGTACACTCTTATCAGTTCAAAAATTCCCCTCCATGCAGCTAACTCTATTCAGGCATTCATAACAGGGTTAACCTGAGCGCATGAGGAGGGAGAAAGTGCTAGCTGTGTCCTTACCTAGCATATTCTCCTCAGATGGACAACATTCTCCAACATTCTGGACAAATGTTGCCAAGAAAACCCTGTGATAGGTTCACCTTAGGGTCACTATAAATCAGAAATGTCTTGAAGGCAAACAACACACAACACATTATTATTATTATTATTATTATTATTATTATTATTATTATTATTATTAATATCCCACCTCTCCAGAAGGATCGAGACGGGTTACAACAATGAACATAAATGAAATACATAGACACACACATAAATAAAATTACATAATCTCCTTATCCGCTCCCTTAAAACGAAACAACAGCATTATAAAATATGGTTAAAATCACTTAAAATTAGACATAATTGAAGCAAGACATCTTGGAGCAGTCATAGGGCAATGTCACCCACATCAACATTTCCCACTGCAATCTATGTTCACATCCCCTCTCTATGTTGTGAATATGGTGACAGAGTCCACTTCAGACCCTTGACACTGAATACATCAAGATGTATGGCAATGTTTGTGAGTGTAGCTTGTTATTCTAGCCCTGAGTTTTAGCCCTGTTGTCAGGATCATAGTTCCTCAGTGTTCCTGCCAAGCTTGATAGTCATATAAGCAACACATGCTTTGTATTACTGGATGATGGGATATGCCATGCTGTTGGTAATGCTGTGTGGAAGGAATGTTTTTCTTTGGATGGGAGGACGTATTAATTGAGAGCTATCAAGGTGCTTTTGTGGAAACGCCTGTTCAGGAGAGAAAATGAGAGGTATTCCCGGGAAAAGGAATGTTTTGGACTGAAGCTGAATGGGTTTTGAATACGCAAAAGGGTTTTAATTGCTTTTAATATGCCATGTATTCAAAACTGCTTTAATCTTGACAACATCACCATGCCACGAACAACTTTAGTTTTCTGAATAAAGCTTTCTGTTTTCTCACTGAGATTTGGATTTCTGAATTAAGGTCAGGCAGCAGATGACACCTATGCATGATCCAGCAAACATCTGAATGGTGGAAGGCCTCCTCTTCAGAATATCGCTGTCCATGTGGGTAAAGCATGAATAGAATGCTCTTCTTTCTCATGTGTTTAACCCTATGATGAAACCCTGGATGGGATTCATTTGGACTCTAGCCCATACAGTATGCTTCAATCTCTAATGTGTCATTTCCCTCTTCATAATTGCCCACATAGTTTTGTCTTATTTATGTTACAAAACATTTCTGAAAACTCAAGTATAATTGGCTACAAAGAAAGAGTCTCATCTAATTTTTTAAGAGAGAAAAAGCCAGCCCATGCAATGAGGAATTCGGGTGCATTTTTAAAAAATGAATGTATTTGGCCGAAGAGCTGTGTTTTCTCTTTGCTAAATCAGGGACCCATTCACACTACACAAATATAAAACTATATTGCACTTTAACTGCCATGGCAACAGCTTATAGAATCCTGGGTCTTATAGTCAAGGAAGAATTGAAATTGTACTACGCAGAATTGTCTAAGCATACATGTGTGAAGGATAGGGATAGAAAAGAATAATTGAAAATATTTGAAAAATTGTCAAAATGTGTGCCAGAAAGCCCTGATAGGGAGAACCTGGATTGAAGAGAATCTGGAGTTTGAGACTTATCCTGCACAACATGCTCACATGGGAGCAAACATAATTTTTTACATAGAAGATAATATTTCTGTTCAGAAAAGTTATTTTCTGTGAAGTAAATTCTGGCATCTGTTTTACACACAGGCACAGAGACAGTATGAATTTTGTGCAAAATAAGTCCAAAACTGCAAATGGTTTTTGAAACCTGAGTAGTTTTTGAAGACTATGTCACAGTGGAGAAAAAATGCTAAATTACATATTACTTCCTTTGAGGAAAAGATTAGCAAAGACTAACGTCCCTGGTGGAATGATTCCTCATGAGTCAAATATCCTTATTTTGATGTGTAAGAGAATATTTGTACACCTACTGTCCCACAGCATACTGAATGATACAGACCAGGAAATATTATATTCCATGCTTTTTTCTAAAAATATAGATTGGCTCCATGAGGAGCTGGGATGTCTCCCTTTCACATATGACAGGTTAAATGGGTAATTATGCCTTATTGTCCCAGCAACTGTTTTTCTTCTCATCCATATTGCATTCACAATGTAAAAATATTTGACATGAGTACCAAGGCATATTTGCAGAGAATAAATACAAGCTTCACAATATAATGCAAGCTAAATGGGAATGGGGAAGGAAATCGCTTACGTGTGGTAAAGAGGAAAAAATTGGCCAAGACAACTTGGTACTGTATATCTCTTCTTGTTTTGTTTTCTATTGACCAAGCTGCTAAGAAAAAGACATTTTCCTCAAGCACAGGTAGAAAAGTGTGATTAAAAAGAAAATTGACTTTTGTCATTTTATCACCTTATAGGATAACATCCCTGGAAATACTGAATACACAAAAAGAGAGAAGGGGAAGGGAAACATGCCACAAATAATGTGTGCATTTGACAAAACAAAGAACATTTTTGTGGCTGCTGGGAAGGATATTGATTAATAATGACAGTTTATGGTTTCCTGTGGTATAGGCAATGAGTGGGGGGGGGTTACCATATTCAATGTACTCTGCTTCAGACAGAACAGAAAGAAAATATGGCAATGGAGAAGGCCTGCTGGGGAAATAGAAATCTGCACAGTAGAATTCAAATAGTGTCATTGTTAGGCTTAAGACTGTCATGTTCTGATTGGGAAAGTTTAATTACCAATCAGGAAACTGTAAAGGAAAACAAATACCACTTCTTTTGTCAATTCACTGTTGATTGAGACTGGAGGAATAAATTAAAGCCAGGAACACACATGATGAGAGAGAGAGAGAGAGAGAACACAACATCTGCGCCCCGTCCCGGGGGAGCCGCCTACAGACTGGTAGTTGGACTCTGCATCTCCGCAGCTGCGCAGTTGCGCATTTTCAGTGGCAGTTTGAGGGCAGGGGTGCTGTGCCTGTGCTGAATGGGGCAGAGAATGACTGAAGTGTCTTCTCTCTGCCCTTTCCATGGTGCTACAGGGGGAAGGGGGGGATATGGACTCGGGGAATGTTTTGGCTGGGGAGGTAGAGGGTAACTCTCTTTGCATGGACGGGGCTCTTATTGAGGTAGTGTGGGGCAAGGGGAGGTATGGCGGTAGGAGAGTGGACCAGCGTTACAGGGGAAGGTGAGATCGATGCTTAATATCTATCCCGCCTTCCTGTACCTCTCCTAACCAAAGAGACCTGAGGGTCGCTCCAACCGTACCACAAACCCTGTCTCTGCTCCTGTGCAATGCCAGGTCTATTAAGAACAAAACCCATATGATACATGACCTGCTTGAGGATAACAACTGTGACCTGGCTTGCATTACTGAGACCTGGCTTGGGCCCGAGGGAGAAGCTGTATGGGCTCAGGCCCTACCTGCCGGGTACTCAGTGAAGGACCAGACCAGGTTAGGTGGGCGGGGAGGGGGTGTTGCCTTGGTAAATAAGAACACCTTGTCTCTAACCAGGAACCATATGCATCAAACTTCCTATATTGAGTGTATTTACCTGACCCTGAAGGCCAGATACAGTCTAGGGATTCTGTTGGTCTATCGGCAACCCCGTGCGCTAACAGACTCCCTTAACGAGCTGACTTAGTTGGTCTCGGAGTTGATGCTGGAGTCCCCCAGGCTTTTGGTCCTGGGAGACTTCAACATCTCCCTCGCAGCCAACTATGTTCCATCCGGTGCTGCTCGGGAATTCATGGAGACCATGACAGCCATGGGCCTGTCACAACTGGTCTCAGGGCCTACGCATTCTGCGGGTAATACACTCGATTTGGTCTTTTGTACGGACATGGAAATTCCGTGGGCGGAAATATCGAATATTTCCCCCTTGTCATGGATGGATCATTTCCTGGTGGAGGCAAAAATCAAGGCTTCTAACCAGATCTTCCCCGGGGGTGGCGGACCTATTAAAATGGTCCACCCTCGAAAGCTGATGGAACCCAAAAGGTTCCAAGAAGCCCTAGAGGGGTATACGGTAGGAACCGACGGCGACTCTGTTGATGCCCTGACTGATATCTGGGATATCAATCTTTCCAGGGCTATACACAACATCGCTCCCAAGCGCCCTCTCAGACCTGCTTCCAAAAGGAAGCCCTGGTATACGGAAGATCTCCGGGCAAGGAAGCGGGTTCTGCAACGGCTAGAACAACTTCTTCGCGGATAAAATCTCTCGGATAAGCGAAGGTCTGGATGCCAGTATTAGAGCAGAAACCAGAGTAGAGGCGCCCAGAGCTTCCGTGGACTTGGTTAAACTGGATCACTTTGAGTCTGTAAGTACCGAGGATGTGGACAGGATCCTTGGGAGTGTTAGGAAGACGACCTGCTCTCTCGATCCCTGTCCCTCATGGCTGGCGGTTCAGGGAGGACCGGTGGTAACTTCAATACATCTCTCAGGGATGGGCAATTTCCATCGAATCTAAAATTGGCCACTGTAAGACCTTTATTAAAAAAGCCCTCCCATGACCCCCTGATGCATAATAATTATCGGCCTGTATCGCTGTTGCCATTTTTGGGTAAGGTGATCGAGAGGGCGGTTGCGATCCAGCTCCAATCGATCCTGGATGAAACGGATTATTTAGACCCATTCCAAACTGGCTTTTGGGCGGGCTACGGGGTTGAGACTGCCATGGTCGCCTTGGTCGATGACCTCCGTCTGGGCATTGACAGGGGAAGCGTGTCCCTGTTGGTGCTCTTAGACATCTCAGCGGCTCTCGATACCATAGACCAAGGTATCCTTCTGGAGCGCCTGGCAGAGGTGGGAGTCGGGGGCACTGCGCTCCAGTGGTTCCGGTCCTACCTCTCTGGGAGGTTCCAGATGGTGCAGCTGGGAGACGTGTGCTCCGACAAGAGACCCCTAATATCTGGGGTCCCTGAAGGAGCCATTCTATCTCCCATGCTTTTTAACATTTACATGAAACCGCTGGGAGAGATCATCCGGAGATATGGGGCGCGGGGTTATCAGTACGCTGATGACACCCAAATAATTTTCTCTATGTCTCCGACTGATGCAGTGACCGGGGATGGCATCTCTCCTCTCGTGGCCTGTCTGGAGTCGGTAATGGGCTGGATGAGGGAAAACAGACTGAGCTTGAATCCAGAGAAAACGGAAGTACTCGTGATAGATTCTCCTGGCCTAGGGATGGTGGTGGTTCCACCTGTCCTGAATGGGATCACGCTTCCCGTGAAGGACTCTGTACGTAGTCTGGGGGTGCTCCTTGACTCGTCGCTCCACCTTACATCTCAGGTGGATGCGACGGTCAGGGGCACCTGTTATCAGCTTCAGCTGATATGCCAGCTGCATCTCTACCTGAGCCGGGGGGACCTAGAAACAGTGGTACACGCTATGGGAACCTCTTGGTTGGATTTCTGCAATGCGCTCTACATGGGGCAACCCTTGTACCATACCCGGAAGCTGCAATTAGTGCAAAATATGGCAGCAAGACTGGTCACTAACATACCTAGGACCAGTCATATAACACCGGTCTTAAAAGACCTACATTGGCTGCCTATTCGCTTCCGGGCGCAATACAAGGTGTTGGTTATAACCTATAAAGCCCTAAATGGCTTGGGCCCAGAGTACTTAAAGGACCGCCTCTCTCCGTACAATCTGCCCCGCACACTCAGATCCACTGGGCAGCACTTGTTAAGAGTTCCGGAGGCTAGATTAGTTAATACCACCAGAAGGGCCTTTTCCACCTCAGCCCCTACCCTCTGGAACTCGCTGCCCATTGAGCTCCGTTCAGCAACCTCCCTGGCCCAATTTAAGAAGGGGCTGAAAACGTTCTTCTTCAAGCAGGCTTACCCCTGATTCTTTGCCCTGAGAGCCCCCTCTCCCCCCCCCCTCTGTTAGTAGTTTGTGATTTGGCACAAGTTCTTTTATTGTTTTAATTGCATTGTTTTTAATCTATATTGGATGTATGTTGTTATTGTTGTTAACCGCCCTGATGTTTTGAAGGGCGGTATATAAATAAAGTTTTTATTTATTATTTATTAACAACTCAGCAACAATTGGGCTCATTTGTCACCATTTCCCCCCAGTAATTGCCTCCATAGGAAACTCAGCTGAGAATCTAAGTAGGCCATCTGGACTGGTTTTCTTTCATTCATTGGTTCTGTAATGGGTGGACTCAAGGTGGAACAAAGCTTAGGTATTTGTCTGTGAAAATAGTTAAAGATGAACTGTAGTACAAGGTTTGAGATTAAGTCTCATACTTGTTAGGCAACTTGTCTTCCCTCCTGCTTGCATTCAATGGCCACTTCACTCTTGGTGACCATTTTGAGTTTCTTTGATTAAACATATACTATTCCAAACCTTGGGAGAAATTACCTTTTTGGATTACAACTCTTAGAACCTGCCAGCCAGTTCGACCTTAACTTGATCTTTTTTTTTGTAAAAGGTTTCCCTCTAAGCGTAGGCTTGTATGTGATGATCCATTCCTTGAAGGGGCTATCAGAGATCAAATCCATAATTTAAAAAAGAGAGCATTCAAAGAAACCCAGGAGAGAAAAAAGAAGAGAAGGTTAAGAGGTGATATGATAGTTTAAATATTTCAAAGGATGTTATACTGAAGATGAAGCAAATTTGTTTTTTCCCCTGCAGCTCCAGAGAATAGGACCTGGAGCAATGGATTCAAACCACAGGAAAAACTATTCCACCTCAGCACTGGGAAGAACTTCCTGACAGTAAGAACTGTTCAACAGTGGAACACACTCCCTTGGAGAGTGGTGGAGTTCTCTTCCTTGGAGATTTTTAAACCAAGACTGGACAGCACTCTGTCTGGGGTGTTTTGATTATGTCTTCCTACATGGCAGGAAGTTGGTCTGGATGTGCCTTGAGATCTCTTCCAGCTCTATGATTCTATAAGGAAACATGCCTCAGGGTGCTAAAAAGAATGTCATTGGGGCTGTGCAGACCACCCCTAAGGGGCAGCCTGCAGCCGCCTTCAGCTATGCCAGATTGGAGCTGCAGCAACTGCATGCCTTGGCCCCGATCTGGCCTTTCCAGGGTGCAAAAAGGAGCTGCAAAAAGCAGTTCCTTTTTGCATCCTGGAAGGGGCACGATATCTAGGTGCCGTGGCTTTAAGTTGTGTGAATGCAGAGCCAGAGGAGTGCCATGATGCCACATGCTATCTGGAATGGCATCACACTGCCCTGGAGGCAGAGTCAGGGTGTGTGTCATGTGGATACCATGCCCTGACTCCACTCCCAGGTTGGCCTTTATGGCCTGTGTGCATAGCCCTTTATTCCTCTAAAAGACTGATGATACTGATACAAATTATGGCCAATAATAATAGCAATCTGTGTCAGCTATTAGTTAATTCTGTGTCAGCTATGTAATTAAGGATAATTAATAAGAAACTTCTCCTTGCCCAGTCCCTACAAGCTTGATAGAAACATCATTCAACCATATTCTGATTGTTGGAAGAATGAACCTTCTTCTTCCTAAGCAACGGATGCCTGATAAAGTAAGTTGAGGAGAGTTATGAGTGTGGTTATAGTGCCATAGAATCAAAGAATTGGAAAAGAGCACAAGGCCATCCAGTCCAACCCAAGGTTGTGATTAAGTAATTATCATGCATATGCTAAAAATTTTGGCCTGTGAATAATAGCTGCTGTTGCTGCTGCTGCTGCTGCTGCTGCTGATGATGATGATGATGATGATGATGATTCATGGGGCAAAAATGTGTTGAGCTTTTTAGCCAATAAAGGCTAATGTAATTCAGAGTTTTTTGTTTGTTTGTGTGAATTTTGTCTTTTTGTGCTACTAGTCATGAAGAATACAAACATCAGGTGTTCACTCAGATGCTTTTTCTCCTGCCAACGCCATCAGCTGGTCATCCCTAACCATTCTTGTGTAAGATTGGAACAAGTGTGCTAATATCTTCTTCTGCTGTACAGATTTTAAACATTAATTAAGCTTCCCCATGCCTATGACAGCTATATAAACACCTCAGTAAGCACTCTATGAGGGGAATCTGAAATGAAATGCTGCAGCTCATCTAGCTGAATGCACATCTCTTGTTTAAAATATGGTAAGAGTGGCTGTGAGAGCATACTGAGTGCATATTGGGAGAGAAAAAGCAATCTCTTCTGTGCCCATTGTGAAATAATACATTCATTTATGAGAGACATAGTCCTAAATACTACTTTTGTCCCAAGTACAATAGAATTCAGGTTATGAAACAGAGATGCACTTTGGGATCAAACATTCACCTCTACGGAGCATCTTCTCTCTCTTTATCAGTGCTGACCTAAATGGACCAGTGTACATTTTTAAAAGAAGATTTGTTTGCCATCCTCTCCAATTTTTATAGAAAGCTAGGATGGTGTAGTGCTCTGAGTGTTGGACTAGGACACTGGGAGGCAAGGGGTTGAATCCCTGCTTGGCCATGGAAACCCACTGGGTGACCTTGGGCAAGTGGTCACACTCCATCACTCTCAAGAAAATGCAATGGCAAACCACCTCTGAACAAATTCTGTCAAGAAAATGGCATGATATGTTTACCTTAGAGTTGCCACATATCAAAATTAATTGATGGCACACAACAAGAAATGACTCTTGTGGAACATGTTGTTTTTTTTTAACCTCTTCCCTTTAACATGGTCAATCTAGCCCTCCCTCATCTCTGGAGAGTACTGACCAAGATTTTCTTGACTTCAGGCTTATCTGTTCATACTTTGGTGACATCACTTGCAACCATAACATAATGCTGGTGACTATCAAGCACAGACAACCCTACTATTAGGCTAATTAAAAGTAAGGCATGTAAATCCTAAGTGGATAGCATTCTTGTGCAGGTAATTAAAAGCAAAAGCCAATGTATTAGGTAAAACAGCATCATTGCTATGGCAGGGTGAAAAAAGAGAGTTCTGCAAGCCTCTTGTGCCTCCTAGGATACTGATGCCCTCACCTACCTCCATTTTTAAAAAAAGTCATTCCACACCCTTTGGGGTCATGGGAACAATTTCATCATATTATGTCTCTTCTGATCTCAATCTAATGGTTGCTCCCAACTAGAATAGGCTCACTGAAATAAAGAAATCTGTGGAAATGCTGTGACAACATGTTCCCACTGATAACATAAGTCTACTCTAGCTGCACCTGAAAATTCTAGGTCTTCAGCTACATCTATACTGCAGAATTAATACAGTTTGATACTGCTTTAAGTGTCATGGCTCAATTCGATAGAATTCTGTACAGTCATACAGTCATCCTTCCTGATCCACGGGGATCCATTCCGGACCCCCCTCCACTCCTGCTGAATCCAGGGAAATGCCAATATTGGAGTTGCCATTGTTTTCAGTGGTGGCTGCACGTGCCTTGGGTGTGTACACCATTTTTTCCCTCCCCACTTGCTGTCCACAAAAAGGTGAGGTTGTGGATACCAACTCAGTGAATCAGGATGGACAACTGTAGTTTTGTGAGATACTTAGCTTGATCTGTCAGAGAACTCTGCTGCCACAACAAACTAGGATGATGCCATGACAGTTAAAGCAGTATCCAATTGCATTATTTCTACTGTGTAGTTATACCCTTCATCTTCAGAAGAATGCTTACAAATGGAATGGATGAAAAGATGACAAGTGGTCAAAGGTAAGCCAGTGAATGTCATAGCAGAATTTGAACCTGAGTTTCCTCAGTCCTGGTCCAACAATCTAAGCATAACACCACACTTCCTCTCAATAGTCCTGTTGAGAGCAAGTTTCATAAGTTTTTATTCCAGCCTCAGGCAGACAAATTCCATGTTTTCTTTCCCGCAGACCTATAGAAATACATGGAACCTAAGATATATCTGTTTTATTTTCCTGCGTTGTTACCAAAAAAAAAAAAAAGGGGGGGGGGGGGTCGGTGTGTTCCCCACCAACTGTGTCAGCATCTTTAAAGTTTAGAGAATTGCAAGGATCCTTGCGAGAGGCTGCATAACTTGAGGATCATTTCCAACCATATATACCAGTACTAACTGAGGAGGACTCCAAGTCTCTTGAAGAAGAGAGATTTTTACATAGAAATATGCAAGAGTGCAATCATACACATGGTAGTAGTTCAAACAGATACACCATTCAGGGCTAACTGAGATAGAGGTATAGAAATTGGTTAGTGGAGATTTAGGGTTGTATTTACCTGTCCTGAAGAGACCATGGAAAGTGGAGTATGGCTCAGACCGTCTGAGGATGAAACAGCAAATGGAAGAATATCTGTGCAAATGTGGGGGGTAGGTTTGGGGCCAGTCTCAAGGGGTGCTGGTGCTACCATGGAATGTAACGAAGACCTCGTGGTCTTTCCCATGGAATTGTAAATGAGATTCTGAAATGACTCATGGCTTTAAGTTCAGAGTTATAAAACAATGATGGGATTTCGGACAACCCCAGGACAGATGGATAGGGAAGTTGACAGGTAACACAGCAAGGGGTAGATAGGAAGTGCTGGCTTACTCGCTTTTGCCTTTGTGGAATGTGAAAGCCTGACGAGGAGGAGGAGGAGGAGGAGGAGGAGGAGGAAGAAGAAGAAGACCAATTAACAAATGGATATTCAGCTTTCATTTCGCTATTATCTGGGTCTTTCACATGTCTTCAGGTCTATGCTTCTTTCCCATTGTAAATTTCCCTGTGACCTCTGAACACATGTCTGGCTCCAGATATGAAAATATGAAAGACCCAAATATAATGCGGGTATGTTGGATATGCAAACAGTGTATATGCATATGCATATGCACATTTTTCTGTAATCAAATATTTAGACAGTGTGTGAAAATTTGGGCAGCAAGCACCAAGGCCAACATTTTGAAAACTCTGTAGAAGGTGTATTATATTATAATTCTTACCTCTCCCTTTCCTTCTGGCAAAAAACAGTGACCTAGTTTAGGTGCAGTAGCTTACCTCTAGCTGCAACAAGTAGAAGTTAAAGTAAGATAAAATAGCAAGGAAAAGAAAGTGCTGACTTCTGCTGC
>NC_056524.1:23545708-23684967 GCF_019175285.1 Sceloporus undulatus
TAGGGCTGTTCGGACAGTGGCAACACTCCATCGGAGTGTATGGAGTCTCCTTCTTAGAGGTCTTCAAACAGAGGCTGGATAGCACCTGTGGGAGCTTTGATTTAGATTCCCTGCAAGGCAGGGGGTTGGACGTATGGCCCTTGTGGTCTTTCCCACTCATGATTCTATGATGCTGAGCAGCTGTTTAAAATGCATCACACTGAGCTGAGCAGCAGACCACTGGTGGTGTGGTCACTCACTCTGAGGTCACAGCCATTGATAAATGCTGGGCCCTCCTTCTGACCTCCGGAGTGAATGACTCCATTGCAGCAGCAGTGGCTGGCTGGCACGGGATACATATGGGTATCGCTGCCCAGCATCAGAACAGAGGGCCTGAGGTTGGCACAGCTCTGAGGCCTAGCTACTGTGGGCTGCTCTTGGAGTGTCCTGCAAACATGACCCATTCCATATAATGCTGGAAACAGAGATCATTACTCTCTAATGGCTGGCTGGCTGGCTGGTATATATAAGATATTCATATGATAGATAGACAGCGAATATCTAGATCCTGAAAAGCCTTCATGGTATGTGGATCTATTATCCATTTCATGTAATAAGTACCACTGTAATACAATGCTCCTTGTAAGTTTCAACTAAGTCCATCATAAATGATGTAAGCCTAGGCTTTGAAATGTTTATGAAAAAAATGTACCTAGCCCTATAAACCAGGGCTGGGCAACTGTAAAGGCTATGAGCCCACATTAGCTCCACAGGAGACTTAGATGGCTCCAAACCCCACCCACAACTGCACCTGTTGCACCAAAAAATATATAGCTTTACTCCAAATGTTCTCCAGAACATGTAGGTAAAAATAAAGGTGTCCCTTGACATGAATGTCTAGTCATACCAACTGAAGGGGGTGCTCATCTCTGTTTCTATGTCAAAGAGCCAGCATTATTCGAGAACTAACTCTGGCAGTTCTGTAGCCAACATGACTCCACCAAATGCGTTCCTTCCCACTGAGAAGTGGTACCAATTTATCTACTTGCATTTGCACGCTAGGTGGCAGAAGCTGGGACTAGGGACAGGAGCAGCCACCGGGCCTTGAACTGCCAACCTGCTGATCTTGCAATCAACAGAAACAGTGTATTAACCACTTAGCCACTGCCTCCCCTAGAACATGTAGGGTACATGTTTAACTATGCTTTTTTGGCCTCCCTGGGCCATGTTGGGCCCGGGAAAGGCCTTTCAGCTGATGAAACTATAATGAAGTACAAGAATCTGGGATGCATTACAATGCAGCGATTTCAAGTGATTCCTGTTTTTCATTTCTTTTTGGTATAAAGTTTTTTCCTAGACTTTCCAAGATGACCCCCTCTCTCTAACTTTATCCTATACATTTTAATCATTTAATCTTTTGTCATATATTTTGTCAAAACTGCCATAAAGCATAGCATATATTGGCTGTTTGATAAACTGAACATCATACATCCTAAAGAAAATCAATTTCATATTCTACTTCATATTTTTATTTGATCTGTCACTTGTGCAACTGAAGCACTCTTCTGGATAAATCACCTATTTTTATTAACAACTTCAATTTTTGTTTGCCTTTGTGGTTCAATATTGAAAATAAATCCGACCAGAGAGGGCTACAGCTGGAGAAAGGTATCACTTATCCCACATTCACATTTTTGTTTAAAATGTGTTTACACAAACATATTCCATCCAGAATATGAAGCCATTTCTGATTTGCATGAACAAATTTCCCCCACACCTGCAAGCCAGATTTAATAGATTTGGGTAGTTCTCAGCAAACAAGAAATATTGCAGCTGCCATATCTACAGATAAGGTGGGAAAGTGGCCCATAGAGTGCATGTGGCCACCAAGCTCTTGAATTCTAGTCTGCATGGATAATTCATTTCTACTTATATAATGTGCAGTTGTAAAAGCACTGCATACAGAATCTACCTCCATACCGTTAAATGAACACAGACATTCTGCACTGGACAAAAATGTTCAGCTATTTCTGTGAGTGAAAGCCCACATGGTAAATAAGACAGCCACCACAGTGACCCTTGGTATCCACTGGGGTTTGTTCCAGACCTCAAGTCCCATTAAATAAAGGGCATAGTAAAATGGTGTCCCTTATATAAAAAGGGAAAATCAAGATTTGCTTTTAGAATTAAAAAAAAAAAAATTCAAGCCATGAATGGTTGAATCTGGGGATTAAAAAAAATCAGTTGATATGGAGGTCTGACTGCAATGCATCGAGGGGAGAATGAGGACTCTAGGCAAACTTTCCAATTATCAAATCTAGGAGATCAAAATAGGTAAAACTAGCCAAAGAGTAAGAAGTGATTCATTTTAGCTCAAGGTCTGTAGATCATTTGTTCTGTACAGGGATGGGCAAACTGGTCCATGAGGTCAATAAGGCTCCAACACCTATTTCATGGCCCCAAATCCTATTATATGGTTCCCTCAGCTCTCTATTACCGATGAACAGGACGATGTGCTAACTGCAACAGAAAATTCAGCATAGATTTGGGCAGTGAGAAGAAATTTGGGTAGACTTCTCCACTACACCCATAATTCCCAAACTCCCCAAAACAAAAGGCTACTTTCACATCACTCTGGAGTCCTTTGAGAGCAAGGGAGTGAAAATCTTTTTGCTACAAGCTACTGATCCTAGTGTATACCTTCTCAGACCACTGGAAATACAAACACACATTTGTTGTTGTTGTGTGTCTCATGTCATTTCTGACTTATGGAAACTCTAAGATGAACCTATCACAAGGTTTTCTGGGCTAAACCCAGTAGGTTTCCATGGCAATTGGGATATTGAATCCTGATCTCCAGAGTTGAGTCTAATGCTTGAACCACTACACATGCTGGCTCTCACAACACACATACATACAAAATTGTTGATGTTGTTTTCTACTTCCATTTCTCCTTTTTCCCCTTTGCTTTTTTCCTCACTCATGCTTTCACCTTTCTGTTTTGTTTTTTAAACAAACAAACACATTTTGGTCTCACTCCACCAGCTAAAACCATGATGAAAGAATAACTTTTCAGATCTTACACATTTATCCTCTTTTTTGCACTTCACTTTTTACACAGTCAGAAAAAACTATGCAGTCAACTATAACAGTTCTTGAATTGTTTGATAAAGAAAGCTGTCTAGCAGATAAGATTCTGATGACCCCATAAGATCAAATTTCACTGTTTTTTTACAGACATAATGTATGTCTTGTACCTTGTCGGTAATAGATAAACTTTTCAGAAACCTTTTGTTTCCTTTTAATCTTGGGAAATACTATCATTGCGGGGTGGGGGAAGAACAAGGTTATGTTTGTTGAATTGTTTGCTATGTTTTCAGAGAAAAGCACCAGTGATACTAGATTTTATAATTCAGGAGATACAAAATGGGGAGAGAGAGAGAGAGAGAATATAATCTAAATAAAGGTAAAGATGGCTGATTTCAGCTCACTATTGTTAGGCTCCAAAATCAATTTTATAAAAATCCTGCCATAAATTAGGTCATTAGTTTGTCCCAGTGATGGATATTGCTGACTGTTCTTCATATTGTGCTCATAGAAGCATCATACAATCATGTCATTGACAGTATCATACAATCAAACCCTTCCTGCTGCACAACTCCACCTTGCAATAACCACATTGCACCCCCCCCACTACTGCGTGTGATCACTAATAATCAAATATTAAATCCATCCACCCAGTGCTCATGTCCATTGTTTTCAACATTGAAGTTTTGCATGAATGCATGCACAAAATTTAAGGACCTGCTAACCTGCACTGGAATGTATGCTTTCCACCTATCTTTCAGTTTTTTTGAAATCTCATGTACTAAAAGTTTGCAAATTTTGTTAAGATATTATCAAAATGGTTGAAATAGATCCTCACCAATTTGCACTGTCAAATCCAGCAAGCATTCTCGGGATAGAGGAAATCATGTTGGACCTGTCTCAAAATATGTTCTGCACATTGAATAACCTTGTTTTTTTGTAGGGGGAAAATACCCTCAAAATTGTGCTATTAAAAAAAGCAAACAAAATGGGTTCAGGGGTTTGGATGTTGTAGTTTGGTATCCAGCCTTCAAGTTAGTTGTCCCTAGCCCTCTGTAATAAAGTAAATGCACGAGCCCCACCCCAGTCCAAAAGAGTTATTGGCCTTTTTTTCTTTCTTTCTTCTTTCTTTCTTTCTTTCTTCTTCTTTCTTTCCTCTTTCCTCTTTCCTCTTTCCTCTTTCCTATATGGCAAATGTCATGAGAAGGCAATAGCCCTGGTAACTTCCATGGCAGTATGGGGTAGATGTGATGTTATAGACTTTTTTTTTTTAAATGTTGTTTTACATTTATTAGATAAATTAAGAATGTACTTATGGCTGTCATAGAAGATGTAATAAGGCAAGGATCTGTTGGGAGGAAGGGAGGGTACCACTTGTTGTGGTGAGTGGTAGTAGGCTGAAAGTTTGAATGGATTTTCTAAAGGCAAGTGTGTGTAGGCAGAGTTACTTAGAGTAGGAGTTATTACTTAGGCTAGACGTTAGAGGGAGAGGGAGAAATCTGATTGTCAGTGCAAGAAATATCAGAGGAAAGGTGAGTTGGAGTTGTAAGTTAGGATTTAGATGTATTAATAAGTGATCTTTGATGTAATGTTAAATTTCCGTCTAAAATTTTGTATTATATTTGTGCCTTGAGAACACTACAAAAAAGATACTGGAAAGCTGAATGTCAGACACAAAGTGTCTGTGGTGGCAGTAATTATTCTTGTAGCTTGAATCTATTGCTCTGTGTCATAATCACTGGTGCAGCAGAAGCATGCTTGCCCCATCCTCATATGGACCAAAACTTACAAAATGAAATTCAACATAGAGAAATGTAAAGTACTGCACTTAGGGAGAAAATGAAATGTACAGATACGATGGGGAACATCTAGCTGAACGAGACTACATGTGAAAGGGATCTAGAGTCCAAGTAGACCGCAAGTTGAACTGATAACACGTGTGATCAGCAGCTAAAAAGGCCAATGCATTTTAGGCTGCATCAAAAAAAGTCTAGATCAAGAGAAGTAATAGAAGCCCTGTATTCTGATAGTCAGGCCCCACCTGGAATATTGTGTCCAGTTCTGGGCACCACAATTCAAAAAGGACTTTGAGAAACTGGAACATGTCCAAAGGAGGGCGACTAAAGTGGTGAAGGATCTGGAAACCATGTCCTATGAGGAACGACTTAGGGAGCTGGGGATGTTTAGCCTGGAGAAAAGAAGATTAAGAGGTGATATGATAGCCCTGTTTAAATATTTGAAGGGATGTCAGATTGAGGAGGGAGCAAGCTTGTTTTCTGCTGCTCTAGAAACTAGGACCCGGAACAATGGATGCAAGCTGCAGGAAAGGAGATTCCACCTCAACATTAGGAAGAACTTCCTGCCTAAGGGCTGTTCGACAGTGGAACAAACTCCCTCAGAGTGGAGTCTCCTTCTTTGGAGGTCTTTAAGCAGAGGCTGGATGACCATCTGTCAGGTATGCTTTGATTGGGATTTCCTGCATGGCAGGGGGTTGGACTGGATGGCCCTAGTGGTCTCTTCCAACTCTACGATTCTATGATTCTATGTCATCCCTTCAAATATTTAAACATGGCTATCATGTCACTCCTTAACCTTCTCTTCTCCAGGATAAACATACCCTATGTGCCTCATAGGGCATGGTTTTCAGATCTTTCAAAATTTTGGTCACCCTCCTCTGGACATGCTCCAGCTTGTCTACACCCTTCTTGAATTGTGGCCCACAATTAGATTCAGTATTCTAGGTGAAGTCTAACTGAAGCATAATAGAGTACAGTGAGCCCTTGATATCCTCTGGGGTTTGGTTCTAGGACCCCCCACAGATACCAAAACATGTGGATGCTCAGGTTAAATACAGTAACATAGTAAATAGGTGTCCTTTATAAGTGGTGGCTCAACTGGTTAAGACGCTGACTCTGTTGATTACAAGATCAGCAGATTGGCAGTTGAAGGTCCAGGTGCAGCTTGATGGGGTTAGTTTCTGCTAACCTAGCAGTTTGAAAGCATTCAAATGCAAGTAGATAAATAGGTACCACTCCAGTGGGAAGGTAAAAACATTCTGTGTGATCATTCTGGCCACATGATCACAATGCTGGTTCTTTGGCTTAGTAACAGAGATGAGCACTGCCCCTTCTGGTCAGACACGACTTGACAAGCTTGTCAATGGGGAATAGTTTTACCTTTACCAATAGAAAATAGAAAAATCAAGGTTTACTTTTTGGAATTTATATATTATTTCAAGCCATGGATGCTTGAATCCATGTATAAAGAATCTGTGGATACAGAAGGTCAACTGCAAAACTATTACTTCTCTCGATCTAGACACTACACTCCTATAGGTGCAGCCTAGACTTGCATTGGCTTTCTTAGGTGCAACATCATATTGCGGACCTCTGTTCAGCCTGCGGTAGGGATGTAAAGAATATTCTCCAAAATTCGAAAATTAGTAGAAATATGCCTAATCCGACAATTTCGATAACATTTTAGAGAGAAGAAATTCTGAGCACTTCTCGATCAATGAGTAAGAATTTTTATTTTTAATAATTTCAAAATGAAGTGAAGAGACAAGACTGAGCTGACAATTCGACCTCCAGGATTTGGGTATTTTGCGTAAGAAAAGCTACCATTCATATTGGCTTTTACCAGGGGCTATTTCCTTTGTTAGGGTGATCCCCCCCCCATCTTTTCTCACTCACAGCTTTGCTTTGAAAAACAAAACAGAACTAAAGGAGGGAAGAAGCCTTCTCCTCTTTACATTATGCTCTGCCATTAAAATTCTCACAAAAGAGAAGAAGGAGGTAGGGCTGACAAAGGGAAGTTTGGCATATGTTTAAAGAACATTCCTCTTCTGAAAAAACCAGAAGGCACACACACACACACACACACACACATGAAAAAAAATCTCAACAAATAAACAAGAAATGCTAGAGTTGGGGGACCCTCAAGGACCATCCAGTCCACTTCTCCTATGAAGTAATACATAGGAATACATAGGATCCTAGAGGACATGTAGTCTGACCCCTGTTCAACATCAGGATGGCACTGGAAGATGGGACAAACCGAGGGTTTTCTTGGCATAAAGAGGAGTTTGCCATGGGATGCCTCTGAGGCTGAGAGAGTGTGACCCTCACAAAAGAGAAGAAGGGGCAGGGTGGGGTGCAATGGCAGGAATTCTGCCATGATGGATAAAACCTAGCATTCGAAGGAATTCCAATAGGTCATCCAACCCCTCCCCTTCTACCATGAAGAAATACCTAGGAGTTGGAGTTGAAGCTGAGAGCAAGTGACTTGCCCAAGGTCAGCCAGTGAATTTCTAGGGTGAACTGGGAGGCTAGAGTCCTGATCCCAGCTCAGCCATGTAAATCCACAGGGTGACATTGGGTAAGTCACACTCTCTCACTCATGGATATCTGCACTCTCCTTGCCAATTATTATTATTATTATTATTATTAGTAGTAGTAGTAGTAGTATTATTGCATGACCTTGGCATCACCATGGGAGAGGTGCAGAGTTGGATCCCATGTATTCCTTCATAGCAGAAGGGGGTTGGACTGGATGGTCCTTGAGGGTCCCGTCAACTCTACCATTTCTTGTTGGGGCTTCAATCACAGTTTATTTGTTGAGACTGGGCTTCCCCCCCCTCCCTTTTGTGTGTGTGCCTTCAGCTTTTTTAAAGCATAGGAATGTTCTTTAAACCTCTGCCAAACTTCCTTTTGACATGGTAATTGAGTTTGAAATGCAAAGTAATTAGCATAATTATTCGACTTGTCTTTTATTGTCATTCGAGAAATCTGTGAAAAATATTTCGCTAGCTGCTGAAAGGGAGAGAAGAAATCACCTTTTGAAAGGGGGACTTGTGGAACGAACATTTTTTAAAGAAATACTCATCAAGTTCTCAATGAACGAGAAGAAAAACATGGGTTTCTCAAATCACTGTGGGTCCACTAAGACTCCTTGATTCTTTTTGCATGTACTGCCATCAAGGCAGAAGTCGCTGATCCTATATCTGTGCATTTCATTTTTGCTGCCTAAGAGTAGGATGTATTCTGTTAGCTTTGGCTCAGCTTTCTAATCTGTTAAGGTCATTTTTAATTCTGATTCTTTCTTCTGTGGTATTAGCAGCCCCTCTAATTTGGTGTCATCTGCAAATTGGATAAGTATGCCCTGTATTCCATCATCCAAGTAAGTGATAAAGATATTAAACAGTTTAATGATCTGCTCTAAATTCTAGAATTCAAAGGTGATAGTATCCAATGGGGAAATTAAAAGAATCAAGTTTTGTGGAGGAACCACAAAGACATCTAGAAGGTCCCCACATTTGATACTACAGGGTCAGGGGAAAGTCCTTACATTGATGACAAAGGAAGGGATAAGCCCCCAAAGTGGCACTTCCACAAAAACTGAAGGGTTTATCAAAGTTATTGAACTTATTTTTGAAACAGAGCTCCATCCTTGCAAGCTGCTATCAAGAATGCTGAATCCAATCCTCCAAATAAGTTTAGCTCTTTTAAACTCCAAAGGAAAACTCACAGCAGATCCACTGTCTCACTGACACAGAAGCCACCAGGTGCCAACTGTGAGAAGGATTTGAACAAAGCATGAGGGAAAAATTGTCTCACGGCACTAGAATAAACCCCTGCTCTTCCTTTAAAGGCAGCTGTATGCCATTGTACAAATACTCATTTCATTAAATGAAGGAGTCACAGTGGCAAAGAACAACTGATGGATACTATGTGTGCTCTTTCAAAAAGAGGAACAAAATGTGACAAGCCGGAATTCATAATCCACTGGGATGTGATGGTACAGATTAAGGCAAAAGGAGTCATGGCATGTGACATCATTAGCCTGAGGTGAGGAAGTGACATTCTCTGTTTCATTTCAAAGCTGCTGACTGGAGGACAGTTTTCTGTCAAATCATTACTCTAAACAAGATACACGATGCATACCGAATACAGTAGAGCCTCCCTGGGAGGATAATGTGTTTCGATATCACCAGCCTGAAAAGACAGATGAACTCTGACTTCATGTGCCCAAAGAAAAGAGAGTGAAGGATTGGAGCAATAACCTACATACAATGAGTAATGCATTTTTTACATCATTAGCAAAAGCAAAATGAATGTTCTATTTTCGTAAGCCCAGGAACAGTCGGGGAAATCTGGGTTCATATCACATCCATCACATCCCATCTCCAAGTCATTGTATCCAATATGAAAAGCCTTCCTGCAACGGATTTGGCTGCCACTCATAAAGCCATTGCTCGGTTCACTTCATAAAGAATGCAAGCAACCATCTGGATTTGCTTTCTAATGCCAAGACCTATACATTTCTATAACAGAAATAAAGAGGCAAAATAATAGCTTCACCTGTGGGAATAGCTGCTCATAAGAATGCATTGTTATCATATGATGGTATATCAGCCAATGTGCCTGTCCTGGTTTCTCTGTGTTAGTTCAAACATGCATGCTGATTACCTTATGTACCTACTCATAAGCAGGCTTGGCAGGGAATGAGTCCCCTTGAATTCAGAGGAATTTATTTGTGACCAAACATGACTTTAGTTATCATAGATTTGGGAGAATAGGTGTGTCAAAAAATCAGTATTCAGTCCAAAGTCCAATGGGCTTATCTCAGTACAAACTTATGGAAATTTTCATGGTTTCAATATGAGTTTGCATTCTGGAATTCCCACAAATGGAGGGGAAAATGCTGCAAATATGATTGCCATTGTTATTATATTCCTCCTCTTCCATCTCTTCCTCTTGCGTTATTCCCAGAATGAGGACTCAAAACATTTTTTTACCAATTTGATATATGCTCAAAGAAGAAGACACACATTTCATTAAAATATATATTTAATAAAGGAGGAGATGCATTCAAGAAATGCATCAGTGTACAAAATGTACAAAAATCTTTGTTAAACAAACAAACAAATTTGGCCTTTTAAAAAGAAAACCACTTGTAAGTGAAACAGTTTATAGACCAGACATGAAAGTGAGAAAGGGAAGGTGGCAAAAATTGATTTTTTTTCTTGTTGAAGCAAAGACATTTTTATTCAAGCAGGTTTTTAATATGTAGTCACTGTAATCATATTGTAATCACCGAGTGCTGTGTTTATTTATGTTTCCAACTTTTTGTATTTTAAAATAAGGTAATACTGTTGAAATTAAATAATTGTAATTGTTTTTACAATTGTATTGGTGTATTTTTAACCAGCTTTATCTGCCAGATACTTGGGGTCCGCGAGAAAGACAGCATAATGAATAAATAAATACATACATAAATAATTACTTTTACAAACCCAAATACCAGCATCACACAAATATCATTGTCACATCTGCAGTCTGCTATTCAGATACAGTGGATCCTTGTTATACTCTGGGGTTTGGTTCCAAGATCCCCCGTGTATAACAAAATCCGTGTATGCTCAAGTCCCATTAAGTATAATGACATAGCAAAATGGTGTCCCTAATAAAAAGTGGAACATCAAGGTAAATTTATACTTTTTTGGAACATATTCAAACCGTGTATGCTTGAATCCGTGTATAAACAATCCGTGTATAAGAAGGGCCGACTGTAGTAACTTTTGCAAACTCTGTATGGACTTTCTTGGTCTGCACATCTCTAACTGGGATGTCAAGTGACTTTGGACGAGCATCTTTCAAGAGTGGTGTTGTCCAAAGCTCTAACCACTATACCACACTGGCTTTCTAGGGAAAAACTATACCTATTGAATATACACAGCTGAGGAGGGTTGAGAATTTCATTAAGTTTTTTTTTTTCCTTATGAATATTCTCAAATTTCTTCATACACAGCAGGGAGCAAATTTGAGATTTAAAAAATCTGAATGTATGAGAAAATGAAACAGACTGATCTAAGTATTCCTATATGTTCATGGGTGGCCATTGGTAATTTATGTGCACTGACACAATTACTCGCATCCTGTTGATAATTCCAGCTACAGAAGTCTCAATCAATGCAGCTAACCAATACAGTTTAGTCCAAATTTAGTCCAATGCATATTTATATAGATAAAACCATTTTAAAAAGGCACTTTCATTTTCAGCGTGCATGGATTAAATTAGAACATACACAACAAACCTGATGGGATCATACATATAACAGACCTTGGGTGAATCCACACTGTAGAAACAAGTTTGACACCACTTTGAGTGCTGTAGGTCTTTAGCCAAGGCCTTTAGCTTTTTCAGCCAAAGAGTGCTGGTGTCTCACGAAATGACAAATCCTAGGATTCTGTCACACATGGAGCCATGAGTAGTTAAAGTAATTTCAAACTGCATTATTCCTAAAGTATAGATGCACCCTAAGATTCTTGTCTAAATCCTAATATTTGTCGCAGCTAGAGTAGAGCCATGGGATCAATCAGATTTATCTACATGTTGACTCATCATTCCATGTTTGATTCAATGGGACTACTTGAGCTGGGACTCAACAGCAAGATCCATGCCTCTACATAAAAAAGCACAACAGCCACCCCGTGATTTAATCAAGGTTACTATGCACTAATAACCATAAGACAAAATAAGATGGAAACAGAAAAGTGAAGTGAATTAATTTCTACAGCCAAAATTAAACTAGAAACCATATGGGAAAGAACACAGACAGAAGGTACCAATGGGTTTATAGTACAGTGGAACAACATTGGGCAAACTGTTCATCTTTAGTTTCAAACTGCTAACTAACTTTTTAAAGAAAGACCCAGATTGATGCCAGCTAGGAAATAGAACAGCATTTGCAGTTTTTTTTTCAGGTGGCAGTGTTAGAATCTCATTAGTCATTGCCAATCATTTTCTTCTGAAACAGTAATTTGCTGTACCAGAAATGAACTCTAGACCTCATTTTCATCTCACTGTTAAGAAGGTGATTCATATTTCATGTTCTCCCAGGCAGTACATATCCAATGACGGTTTATGGGAATATAGATAGCATGTGTGATTAATACAGAAATCACTAAGCAGTGAATGTGAATCCCATTGTTTTTTTTTAAATCCAGTGGACCAAAGAGCTGTACAATACAATTAATTCCCATGTGCTTTTGTGAGGGGAAAAAAACCCTTTGAGTTGTTTCCAGCTTCCTTTAACAATGAAATCATTTGTGTTAAGATGAAGTAATGCCATCTTGCCAGTAAAAATAAGAAATAAATATTACAAATTCTTAAAAGTGTCAGCCAGAATCCTCTTGGTGACTTGGGGCTAAACAGCCCAGTGTTTAACGCTGACCTCAGGGCAGAGTGGGTGTGTGGCATCTGCATGCTGCACACCCCAATGCTGCCCTGACTCCGGCATCACACCATGTGCCTGACTGCACAGCAGAGGGCATCACAGCACTCCTTTGGTGTGGTGGATAACCACACTGCACCAAAGGAGCACCGAAAAGCTGTGGCAAGGGTGCCTTTTTGCCAGCACTAAAAGGAGAAGCATTTTAATGTTCTTTTTAGCACTGGCAAAATGCTGCATTGACATGCAGTTGCCATGGCCTCAATCCAGCGCTGAAAAAGGTGGTGAGAAGCTGCTTCTTTGGGACTATCTGTTCAGCCCCTTAGGTATTCAAGGAGGTATTCAGTACCTCCTTGCACAATGGTTTTTCCCTATCGTGGGGAAAATTGCAACTGGACAGCATAAGGTTCAACAGCATGCAGTCAAGTCAGTATCAAGTTGTTTTGGTGACTTGTCTTGGACTCAACTCTGCCTAAATGAAGCACTGACTCAACTTGACTCGGCTAAATACTTGCATGTTTTTAGCTACTGACTTGCTGTCCTTGGAGCAGAAGGAGTCTTCTAAAGCATTTCCTAGTAGCAGGCAAACTTGCCCCTGAGAGTGCAGAAAGTATTTCTCAGATATGATGACCATAGCAAATAAGTTTGGAAACAGGCTTAAGATTGAAGAATCCTCTAATGTTTTTCTGAAACAGCAAGCAAAACTCCCCAAAGCATGGGAAATATTTCTCACAAGCTGCAGCGCAAACATCAAACCCCACCTCCAGTTTAGTTTTCCCATTTGTTCTTTCCCAAATCAAATGAAATAATCACACACATTTGCACACACACCTAGTCCCCATGGTGCCACTGATTTATGGATCCCTCCTTTCCATCCTCCATCTCCATCACAAACACATGCACATATATACACCCTACCACCACCTCCTTTTTTTCTGTTAAAATTGGATCCCAGTCTTGAGACTTGACTTGAAAGTGTCTTACAAGGACTTGAGACTGGAAACTTGAAGGTAGGAACTTGAGACTTGGAGTAAAAGATTTGAATAGATCATCGGATCTCAGGTTGGGTTTCCTCAGTTTTTAATACCTAGAACAGTGGTTCCCAACCTTTGGTCCTCCATTTATTTTGGATTTCAGATCCCAAAAGCCCTAGCCAAGTAAGTGAACAGTCAGGAATTATGAATGATGAATTGTGGAATTCTTGGATTAGTAGTTTGTTGTGGCACCAGAGCTCTCTGACAGAGAAGGCTAAATAGCCCATAAAACTACAAATCCCATAGTTCTGTAGCATTGAACCATGGCTGTCAAAATGATGTCAAACTGCATTAATTATGCAGTGCAGATGCAGCCCAAGTAAGCTAACCAGGTTTGCCTTTTGATGAAAACAAGTATGCACTTCTCCACTAGGGGTCACTATACATAACTATATATAACACTATACATAATTAAGTGTTATATTCCACTAGAGCTGAGCTAATGTTAGTATCCTTCACATATTAAATACACTGCATCTAAATGGTGCATCAGGAGAAATGCCAGGATACCAGCATCAAAGCATCCTCTTATAAAGTCATGGTATGTATGGCAACCAGGATAACACTTGTAGCCTTCCTCCATTTGAAGTTGATTTTGTTTTGCTTTGAAGGCATTTGCCCTGCTGTTTTTTTTATGTCTGAAGAACACAGCATTTACTTCTTAGGAAACAGCAAGCTTCACTCTTTGAGGGGAACCACATTTCCCTAGAGACTACCAGTGAATCAGTTAGATTTATTTATTTATTTTAAGTGAAACCTATAGGAAATTCAGTCAAAGATGCCAGTCATTTTGGGTCCCTTGTAAGATCCTGGAAGACAAGGCAGATGTGTCACATTTCCCATTGGACTTCAGTTTCTGAAATCATTTGAACAAGCTGTCTTTGAGGGGGTGGGGAATTGAAAGAATTAACAGTCTGTGATCCTCCCCAGAACAGCCTCTTGGTTGCTTAACAGAACCTGAGTTGTGACACTTCAACATAATCATGTTTGATTATACACACAGGATGTCATCCCAGATATCAGCAAATGGAACAGAAATGCCATCTCAACTCCATCTTGTTAGATAATTGCAATATGTTCAACCTGTATCTTTCTCCTTTTTTAGTTCTATTTCTTTAGCAGCATTGGAATGCTCCCAGTAGAATTGCTCAAGTGTTTGATTCTGCTCAGAGGAAATAATATGTAACTCAATTTTGGCATTCATCCATTGCTTTCATGCAGGCTTGCACAATATACGGCCCGCCAAAGGATTCTCTATGGTCCACAGGAATCTGAAAGGACTTCAAGGCTCCTCCGCTGCTCATCCTCCTCCTGAGGAGAGGGCCAGGCAGAGGAAATATTAATTCTAATTAATATTAATTAATTCTAATTAATGTTAAATAATAATAATAATAATAATAATAATAATAATAATACCGCTTTTCCTCTTGATCAAAGCGGTTCACACTGTGCAAGCTATGTGACACATGTCACAGTACAAAGCAATATGATACATCAACAATTACATCAACAATTTCATACAATTCAATAAAAACCTAAAAACCATATACAAAGCAGTTAAAACTATCAGTTGTGGCTGGACATCCTGATCTTAATTAGGGTATATTATCTTTAAAGAGAATCGGGAGGATATGCTATCTGAAAAAGGTAGGTTTTCAATGCCTTCTTGAAGACTTCCAATGTGGAGCAGAGTCAGATCTTTTCCGGAAGTGCATTCCAGTGGGCAGGGGCTGTCGCCGTATAGGCTCTCTGATAAGTTGTTGCTAATTTTACCCTGGGGTATTCAAGTAAATATTTCCCCGTTGTTCTGAGGGTGCGGGGCGATTTATGTAGGGAGAGGCACTACCTCAAGTAACTCGGGCCTGAGCCATGTAGGGCTTTATAGGTAATGACCAACACTTGGTATTGCGCCCGGAAGTGTATTGCACCTGGAAGATTAGCCTATTTTAATTTTGGCCCCTATCTACTGCCAAGTTGTGCAGGCCTGCCTTAATGCCTAGATGACCAAAGTGCTCCAAAAATGCTACAATTGCAGGAAGCTTTCAATTTAGGTTTCTCCCACATTTGAATGTCTTTCATCTTAAATTCCTTTCATTAAATTTATGAAGAAGTTTGTCAATTTGGGAATTTTTCAAAAAGAACCAGATAAAATTCAAAAATTACAGCTGCTTTGTATAGAAAGAGAATCTGACTTTACCTTCTTCCCTTGCAATTACTAAAAATTAGAAGTGTGTCAGAGAAAAAAGAGAGGCTACAAACCTAATTCAATGCCACAAATATGGTTGACTACACCAAGCTGGATTTTGGAAAACTATGAATTCCAAGGTCTCTGCCTGGATGAAGGAAGAGCTTTCTCCTACTTTTTATTGCTTTTTAAATCTCAAATTTGTAAAAAAAAAATTGGGGGGGGGGAAATTGTATAAAAGCAAAATGAACTGAATTATTACTTTTTTACCCATTCTTATCTACAAACTGACCAGATACCATGATTTGTGATATGCTTTCATAGACTTCAATGGCCTGCAAGCCTTATCTTTAGCTTTGACTGGGCTTTTACAACTGATGGCCCACAGAGCTGAATGCAGCTTATCAGCCATGAAGAGCAGCTTCCATGCACCAGAGATTGTGTGTATGAGAAAGAGTGTTTGCAATAGTATCAGAATTATGAATTGTATGTGGTAGGTTAAAGATTCTGCAAGATTGCTATTGAGGATGTGCACATATATCACATCTGGATCAGTGGACTGCCACTTCCAAGCAATTCCATACTCATTTCTCTCCGTGTGTGTGTGTGTGTGCGGGGGGGGGGTGTTGTGTTTTACTGGTGTTAAACTTTCCCCCCTCCCTTTTTTTTTTTTTTTTTTTTGGTATGCATTTTTCAAGTGGTACACACTGGCCAAATTACTGCATTAGGATATGCAACTTTGAAGGTGTAGCTATGTTCCTCCATATTGTGTTCTAACAGTTGCCTCTTGTCCCAAGTACAGATTTTTCATCAGGACTATCAAATGTGGTCGCACTCCCATGACCTTTTCATGATCTATGCACTCAAAAGCTTTGCTACAGCCTGATCAGCACATCCTGATTTTCTTTTGGAATTCCTTGGTGTGCTACATTAGCCATCATCTGTTTTCTATGTAGGCCCTAGTGCCTCTTCCTTTCTTGAACCCAACTTGTACTTCTGGGAGTTCTCTCTCCATATGATTGGAGTCTATGTTGCAAAATTTTAAGCATAATTTTGCTTGGGTGGGAAATTAATGCTATGGTTCTATAGTTGCTCAAGTCTTTTGTTTTTCCATTTTTGTAGAAGGGAATGTACATTGAACATTTCCAGTCTGTTGGCCACCATTGCTGTTTTCCATATTTCTTGGCATATTTTAGTTAACACTAGAGTTGATACTGTCAGTGTGGATTGTATCAGTCCAATTGGAATATCATCTGCTCCGGGTAATTTATTCTTCTCAATTTCTCTTATTGTAGCTTCCATCTCACTTTCTAGATTTTGGAGACAGACATAAGGGGAGGCAATTTCTTTATTCTTATGCATGTTGTCCCTTGTGATCTTTACAGGTCACTGTTACACCTGGGAGCAGAGACATTAAGGATTCATACAGGGAACAGGAGTAAGGATTCGTTACTCCTCTTCCCTGCATGGATATGTGAAGAGAGCCAAAAATCTCTCAGCTGTACCAAATGATATTTTTTCACAATTACAAATTCAGTATGACTGTAACCTGCATTTCTGTCACAATCATTTGACAACATGATATTAATTTGTGTTGTGGAGCTTAATTTACGTCAATTACCCTGTCTTGCAAAAGGTTTATCATTTGTTTCTCTTTCAAGTGTGATTTCATTGGAGGCTATGGCTTTATGAGATTGTTCAAAGAAGAAGGTGCATACTCCACATATCCCTCACAGGTCTGTTTGATGACCTTCTGTTCTCACCTTTCCTTATTTGACCAAAGTAATAGAAATGTTTTTTGGCTGTGATCTTTCTTCACAATGCCTCTTTTGTGATCTCTCCCCCTTAATGCAAATTCTTCACTTCAGTGAAGTAAGAATCAAACTACACCATTGCCTTTGTAACAGTGGGATTCTGGGCTCAAATCATACCTTGGCCTTTTCTGCTATTGACTGCAGCAATTCCTTCTCCATTTGATTTGCCAGTCACTAATCACAGCTGACTCCAAGAGCTGCAAAGTTCTCCTGGGAAACTACCAATTCACATCAGTCAGTACATTACTCATAGGTTATAGCTTCACGCTCAATACTTTAGGCTAAAGTTTGACATTGAATTGGATTTGAGGAATCCGTTATTATACTTGAATCATGTATGTTGCCTTTTATCTAGCATTATAGGGGTTAATGTTTTGCTTGATCTTTTATTGGCAGATGGCATTGCAGAGCCAAGGCATACAAAATACACCAAGGGATGGTGTGATAATAGTGGAGCTTCTGGTAATGATGGCTGGGCTTCTCTTATGCCACAGGGGGCTGCAGCATGAAAGAAATACATGGCAAACATTGACTGTGGCTGCATCTACACTGCAGAATTAATGCAGCTTGACACTGATTTAATTTGCTATGGAATTCTGGGATTTGCATTTTAATGAGTTATTGAGCCTTCTCTGTCAGAGAGCTCTGGTGAAATAACCATCTAATTAAAAATAATAATTGTAAGCTGCTTTGATAGCCTTTAGGGCTGAAAGGCAGGGTATAAGTACTCAAATAAATAAATAAATAAATTTTAAAAATCCCAGGATTCCACAGGATGGCACCGTGGCAGTTAAAGCAGTATCAAACTCTGTTAATTCTACTGCGGCAGCAGCCTGAATTTCTCAGACTCTAGAAGGCAGGTAGAACATCCTAAGAAAAGATGAGCAGAAGCAAAGGTTTCAGAAAACATGAATATAAGACTGCATCAATATACAGGAAAGTGAAGGGGAGTGGTAAAAGGGAGAAGGTTTGGATCCCAGAGGATGAATCATAGTCCAGAACAGCAAGGAAGAGTACAAGGCCAGGAATAAGAGAGAAGAGAAACTGATCCAATAGCACCAGTATTTATGGAGAGGATCTGCAGTGGTGAGGAACATAACAACACCCACCCAACCCCAATATTTCACACAAATGAAAACTAGGATACACATGGCCAAGCCAGACCAGCATGTGGTGATTATGGCAAAAGCTAATTTTGCATACAAGATAAGAGAGTATTTAGCCAATTGCTTTTGAATGAGCCTACTGGAAATGGTAAGATTCTACCTCCTACTTTCCTCTCACCACCCCTTGAGTTAACCCAGAGCAAACTACTTTTGCAGTTTGAATTTAGCTTGAAGCAAATGAAATAAGCTGAGGACAAAGGAAGTGGGAGGAGGAGAGAGATTGGGACATTTTAAAAAAGTAACTGAATTCAGCTCAAAGAATAAAGGAGATATTTCATCAGTGAAGAGAATTACAAAGTACAAATGGAAATGAAAAATATGCCATGACAGAGTCACTCTACACATGTACATACACCACTTTCAGTAGACTATACATTTTTAAGCAAAGTGGAAGAATCTGCAATTTCCTAATGTGCAGATCTTGGAGCTTGGAGGAGCTTCTTTTTTTCTCAAGTACAATTCCCATGCTAGATGTGGGATTCTAAGAACTGTGGTCCATAAGGGTAGGTTTTCCATGGTCTGACTCCAACATTCTTATCTTTCACATTTCAGTTCCTCTATATGTTGCAGAGCAGTCCTTGGCTCAGAAACTGTATGTATCTCTCTCTCTCGCTCTCTCTCTCTCTATACACACACACACACACACACACACACACACACGATAAACTTGATACAGGGATCCGTATTGTATGAAAGATTCCATTAAAAATATCTGTGTTAGGGGAAATTGCATATGAAAACAAATGCAGAAATTGAATGGAACAGACTTCTGATTGAAAAGATGCAAAATTGCAATGGATCCTAACAGATATGTTTATCTGCTATCTGCAGTCCACTACTCTGAAGCACTTGAAATGCAGATAAAATAAATACAGGGTGGGGTGCATTTTCCTTTTAATGTATTTAGTTGTCAGAGAGGAAAAGAAGAACCCCTTCCTGCAGTACAAAAGGAAAGACAGAATGGAAACATTCTGACAAAGCAATGAAATTATCCACCAATTTCCATTGTCTGTTCTTTGGTTTTTCAAGAAGATTTGACTCTGCTCCACAGAGAATTGATTCAGTGGGCTCCCAGACAAAGCAGTCTGTGGTTTACTTGTACAAAGAGGCACAATTTAAAGAGAGAGGGAATGGGGGAAAGGAGAAAATATTGTCTTCCTCTATTCATGAGAAGCACTTCTATATTGATCATAAGAAGTGTTAAACTCATAAAATTGCTGAACCTGCCACCACCACACTTTGAAATAAATAAATACACAAAGAACTCATATGAGAGGTTTAACTTATTTATAAAGACATTTATATCTTGCCCTTCCAGTGTCCAAGCACCATTCAGAATGGCTCATAGCAATTTAAAACCACAATAGATAAAATATATTCAGTAAAAGTACAACACACAAAGGCAATTAAATACAGAGGCAGAAATCATAGATTCAACAAACTTCAAAAAAAACCAATGCTTTAATGGGCATAAAACTGCTGGATTAGAAATAGCTAATTAGAAATGTTTAGCAACTGAACAATCCAGAGTGGGGTCACCAGTACTCCATGGGACAGGTTTCCCACAGTACTGTTGGAGCCAGTGAGAAGGCCCTAAACTATGACCCCATGTTTGGTTTGACACACAGAGAGATCTTCTTGCCTTGAGGAAGGGCAATCTTTCCTGTTTCCTGGACTGAAGACAGTACTGTTGGAGCCAGGGATTTAATGCCTAACACCATCAATTGTCTTGGAAAACAATTTAGAAGACACTGCAGACATTACATAAAAGATGCACTGGATATTCTCAGCTTTCTTCCAGCTGCATCCTGGACCAATTGTTCCTTCCAAATGGTAGTCCCAAGGAGATCATATTACAGTAGTCCAATGCAATGAAGACATGTGTTACTGTTGATAGGAAGAGATACAGTTGGTTGACCAGGGCAAAAGCACCTCTGGTCATGATCACAACTGGTTATCCACATACAAGGCTGAGACCAAAACCTACATTTTGATCCTGAATACATCATCCATCCAAAACAGCTTGAATCCATATGCTCAAATCCATCTCCTCAATGACTAAGAGTATATGTACCTTGTCTGGCTCAACCAGCCTATTGCCAATCAATAAGTAGAATGCCAAAATGGGTATTCATTTAGAAGGAGGAGGAGGAAGAGGAGGAGGATTTCCAGGGATCCTACATGTTGCTAACAAGACATTCCAAAGGATGACTTCTAATAATTCCATATCCATGCAAAGTACATATTCTGAAGGACAGAATAAATTCCTAAAGGACGCAGCATATCAGTAGCCAAATGTATGTTGAACAGGAGTCTCGCAGTGGAGAGAGATCTTGTAGAACTTTTGAGACTAACTGAAAGAAAGAAGTAGGCATGTGAGCTTTCATAGAATTCAGTCTACTTCCTCAGATGCTTTTACAGAGCCTCCTGAAATTGACCACTGAAGAAGGATCAAAAGGTCTACAGAATGGCGTTTCCCAGACTCATCACAGACAAATGGTCCAGGAAGATATCATCTTCATAGAATCATAGAGTTGGAAGAGACCGCAAGGGCCATCCAGTCCAACCCCTGCCATGCAGGAACTCTCAATCAAAGCATCCCCGACAGATGGCCATCCAGCCTCTACTTAAAGACCTCCAAGGAAGGAGACTCCACCACTCTCCGAGGAAGTGTGTTCGACTGTCGAACAGCCCTTACTGTCAGGAAGTTCCTCCTAATGTTGATGTGGAATCTCTTTTCCTGTAGCTTGCGTCCTGAATCCAGAGAAAACGGAAGTACAGTCCATCCTTGCCTTACGCAGGGGATTCGTTCCGGATCCCGCCGCATAAGGCAAATTCCGTCTATGCTCAAGCCCCATTGGAAACAATGGGGTTCGTGTGCGGTGGCGCGGCAGCGCGTGGGTGCAATGGGCACGCGCGCCCATTCAATTGATTGGGACGCGCTGCCCCTTCCGCCCCGCGTGCGCCCCGCGGCTTGAGCGTGTATGTTCAAGGCCGCGTATGGCGCGCCTGCGTATGGCGCGGGCGCGCTGTACTTGTGATAGGCTCCCTTGGTCCCGGAAGGAAATTTGTCCACCTGTCCTGAACGGGGTCACGCTCCCCGTAAAGGACACAGTTCGCAGTCTGGGGTGCTTCTGGACTCGTCGCTTCACCTGACTCCTCAGGTAGATGCGACAGTTAGAGGTGCCTGTTATCAGCTTCGGCTGATACGCCAGCTGCGACCCTTCCTGGGCCGGGGGGACCTTGAAACAGTGGTACATACACTGGTAACTTCTCGACTTGATTTCTGTAATGCGCTCTACATGGGGTAACCCTTGTACCAAACTCGGAAGCAACAGTTGGTTCAGAATATGACAGCAAGACTGGTCACTGGTAGCTCCAGGGCCAGCCACATAACACCTATATTGAAAGATCTGCATTGGCTGCCAATCCGCTTCCGGGCGCAATACAAGGTGTTGGTTGTTACCTATAAAGCCCTAAATGGCTTGGGCCCAGAGTACTTGGAGGACCGCCTCTCCCCATATAATCCGCCCCGCACTCTCAGGTCGGGTGGGAGACAACTTTTGAGAGTTCCTAAGGTGAAATATACAGCGTCTGCGCATAGGGCTTTTTCTGTTTCGGCCCCACGGACCTGGAACTCTCTCCCTGACGAGCTCCGCTCGGCCCCCTCCCTCGAGTCTTTTAAGAAAAATCTCAAGACTTCCCTCTTCCGCCAAGCTTTCCCCCCCATGTCCTAATCACCATTCTTCTCCTGAGCATTGTGTGTATTGTATTGATTGAATTGTCTGATTGTTTTAATTGGTTTTAATTATTATGATTGAATGATGCATTTTAATTGATGTATTGTACTGTTTAATATGGGACTTTTGCTAATGTAACTTGTATTTTTATCATTCTGTAAACTGCCGTGATCGAAGGAACGGCGGTATATAAATAAAGACTCATTCATTCATTCATTCATTCATTCATTCATTCATTATTCTGGGTCCTGTTCTCTGGAGCAGCAGAAAACAAGCTTCAGTGTGGAATCAAATGCTGGGATCTAGTAGAGCCTAAAAAAACATGCTCTTCCCTTTCTCATCCCCAGCCTAGATTATCCATCAAGGTTACTGAAAATTATTTCAGTTGCTGAAATTCAGAATTATATAATTTCTAGATAATCTATTTCATCAGTGGCCCAGGTCCAATAAATAGTAGCATGTGCACAGAGAAACTATATGAACAATTGAAGTATTCATACGAAAAATATATACACTATAGCCATTCAGAGGAATAGCTGTGTTAGTCTGGAAGACTTTTGTAACTAGCTTTTGTAGACTTGCTTTTTTTCACTTCTTTTGCACAGTTAGTCTCAAAAGTGCTACAAAAGTGCTACTACTTGTAAGACCTGGGCCAATGCCATCATTAGGACAGGTGCAGTGCTGCGACCTGCAATAGGTGACACTCCAGAAGAGGGGTGACATCAGATTTGGCCATCATCCCACTGTGGGGAGGGGGGAGCACCCCAGCCCTGCATCCCTGCAGTGGGGGTGGCTCCTCACAAGGATCCACCACCACTATGGGAGAGGACAAGGTTGAGGGCACCCAGTCCTGCTTCCTCTCTGTAGTGGCAGTTCCTTGTGAAAAGTCACTACCACAGGAAACTAGAAGATCAGGCACTTCCAGCCCTGCTTCCCCATGGTCCCCTTGTCAGGAGGGCACCACCACTGTGATGAAAAAGAAGGGGTGAGCACTGCCTTTGGTGCATGACCCCCACAGCTCTACCCCCACATCGGGTGACATTGAGGGTAGCAATGCCACTGACCTGGGCCATTGATGGAATAGATTTATATACTGTAGCCATTATTAGCTGATCACGGCATATTTACTTCATGCTACCACCACTATGCAAGTCCTAGTGATTTTGTTTAAAGCCCCTGTATGGAGACCTCACATCTCACAGTTGGAGTCCTTCAATGAATAGAGCCCTTCAAAAAAAAAAGATGAATAAAGGTGGTTCATCTCAAATTACTCTTATTTTGTTTGTTTATAAGAGGGTTGCTTTGAGACATCACTGTGCACCAGACTAGTGCAAAATCAAAACAAATAAAAATCAGGAGTGGCAGCCAGGATACTTTGTTGTCTTGTTAAAATACAGCCAGCTTTGCCCGTTGGCTCCAGTAGTGGCAAGGCTAGTTTTGCAATATTCATGGAGTGTGCAAACAAGCGTTTATATAACTAATCCTATTATCCAAATGTGCTGGGCTGTGGCCAAACCCTTTTTATCATTAAAATTCAGCACCACCAGTGAAATGCAAAGGCAGGCCCTCAGAAACATATGGAAAATAGATGAAAGGAGAGCCATGATAAAAGGGATCCCTGTTGGGATCTCTCCCTTTCCCTTATTTTGCACATAATGTGTTGGTGGAGGAGGGAAGTTGTCAGATTTTCACACAGTCTGAAGATCTGCAAACTGGTACCAAATGTAAAAAGGAATGAAAGATTGAAATGAAAACATGTAGAATTTGCCAGGCTGAGATATAATTAATTTCAGAAACATGTTTATCAGGCAGATATTGTTCAGAAATTGAAAACTGTACTTGAGTTCAGAGGGATGATTGCATCCTTTTCTTTCATCCTGCCCAGGTTCAGGACAAAACAGTTCATTGTGCAAATAAATAATGTTGCCTCTCCTGTTTATTGAGTTCCTCAGAAACTGTGATTGCTATTACAGAGCCCAATTATTACATATGTTCTGAAATATGCTGGGATATTGATTTCAATCAGCAGGTTTAATAGATTAATTGGTCTAAAATCAAGACACTTAACTATTTTTTTTAAAAAAACCTAGGATTGACAGCTCTAGAAATTACTCTCACTATAATGCTTAGTAAGAGCCATATACTGGTATACTGATTTGAGCACTGAACTACCACCCTGGACACTATGGTTTAAGTTCCCACTTATTCATGGAAAGCCACTGGCTGAGTTTGGCAAGTCATATCCTATCAGCCCCAAAGGAAGGTTAAGGCAAACCCACTATGAAGAAATCTTACCTAGCAAATCTGTGCTAGATTTCTCTTAGGGTCTCCATAAATCAGAAACTACTTAAAGGCATACAGCAACATAATACTTTCTGCAGAACAACTAATACTTTGTTATGGAAGGAAAGAGAAAAGAGAGATATGCTCTAAACCTGGAATTATCTTTCTACTACTTGACTTTCTACTTCCTCCTAATTGATCAAAAGATGTCACACACAACATGTATGGGAACAATTATAATTTTCAGTTATTCTGAATTTATTCTCATGTGGTCAGCATGCTCAATGAGAGAAGGAAGGAAGGAAGGAAGGAAGGAAGGAAGGAAGGAAGGAAGGAAGGAAGGAAAATGAAATAAAGAAAGAACATTTTTTTTAAAAAAAATCCTGAAAGGCAGCCTGTCAGGAAAAAGAAAATTGTCTTTTCTTTCCATTTTTCACCAGCACCTCCTCAAGAAGGTTTGCTTTGTCTTGAACAAATGGCAGTTGCTCCACCAGGGTGCTTCAAGGATCTGACTACTGGAATGGAAACATTGAACAAATCCCCCCTGTGGCCCACGACTTGGTGAAGTTTGACATTTCCATTCTATTAGCGCCTCAATATAAAACTACTTCAGTTCATTTCACACAGACCAATGCTGGCAAATTTTGATGTCAGTGTGAGAGAAATCAATCCTCTTGTGTTACTAAGTTATCTCCATTCCATCACTACAGCTCATTCTCCCAAGTATATATCAGTGTAGGTTTTTGGGTCATTGTCGTGTTTCAAAGAAATAATTATTTGGTGGGTGAAAGAGTGAAGCAGCTCTAGAAACGGAAAAGCTGCTGAAAACAGAGATGCTGTTGTAAAACCATTATCCAACACTATACTACGTATATTATTACTATATTTCTATCCTATTCATAGGATAAGCAACAATGAGCCTCAGTCCATGTGGATGTGTATCAATTACTGACATGTAGTGGAATATATAGCTGCATGCTGGGCCAACTGTATCATTAGGCAAACTGAGAGTGCATCTGCATTGTAGAAATAATGCAGATTAACACTACTCTAATTGTCATGGCACTATCCTACAGAATCCTAGGATTGTAGTTTGGTGAGATATTCAGCCTTGTCACCTTTCTGCCATTATTCCTAGTAATACTGGAACCACTGTTCTTTGTGTGGCAAAATGCAGAGGCCTGTTAGTGACATACCTGCATTTAACATGGAGATCTGAGCAGACATCCAGGAGGACAATGTCAACTGTCTTTGCTAAGCTGCAGAACCACAGCTGGTTGGTGTGTGGTTTTGCTGCTTGGGTGCTTCCCACCCTCTTCTAAGTAGATGTGGTATCACACTCCAGGTGTTTGGAGACAAGAGAGACATGGAACAGTATAAACAGAATGATATGCTTCAGCTGCATGATGGAGGATGTTGATCAATAACACCAGGTCATATGGAGGAATTTCTTGCTCTGGCTTTTCCAAATGAGAACCTTATTGAAGCTCCCCAGTGTCATGGTGTTGGTTTGCAATGTACCATAATTAATGGTTTCCTCCTGTATGAGCAATGCACATTCTGGGAATTCTGATAGCAGGATCTGTTGTACAACATCTCCTACAAAGCTAACCTTAAGCAGTAATTTGATGCTGTTTTCTGATATCAGATGTGGACTTCCTGTTTGTTTCTAGGTAGAAAAGAAGACTCTTGGAACCCAGCCCCTCTTCTTCAGGTTGTCGGTCTCCACATGAGTAGCTGAACTCTTGCCCTGTTACACACACACGCTGCCATTGATAGCATGGTGCTTGACAGCAATGTGTTTGATGTATATTGTGTGTACACAGCTTTTAACCTTGGGACTTATTAGACCATGAGAGCTGCCATCTGCCTTTCTTTGAATTTTGATAAATTATAGACTGGTAGACATAACTATTCACTTGGCACTAGCTGTAGCATTGAAAAAACCTTAGTGCACAGATGAAATGTATTGCCCAGCATTCACCACACAGAGGACATTGCCAGGTCACTCTTCAACTTTTTGGCCCAGTGTTGACTCCTTCTATGCTAGTACCTGCCCAGGGTTTCTGGGAGGGAATCTTTAATTGTTCCCCTGTTACTTTATCACTTTAGGTGGAAGTTTTAGGACTGAATTTGGATCCTCATATGTAGTCACAGGCTTTAGCAGAACTTGGAAATTTTATGTTTTGGCCCACAATACTCCCAATCCTCCTTTATTCAACCTGATCAGTTGACATGCTGGCTGGGAGATTATAAGAGTTGTACTCCAAAAAAAGGAACTTCTCTCAGCCTTCAAATCCATCCCAAGGTTAATGTTCCTTTCCAGAATTATGTGTTTATTATACCCAATATATTTACTTTATTCCCAACTGAATTCCAGACCTAGATTTATATAGATTGTGATTGTTATGTGTGCCACTCATGTGTTCAGGCAGAGGTACTTATTTTAACATACTTACATTTCATTCCTGATACCTTTTTCCTAAATATAAGCTGTGAAATAACTTCCCCAGCAATCAATGTTATTTACTGTGATTTCACATCATGTGCCTACCAGGATCAAGGGTCTTGTGTCAATATGAATGAATAAAATTGAAGAAGAACATAAAATGAACCTTGGAATGATTCACTGGACATCTGCTTTGATAGTAGGGGTCATGTAAATGAACTTCATTGATTCTCACACACCAATTGTTCGGAATTTTACAGGAATCCAGTGTTTGCTATTAAAGCCTATAAGATTTATTTACAGCCATATTTTGCAGAGAATACAATGTCTGAGATAATGAGATTTTCTAGGGCTTATTGTTAGGAGCATTTTTTTAAAAAATAAAAATAATAATCTTACAATATATTGCATTATATAATATATTGTGTTATTGTTTAAAAGATTTGCCATTAAAATAAGTCTGCAATTTTACTGCGGACACAAAGGGCTGATGTATCTCATCCTGTGTGGTGTCTCTGATTAGTGTCCTATTTCCAGGTTTGCTCTGTGAAAGTTAGTACCTTATTAAAAAGGCACTATCTTTCCCAAAATAATCTTTATAATTCTGGACATACATTGTGATGAATGCTGCTTCCTGTAAGTTTGTTTGTTGAACTGGCAAACTTACTTGTGAGTAGGTCTTCTCTCCTGTTTATCCACCAGTTTATCCTAATGCACTGTCTGTACTCAGGACAAGAGACTACAGTTAGAACAGAATACAGAGAAGCAGAGTGGTTCCCATCTAGAAAGTGAGTTAGTCAAGGATACATCTTTTCACCCTATTTGTTCAATACAGAAAATAGGCACACCAGGAAGTATACAGTTTGTTACATAATGCTGGTATGCAGCAGAAAGGTGGTGCATTACAACCACTGTGGAATTACATGAGTGTAGATTTAAACTATGGAAGCATAATGTTGGCTCATATGTATTTCTGCCCCCTACCCAAAAAGCCCCTCTCTTTATGCAAAAACCAATGGCCAGAGTCCTCTAAGTATATCACATATGTAAGTTCTCCACAGAAGCGTATGGCATTTCTGTGAGATATGGAATTGTCTATCCAGTTTAAAGTGCACATTCAACTCCATTGTTCAGGAATGTGCATCGCTCACTGAGTGTGGATGCACATTGACACTCATTTTGCAGGTATATGTGTTTGTGCATTTGTTTGTGCATTGTCAAAACTCATTAATGAGGCAGTATTGTGCAACTGTCACTTAACTCTATTTCCACGAAGTTACACTTTGCCATGATGTAAGAATTCTGTCTATTTTTCTGCATGAAAGAAGTATTTCATGGAAAACCCATATATATATATATATATATATATATATATATATATATATCCCAAATCATTGAAAAATACACAAAAGCTCTCATAATCTCAACCAGCACAGACATACAGTTTGATTTTTTTATTCTTCAAGGCAAGAATGAAATAAGTAAAAAAAAAATGTGCATCACTAGTCTTCAATTTCTCTGAGCTTTGTGCATTAAGTGAGACATTCGTTTCTGTCTCTCTGGAATCCCACCTAAAATGCTAAACTGATTATCATTATAAACATGTTTCATTTTATTGAGAGAAATACTACCATAGGTTTGCAGCTATGCAAAGGAGATGATGAATATATAGCTAAAACAGGATTATAATTTGATTCTCCAAATTCACCAGACATCATTCTAACCTTCTCTACTGCACCACAGGGAGCAATCAGCTCATTCTAAACAGCCAAGTCTGATTTGGCTGAGGGAAAGATGGCAACATTTTACGGGATGTTTACACATTTCTCCCATTCCAAATTTCTTTTCACATTGCAGGGATCCAACAGGGATTTAAATCTTTGCTTATTTCATTCTCACATACAAGAATGAAGGATTTTTTGAAAAAACAAAAACAAAATCATCACATGAGTTTCTGCATTTAGGATTTTGTTGTGTAAAATTCATTTGCACAAAACATTGTTTCACGAGCAACAATTTTTTTCTTTGCAAAGAAGAGCGTTTTCTATGTAAGGACCTTGTTGAAAACCCTTAGGGTTGTTCTTCGTTGTGTTTTCCTTTCTTCTTAAAACCAAGAAAATTTACAAGCATTATTTTAATCTGTAACTTCTGAATACACATCCTATTTCCAAACCAGTACTAGGATGTTAAACTTCTGAAATAAAATGCTGTACTTGTTTACATTCATACAAAAGTACAATGCAGAGACATAGCCATGGTAGTCTGGAATATTAGTATACAAAGGGGATCTTGTATTGCTTTTGAAACTGACTATGTGAAAGAGGTTACAGCATAAGCTTTTGTAGACTTGGTCTATGGACTCCATGACTATCTGAGGAAGGAGACCTAGGGGCCCAAAGAGACAGGCCAAAATAAAGCTTCTTTGGGTCACTTTAGATGTATGCTGTTTAAATGATGCATGTGTCCTAAGAAGATGGAAGCCATGCCAAAGCCATGCTCCAGGTGTAAGGACTGGAGCACAGCTTTGGCACAGCTTCTGGCCTCTTAATATTCATGTGTCATTTAAACAGCATACCTTCAAAATGACCCAAAGCAGCTTTATTTTGGCCTGTCTGTTCAGGCTCCTAGGAGATTACCACATGAGGCTTTTAAAACATGATTTCCCTGGGAGGAAAGTGGCTTTGGAGATGCTGATTGCATGACACTGCCTCCCACCATAGCTGTCTGGTTCCCCATCCATCCTTTTTCATTTATGCGGGAAACCCATGAATGACCTGGGAATCACACAATGCCCCAGGGAGGGAGGGAGGCAAGGTTAAGGGAGAGGACAAGAAGAGAGTGTGGTGGATGCATCAGCCCTTATTGAACAAATGAAAGAAGAGTGGTGGTAGTTGCTCTACATACAGTATGTTACCATTTTAGTTTACTTCTGAGATTGCAGCAAGAAAGGGGTTGGTGTGACAATCTCCCAAGTCAATGAAAGCTTATCTTACAGTTTGTTTTTCTCAGTCAGAATCAAAGATGCTACAAGTTCCCTTTGCATATGGGGCGGGGTGTAATCAGTACAGTGATGACACCCAAATTTGCTTCTCCATGTCTCGGACTGCTTCGGTGACCAAGGATGGCATCTCCCCTCTGAATGACTGTCTGAGGTCAGTAACGATTGGATGAGGGAAAATAGACTTAAACTGAATCCAAATAAAATGGAGGTACTCACTATAGGAAATCCTAATCTGGGAATGGTGATAAACTCTCCAGTTCTGGATGGGGTCACACTTCCCCTAAAGGACTGTGTCCGTAGCTTGGGGGTGCTCCTGGACTCGTTGCTTCAGCTGTCATCCCAGGTGGATGCGACAGCCAGGAGTGCCTGTTATCAGCTTTGGCTGATACGCCAGCTATGACCCTTCCTGGAACGGGAAAACCTAGAAACGGTTGTACATTCACTGGTAACCTCTCGTCTTGATTTCTGTAATGCGCTCTACATGGGGCAACCCTCATGCCATGTTCGGAAGCTGCAACCAGTCCAAAATATAGCAGCCAGATTGGTTACAGGGAGTTCTAAATTTTATCCTATTAATCCTATCTTAAAATCCCTACACTGGCTTCCTATTAGCTTCCAGGCACAGTATAATGTGTTGGTCATTACATATAAAGCCCTGCATGGCTTGGGTCCAGCTTACCTGAGGGAACGCCTCCTCCCATACAATCCTTCCCGCACTCTCAGGTCCTCTGAGAAGAATTTCTTGCAGTCTAAGAAAACCAGATTGGTAATGACTTCCCAGAGGATGTTTTCTGTTGCTGCTTCAAAAATCTGGAATGACCTGCCAGAGGATATCCGCCGCATAACATCTTTAGAGGCCTTTAAGAAGGCAATAAAAATGGATCTCTTCCGGCAGACCTTCCCTAACTGAACCCTTGGATTGTTTACTCTCCAGTTGCATAGCCTTTCCCACCGGACTGTGATCGTGATTGATTTTATTGATCTTAGATAGGGACCAGATAGAGACAGAACTCAGAGGCCCGTTACAGACCGCCCAAAAGGGGTGGTCTTGGGCCGCTGCCGGTTGCAGCGCGGGGAAGCCGCTGAAGCCAAATCGCGCGACTCCCCCGCACTGTAAAAAAGGAGCGTGGAAATCGCGCTCCTTCCGGCAACCCGGAAGAGACGTCGCAAGTGCCAAAGAGCGCACTCACGACGTCTCTTCTGGGTTTAGACGTCTGGACGCTGCGCGTCCGTTACATCAAGATGGCCGCGCCCGTCTGTATAGGGCGCCGCCATCTTGCCGTACGGAATACTCACGAGGGGCAAGGCGCGTCCGGAAGCGCCACCCCTCGCGCGTATTCCTGGCGCAATGACGGTGCCGCTTAGGCCCATCTGTAAGGCACCTAAGTTAGAGTTATAGGTTTATTAGACCCCGAGCCAACGTTGCCAAAATACACTGCTGAAAAGGGGCAGTGGGAAGGGGTTTGGAGTACCAAGGTTGGCCTAAAAAGAGGTCAAGTGTGGAAAGTGAATTGGTTTGGCTGAAAAAGTAATAAAGTAGCAACAAAGTTTTAAAGTTCAGAGTCTAGTCAAAAGTCATATGTTAAACTCTAACTGTATAAGCACATAAACACTGCATCAGCTTTGAATCCACCAGAAGAGAGATACTGTAACCAACTATCTTGTAAACAAAGTTTTCTTTTGTTTTGGTTCAACGTGTGGTTGCTTGAGGTATTTTAAGAAAGTATAAGCCAAACACTACCAGGGGTTTAATAATACATTTATTGTTCAGAACACTCAAAATAGTGAGTGTCCTGTCATCCAATAGAGTGGGCCAAAGGTAAAGGAAAAGTGTAGGAGTCACTCAAGCGAGAGATCTAAGTTTGAGGGTCTCATCATGCAATTTAGTGGCAGCTAGGGAAGTAGGCATCATATATTTGTGGCAGCAGTGGGATAAAAAGACCCATTGTGCTGCCTTCTAAGAAAAATAGTTGGATGAGTGAGTCTCACCTTCACATAAGTGTTGGCAGTGGTGGCACACAGTAAAAAGGAGTGGAAGATTTTTCTTGATTTTGGCAGTGCCACATTGTCATCTGTCACAACTTAATCAAGTACATTCAGGGTATGTGTAAACAACAGAGATTCAACTCAAATGCATCTCAGATTATTTTCATTGTGTGAACAACCCCTAACAGTCCTGAAGGACATCAGATGGCACTAAGCATGAAGGAGCATAACATTTGCAGTTTGTTGAACAGGGATGGGGAACTGGCTTAATGAGGTTGGATGGATCTCCACACCACAGAGGACATGGGCCACAACTCTGACATTAAGAGTACTTTACCCACTTACCATCACTGGTACCTTAGCAAGAACTCACAATTGGTTCTTCAGCCATGAACCAGACTTCATTCCTCCATCTTTTCCTGCATAGAGAAGGTGAAGGGGAGTGGGTTGAAACTATATTCACTAAGCCAGCGTTTTGAGAGCCAGCCAGAAATTTTCCTCCCTCTCTCATAATACTGGAATTTAGTTTAACAAATTAAATTGATTCTCAGTGGATTCAGGACACACAAACCAGAAAGTCTTTCATAACTAGGGATGTAAATCTTCATGTACTTCATCCTCACAGACAAGAATGAATTAATTCTTCCAGTATTCTCTCAGGTAGGCAAGAACATGAAGATTTCTGCAGAGTTCCCAATTGCTTTTCATGCTTTGGGAAGCCTTACTTTGTGCAGAAATATATATGTCTCATGATCCAACACTGTACTTGCAAAGTGTAAATCTGAGAGCCAGTATGAAGTTGCGGTTTGAGTATTGGGCTAGGATTCCAGGAGGACTTGTATCCCCAATCAGTCATGGGAACCAACTGAGTGACCTTGGGAAACCCGTACTCTCTCAGTCTAAGAGGAAGACAATGGTAAACTTCCTCTGAATAAATGTTGCAAAGAAAACTCTGTAAAAGTGTCACCATAAGCCAGAATTAACTTGAATAAACATAATAAGTGTAAATCTGCACTGATGATGGCTGTTCTATGCCTGTCCTTCTGCTGAATACTGACACACTGTGCATCTGTCAGTGTGACTGCTTATTGTCCCATTGTGTGATGAAAATGGCTAGTCCTTCAGCTCCAGTGAATAAAATGACCCATTGAAGAGAAGACAAATACTAATATTAATAATTTCTTACCATCTCTCTCTGAAGATCAAGGCAGTAAGCAACAATAAATAGCATATCACATAACAACAGTTAAAGGAGCATATAGAACCAGTGCATGTTAAAATCCATTAACAAAAAACTAAAAACAAAACAAAACAGAATTTAAAAATAATTTGGATAGACCTGCCAGAACATACTGATTTTTACTGCTGATTTAAACTCAGCTAGCATCTCAGGCTGACAAATTTCTTCCAGCAAGGCATACCACAATGTGGAAGCAGACAAAGAAAATATCATCTGGGTTACAGTTGGTCCAGTTTTAGCTGACCTGTGTATGGGGTGGACCTGGACCCAAACCATGTAGGGATTTAAAGGCAATAACCAGCAATTGTACTGGGAAATCAATTGGCAGCTGGTAGAGTAATTTTAATATTGCTCTAACATGATCACTCATAGATGTACCAGTAATCAATCTGACTTCCATGTTTTGAAATAACTGATGTTTCCAAACTTGGTATGAGCAGCCTAAAGGGCAGTGCATTGCAGAAGTCCACCCTTGAGGCTATCCATGCATTGACTATCATCTTTAGGGACACAGCTAACACAACACTCCTGACCATCACATTTATATGTGCTGACATTTGGAGGGATGGATCCAGGAGCACCCTCAAGCTGTGAACACAGCCTTTCAGGGAGAGTGTAACCCCATCCAGGACTGGTATGCACATCTCCAAATCCAGATTAGAACCTCTGAAAGCACCTCACGCTTTCTGGACTCAGTTTCAGTTTGTTTTTCCGCCTCCAGCCCATTACCTCCTGCAGACATTCATGTAGATGAGACACATATCAGTTGTGCACCATCCCAGAGTGAGCAACTGCATGGTTGGTAGTCCAACTAGAGGAGACCAATAAAATTAATTGCTGGCTGGTCAACATATAAATTGATTGAATTAAGAACTCTCATTTAGAATAACATCACAATTGAGGCTGACATGAAATGGCTTTACTTCTGCAACTCTGCTTAATCAGCTTTAAATTGATAGTAAAAAGTAGCCAAAAATGTTCAAAAAATACAAAAAGCAAATTTACATTGGTGTATTATACCAGCATGATTCCAGTCAGTGCATTCTGTGCCAAATACAATGGCTGACATCCTATCCAGTGTTTATGATATGGTAGGCCAGATGTCTTGTTATTGTAATTTGCCATCAAGCCAACTTCAGCTTATGGTGCTCTATGGCTGATAGACCTCCAAGGTCCCTAGTCATCAACTGTCCTACTTAGGTCCTGTAAACCCAAGGCCATGGCTTCTTTGATTGAATCAATCCACCTGTAGCATGATTTTCCTCTTTTGCTACTACTGCCCACTTTAGCAAGCATTATAACCTTTTCCAGTGTGGCACATTGTCTCATGAAATGACCAAAGTAATGGAAACATTATGGCCTGGATGATTCATATTTTGATATTCAATAAAATAATCTTTACACTTGAGTGTAAATCTATTTCTTTCATAGTTCCCCTTCTACATTTCAGTCTCCTTTCTCTTTTTTGTCTTTTTAAAGGATCACCTTCCTTCTTCTTTGCTATGAAGATTGCAACAGCTCTGAACTTCAACCAATCTGAAAGATGGATTTAGACTAGAAGTTTCATTGAAGCAGTATTTAGGGACTGAAGAAAACATCACTCTAAGATGCACTGAAGGATGTGAATGAACAGAAACTGAACCAGTTGGAACTGGATATTATTTTGAAAGCAAGACAAAGCCAATTTCCATTCCTAATAGTTTGTATGTAGTCTTTGGCCTAAGCAAAGTTAGCCTGTAGTCTGTCAGTGAAGTTTAAACTGAAATGTCTGAAAATGGATTGGATTCAATTGCGTTATAAATGAAAAATGGGCTTAGAAGATAAGGAAAATATGTGCAGCAGAATTTTGTATCTACATGGTTAGAAGAACAACAAAAAAATATTGGAGGGACTTTGAGGTTGCTGTTCACTTATGGGTTTGTACAGGATGAAGAGTAAAAGCAGCATTATCCAATTCTTTTCCTGGCTTGAACACTCAAAATGCTGTTTTTAATTCTCCACAAAGAATTTATACCTTCTGTTGATGTGAAAATGGGAGAATGAAAGCAAGTGATGTGAGTAGCCTCAGCAAGAAGATATCCATCTATACAGAAATAATCCAGTTGCCAAGGTTTCATCACATTCCACAAGCAAGAGATGGGGTAGAGGTTTTATCCAGGATGTGAGATGCTTTCTTATTCTTATTAGGGATATGACAATGACTACGTGGAGGAAGCATGATCCTCAAAGTTTGTCATTACACAAAAAACAGGGGAAGGGAACTGTTTCAGTGCCCATGTCATCTAACACATCTTTCAGACTATTACATTCAGGATTTCCTTGGTAACTAATTTGTTTATACAGTAGTTGTAGATTTATAACTGTTCTATACAGTTCCATGGCAGGGCTCTTAATTCAGGTCTGCAGAAGGTTGTTGTTGTTGTTGATGATGATGATGATGATGATGATGTTGTTGTTGTGTTGTTGTTGTTTATAGGCAAAGTAAAATGGGGGAGAAAGCAGAGCTCTTGCACTGTACTCCAGAAGGTGTTCTTGCAATATGGAAGCCTTTCCTTCATATATACCATTATAATGATGACGGTGGAATTTCCAACTGTATAGGAGGAAAATACCTTCGTGTGACTTACTTACTTCGCTTTTGGGCCACTCAACAGAGCATGGGCTAGTGATGTTCTCTTCAAGTCTTCTCCTTTTTAGTGACAATACAGGTGAACAGGCATTTTGTGCTGTCTGTGTGAACTGTTGTTTTTTGGATATCATCTCCCAGAATGTCTCAGCTGGCATGGCCATATATCTGAACCATTGCCAAGTTGGCTGGTTGATTCAGGAAGCTTGAAATCTGAAAAGTAATTGTTCCTAAATCAAAATGCTATTTTCAGTTGGAGTAAACCCACTAAATCCACTGCTGAATGCAAACTCAGCTATATATGGTGTGTCACCCACACAGTTATCCCATTGATTCATTGGGTCTACTCTAGTTGGGACTATCAAGTGGGTTTAGGGTTTGGATCAGGATTCACTAAAACCACTGGGACATACTTATGGCTGACATTCTATTGGTAATACTAACTAGAGTAGACACATTGAATCAGTTGTTGAATGGTAGGTCAACATGCATGTAATTCTCATTGATTCAGTGGGTGTATTCTATTTGAAACTAAGCAATTAGATTTATGAGAGTCAGCATAGTGTAGTAATTTTACTGTTCAACTAGAACTCCAGGAAACCAGGGTTCAAATCCCCACTCAGTCATGGAAATTCATTGGGTGACCATGGGAAAATCACATTCTCTCAGCCTCAGAGAAAGGCATTGGCAAATCTCTTCTGAATTAATCTTGTTGGGAAGCCATGTGACAGATTGACCTTAGGGTTGCCCTAATCTAGAAACAGCTTGAAGGCACAATAACAATAACAAATTATATAATAATAATAATAATAATAATAATAATAATAATAATAATAAATGTTCTTTATATACAGCCTTTCCAAAGGATCAAGGCAGTTTACAAAAATGCATAAACAATTACATAACAGATACACAACTAAAAATTCATCCCCTTACCTTAACTATGTACCAATATTTAACCTGCCTAGCCTAGACAAATTGAAATTAATGGGACTTAAATAAATAATAATAAATAAACCATTTATTTATATACCGCTTTTCCTGGAGATCAAAGTGGTTTACAGCAATTAAAATTATGACCGAAGCCATAATACAATGTAAAAAGAGTTAAAAATACAATTACAATCACAGATACAATATTAACAATTCAATAAAATCATATAAGAATAACACAGTTAGATAAAATTACCAGATAGGGGAGTACAATCTCAGAGAGAATTGAGAGGGTAGGCTTGTTGAAAGAGGTAGGTTTTTAATGCCCTTTTGAAGGTTTCCAATGACCCGCTCAAGCGGATATCTTCTGGGAGACCGTTCCAGAGAATGGGTGCCATAGCTGTATAAGCCCTCTGCTGGGTTGTCACCAGTCTCACCTTAGGGTGTTCGAGTAATAGTTTCCCTGTAGTTCTAAGGGTGCGGGGCGGATTGTGTGGGGAGAGGCGTTCCCTCAAATAACTCGGGCCCAAGCCATTTAGGGCTTTAAAGGTAATAACCAACACTTTGTATTGGGAATGGAAGCGAATTGGCAGCCAGTGGAGAGATTTTAACACGAGTGTTAGATGATCTGATCTAGATGTTCCCGTGATCAATCTGGCTGCAGCATTTTGAACCAATTGAAGCATCCGAACCTGATACAAAGGTAGCCCCATGTAGAGCGTGTTACAGAAATCCAAACGAGAGGTTACCAGTGCATGTACTACACTTTCTAGGTCCCTTCGATCCAGACAGGGACACAGTTGACATATCAGCCAAAGCTGGTACCAAGCACTCCTGGCCATCGCATCTACTTGAGATGATAACTGTAGAGATGGATCCAGGAGTACTCCCAAACTACGAACTTTGTCCTTTAGGGGAAGTGTAACCCCGTCCAGGACAGGATGACAAACTTCCCTATCTCTATTTGAGGGACCTATCATGACTACCTCTGTTTTCTCTGGATTCAGCCTGAGTTTGTTTTTCCTCATCCAGTCCATTATTGACCCCAGGCAGGCAGCCAGAGGAGAGGTGCCATCCTTGGTCACTGTATCAGTAGGAGACATGGAGAGATAGATCTGGGTGTCATCAGCGTACTGATAACACCGAGCTCCATGGCTCCGGATGATCTCTCCCAGCGGCTTCATGTAAATGTTAAATAGCATAGGGGACAGGATGGCGCCCTGAGGGATGCCCGATGTAAGCTCTCTTTTACGAGAGCAACTGTCCCCCCAGCCTCACCATCTGGAATCTCCCCAAGAGATAAGACCAGAACCACTGGAGCGCAGTGCCCCCGATGCCCAATTCTCTCAGGCGTTCCAGAAGGATACCATGGTCGATGGTATCGAAGGCTGCTGAGATGTCCAAGAGCACCAACAGGGAAATACTGCCCCTGTCGGTGGCCAGACGGAGATCATCGACCAAGGCGACCATGGCAGTCTCAACTCCGTAGCCCGCCCTGAAGCCAGTTTGAAATGGATCTAGATAATCAGTTTCATCCAAGACAGCTTGGAGCTGAAAGGCAACTTATAAATAACTTATGACCAGTAAGACCGGTTCATTCTAATGGGTTTCACCTAGGTAGGATTAACTGAATTTTGGCCAAATATATTTGCATCTCTCCCTGCTTATTTTTTTTTCAAAAAAAACAAAAAACAAAAACAAAACAAAAAAATAACAGTATGTATGTCTGTATTCTGTTGTGAGTTTAGCACACCTGGTTCAACATACTGACTTAGTTCTGCAAAATTTTCCCCTTTGGCTTTGGAAAAGTTATTTTGCTTTGATTTGGTGCTTGCTTGATTACTCCTTTTACTGGAGCTGTGATTTCTATTTACAAATAAATTAACCTGTGATCCAATAGAATTTAGGCCCTTGACTCTTCTCCCAACGCTGAGGACTGTCTCCAGATTTTATCTACATGCCAGCATATTTTATTGGAACAGCTGACAATATTCAATGTTTGAGGAATTTGCTGGTCCATCATCTAATGAAGATGATGTGTATGCTCTATTTCTTAAGCACAAAACTGTGTTTAGAACCTTCAGAATGCCAAGTGTAGCAAATCAGAAGCTTCCTATGTCTTGAAAGTCCCAGGAATGAGCTAAGAACTTGTGGCCTTCAAGCAGTGCTTAAATTATAAAAAGGAAAGGCACATGGTGGAGGGGAGGATGCAGAAAATGTCAGGCACAATTTGGATTTGTACTGCTGTGTGTAGCAGTGATAATTAGTAATACTTTGCACTGTGTCTGCCTACATGGAGCAAAAGGACTTCATGCTGGGGTCCTGTATAAATTCATTCCCAAATCTTGTTAGAGACACCTTCCTCTTCACAGTTAGAATGAAACTGAGTTCACATGCCTTTCCTATTTACCCTGACCACCATCCTCTTTTGCATGTGTAGCCTTTCCTCTTAGCTATGTTGTTGTTGTTGTTAAGTTGTCAAGGGACACTATGACTGAGGGTCTCCAATGGCCCAGCTCAAGTCTTAATATATGCCTTGTGCAGCTTTGGACTTTCCTTTCACATCTGAGCATATAAACAGTAGAGTGATTGGGTGGCATATAAATAAATCCTATTATTATTATTATTATTATTATTATTATTATTATTATTATTATTATCTTTCAGTTTGAATCCAGTTACATCATTAGATACATGATGTCTACTCATACTTGCCCTCTGTTTTGCCCCAGGAGCTAGCTGAGTACTTTCTAATCTGGGAGTTTCATTTTCCAGAACTATCTCTTGCCCCATCATGATAAGGTTTTGGAGGTAAAAGATATTTAGAAGGAGTTTACTGTGACCTTTTGTGAAACACTAACAAGAGTTAGAGTTCCACTTTGTCTCTGATAGATGCTTTAGCATTGTCACTTGGCAATCTTGCTGTGGCCCAGTGGATGTTTGGCCCATTGTAGCTGGCTCCTCAGCAAATGTCTGTTTGACTTGGTAGACCCTATAATAGCAATTTTATTTTCAGTATAGTCTTTTCCCTAAAGGAAACAGACAACACAAGAGAATTTTGCTGCATGAAAATTAAAAATGGAGTGTGCAAAACACAGAAGACTCAAAAAATAGCAACAGCTGACAAGTGACAATAAAATGTTTTGGTTCTCCCTGTTTGCCATACTTTTTTCTATATTGATTCTTTTTACTGGTTTCTCCTTCACTTTCCTGGCTGTCCTTAATAAATCTAGTTTGATCAGAATATATCAAAAAGGACCTACCATTTGAAAGACAGTTGATGATCATCATTTGGCTTGACAAAGGCTGCAGGGGAAATGCAAAATGGCCACAATGCTCAGAAGTGCTAGTGATTATTTACTGCCCAGCCTGAAATGCTGGAGTGATATCCGCAATTCAAAAGGCAGATAGACTATCCTAGAGAAAAAGAAAACAAAACAGTATAATATAATAGGATTCAGTGATGCTAGTGAAAAAAGCTGATAGAAAGAAAATCAACTCATTTGAGATGTGGTGCTGGAGAAGTGTGCTGAGGATACTGTGGATAGCCAAGAAGACAAATAATGGGTTCTAGAACAGATCAAGCCCAAACTATCCCTAAAAGTCAGGATGACTACATTCAGGTTGTCATACTTTGGACACATCATAAGGAAAAATTAATAATGAGAAAAGGCAACTATGCTAGGAAAGGTGAAAGGCAGAAGAAAGTGAGGATGACCACATGCCAAATGGTTAGAATCAATCAGAAAGGACAAGGGCCTGAACCAATAGGACCTGAGCAGAACAGTGAAGGATAGGGACTGTTGGAGATAGTTTTTTGTGAGTTTTTTGGGCTATGTGGCCATGTTCCAGAAGAGTTTCTTCCTGATGTTTCACCAGCATCTGTGGCTGGCATCTTCAAAGAATGTTTGCCTGGAAAGGACTTGAGTATATATAATATGTGACCTGGAAAGGCGGGAGTGACTGCTTTCCTCTCCTCCCACCAAGGAGATAGGGAAAAACAATCCAAGCCTGCACAACAGAAGACCTACACAGATGGAAAAGAAAGAGAAGAAATCTAGCACAGAGTGTCCTTTTCCCGCCGCCAGGTAGGAAAAGAGGGAGAGAGTGAGAAAACAGAGAGAAAGAGTCCAAGAATCCAACCTTCCTTCAAAGTACCTAGCTGAAACTATAGCTCCCCAAAGCGGAAAACACCCTTGCCTAGCAAGCAATGCTTCCAAAAGTCTGAAAACCACCGCTGCCACCATGTGGTGATCCCTGGGGGCATGCCCTGTGCGTGGCTCTTACTCCCAGGGAGTCCCTTTGAATACTTCCCTTCTAGGATCTCCTAAGTCTCTATTCCCACTCCCTGCTGAACGGAATCAGACCCCTTGAGGTCCTATATCTCGCTGCCACCACTCAGTGAATTGCAACGAACTACGTCTCCCAGCACACACTGAGACTTGCTAGGGACCTCTAGTTTAAGCAATCAGTAAAGAACACCCATTAGACCGAGCTTAAGACGCATGTACAGGGAGCAGAGAGAGACAGCAGATACTTTTAAAGAAAGAGGTTTATTTTAAAGAAATAGATTAAGATAGAAAAGGTATCCTTCGTGCAAAGCCATCTTGCTTCACAGGTACAGACAACATGGTTACAAAGATGTTCATTTAGGCAAGCTATTTGGATAACATAACAAAAAACCTAAGTGCACTAGCTAACACATTCCCTAGGCTACTCACACAGTGATGGGATTTGCAATCCGTGTTGAGTCCTTGATGCAAGGAGCTGGTCTTCATGGCCTAGCTTCACTTGCATCACTTACGCAGCTGGTTTCCCCAAACAGACACAAAGATGGAGAGAACAAAGGAAAGCATGGTCCAACAGGGATTTTAAAGTCCTCTCCCCGAACCTTCTTGAAAAGGCCGTGCTGGCACTGCTGATTGGCCAGGTGAGCCTTACATCAGCAATGATGTAGCTGCTCATTAGCATGTGATGTCAGCTCTCATTAGCATGTACCTCCCCCTAGATTAACCCTTTGTAGTCAGGAGAAGTTTCCAAATGACAGGATGACCTAGTCATCACACATGTATATTGTTTTTGTTGCTAATGGCAGGCCTCAGGGTGGAGGGTCTGCAAAAGAGGATTGATGTCTGCTTGATAGTGCTCATTGTCTGCTGGGAGATTTCTCATTTGCATTTGTTGAGTCTTTTTCTTGCTATCTTTCAGGACTGGTAGCCAAACCTTGTTTACTTTAAGGGTTTCCTCTTTTCTGTTGAAATTGTCCAGGTGTTTGTGAATTTCAATCGCTTCCCTGTGCATTCTGACATGGTAGTGGTTGGCATGGTCCAGAATTTCAGTGTTTTCAAACAGTATTTTATGCCCAGGATGGTTTGTGGCATGTTCTGCTACTGCTGATTTTTCTGGCTGGCCCAGTCTGCAGTGTCTCTCTTGTTCCTTGATTCTTGTTTGCACACTGCGTTTGGTGGTCCCTATGTAGATTTGTCTGCAGCTGCATGGTATGCGATAAACTCCTGCAGCTGTGAGAGGGTCTCTCTGGTCCTTGGCTGAGCGAAGCATTTACTGGATTTTCTTCGTCGGTTTGTAAACCATTTGAAGGTTGTGCTTCCTCACCATTTTGCCTATTCTGTCTGTGACTCCTTTGATGTATGGTAAAATACCTTCCCTTTGGGTGGCTGCTTGTCTTCACTTCTCTGGGTTTTCCTGGGCCTGGCAGCCCTTCCGATGTCTGAGCTGGAATAACCATTAGCCTATAGAGCCTGGTCCAAGTGCTTCAGTTCATCTTCCAAGAAGTGGGGTTTACAGATGCGTTCTGCTCAGTCTACCAGTGTTTTGATTGTGCTTCTTTTTCCCCCTGGGTGATGGTTGGAGTTCTTGTGCAGGTATCTGTCTGTATGTGTGGGTTTTCTGTATACTGTGTGGCCCTACCATAGGTTTGGTTTGTGGATGACTAGGCTTGCCCTGGAAACAGCACTGAAAAAGCCCACAACTTGGTTTCGATACATGGATGACACTTTCACCATCTGGAGCCATGGAGAAGAAGACCTGGCTGTATTCCTGAACCATCTGAAAAACATCCATCCCAACATCCAATTCACTATGGAAAAAGAAAAGGAAGGAACACTGTGATTTTTGGATGTCCTAGCCATCCGCAAACCGAACCTACATTTGGGTAGGAAGAAACTCTTCTGGAACATGGCCACATAGCCCGAAAACCCCACAAAAAACTATGGATGCCGGCCATGAAAGCCTTTGACTTCAGTCTTGGAGATGTCTCATCCATAGGGCCATCCTGAGTCAAAGTTGACTTGAGGGCAGCTACTAATAAGAACAATGAGGGTTTCCAGTTTGGAAAAATAATCAGTAGACGCTATGCAACTGTATGTTTTATTTTGCCTCTAGTCAAGACCTGGAATTTTTTTTATTCTAGCTCCCATCAGCCCCAAATAGTATTATCTGAGGTCAGGAATGATGGCAATGATAGTCCAAAACACCTGGTGAGTGTTGGGAAAAGCTGTTATGCATCCTTGATGCTGGAGATTGATTGAGCGACTCTAAAAAACAACCCTCGCACATTAATTTCTATATGGTGCAGTCTTAGTGTGGGTATTCAGCCACTTCAGTTTCATGATAAGAATATTTTTTATCTGAAACAAGTAATTTTTCAAGGCTTCAGTATGAAGCAATAAGTTCCTTGTTTTCACATCAGAGAGGCTTCTGATAAATCAATAATCAGATTAAGATACTAAACTGTACAGTCTCCTCATGAGGTTATACAATGTTTTTAGTGTCTATAAGAATCAACCCTGCATCCTTACAGATGCTTGAATTTTTTTATTTTCTCACATTTATGTGGAGATGTCAATCAAATGAAAAAAATATCCATTCTAAAATAAACTTTGGACTGTCATTTAATTACCAAAGATAATAATTTCTTCCATAGAAGTTCATGTTTAGTATGTTCAGTGCAAAGGAAATTATCTGTGGGAGTGGCTCTTAAGCTGTCCAGTGGATGAAAGTGCCAGAGATTTTCTCCAATGTTCCATACTTGTGCTTCTTGACCATAACTATTTCTTCTTTTCTGAAAATGTGTCACAGACTGGCAACCAATAAGTCTTAGACTGACTCTGTTCCATAGACCACTACTTGGAGTAGCACTAAGCAAAGGCATTCTTTTCATTTATCCATCTATATCAGCAAGGGTCAGTTGAAGGTATACCCGAAACCTTCTCAGTACAGAAGCAGGCCGAATAATCTGTTCTCTCATAAAGTTTCTTAATGTCCCACTATATTCAACAGGGCATGTGTTCCTAATGACCTGGTGAAGGCTATCTGCAACTCAAGGAATGCTGCCATATCTGTCGTAGAATGGAAGAAAAGCCATGCTGGATCAAACCAAAGACCCATTTAGCCTAGCATCCTGTTTGCGTAGTGATCAGCCAAATGCTCATGGAAGCCCACCAACAAGATGTAATGCAATACTATGCTCCAGCTTGTGCTCACCAGCAACATTTTCATCCATCTAAGGATGATGGATGCAAATGTAATACTATAGGCCAGAATCCTGTGTGGCAGTTCAAGATACATAACCTGGAGTTATGAACTTGTGACTGTTTTGTGTTCACTAAATGAGGGGCTATGAAGGGGACTTTGAAAGTCATCCAGGAAGCAGCTGTTGTGGTTGATGGGGGTTTGTTCCCCTGCTTCTCAGGAAGCAGCTGGCTGCCATCCCCACACCTTCTTACATAGGGGGAATTGCGAGGGTGGTGGGTGTCTTTCTTCTGTCTGTCATACCAGAGATTGCTCAGGCAGGGGTGAAAAATGGCAGCCAGTTGCTTCCTGAGTAACGGAGCAACAAATCTCCAAAGATCACAGCTGCTGCTACCCAGTAAGTGGGAATTAGCATATGTAATGATCATACAGGATTCCTGGCCAATAATGGCAGCATTCAAAAGAGCCACCAGCTTTTAATGGATTAATGACAACTACTCTTTAGAAATTAGCAGATTCTATCTATTCATACTTTTAAAAGATGGTCAATCATTTGAATCTGAGAAACTTTTCCATGATGAATTTTGAGTGTTAAATGAGGAGATGACAATTCCCTTTATAAATGATGTGGAAACTACTCCTCAGAAAGAAAAGGAATGTCAGGAAAATAGATGTAAACAATACTCATAAATTTCCTTTTTCTTGATGAGAAAGGGTGTTTCAATACATGAGACACTCCATCAAAAAGATGTGTGTGTGTGGGGGGGGTTGAATTTGGGGTGTTTTTTTACCGCTCCCCAAATCCTACCTTTTAAATTTAAAGCAGCAGGAAATAATAGACAAAGAACATTCCATCTCAAGATCTTTATTTGAAGCTGAAATTTGCTGGAAAGGCTAGCATGGGCCTTTCTTTGCAAGTGGAAAAGAACAGACTGAAGACTTAAAAAGCTCAGCAAATACCCAGCAAAGGGAGACTCAAGTCTCTTGTCAGCATAATAATAAAAGTATAGAAAACGATATGATGTGATTCAGATTTATAGGCAGTGTATATTTGCGAGTACATGCATAAATGTATTAAGTCACACAGGGCTCTACAGTGCACAAGTATCATAAAAATAGCAGAGTGATGTGATTTTGTGCCTTTCACAACACCTGGCCCATTACAGTAGTTCAGTGTAAGAACTGGCACAAATCAAAAAGTGTTCCTTCAGGTCATGGTTTCCTGTATGACTTTTTAAAAAATATTAATTTAGCCTTTCAGTTGCACTTAATAAGTTTTGAAATATTTCCATTGCAGGCAGAGATTTATTTGTCCATTTATGACCTTCAACAATATATAACTTGCTTCTAAGCCTCATTCCAGTGAAGGGTTAGATTACCTCTTCTTCTAAAGGGTATAATAATTTAGCTCCTGCAAGTAATTTTCCATTTACTTGCAGGGGCAACAGTAACTGTCCCTGAAAAATGTTCTCAGCAGTGTTGCTCATGTCAGAGTCTTTACTCATTAATTTGCCAATGGACAGTTGCTTCTGAGGCCAAATACTGTTGGCATTCATTGGCTGGAATCCTACTGGTTACTTCCAAACAGAGTAGACCATTGAACCATGCATACGAACAGTGGGTCAACATATAGACAAATCCTGTCATATCATTCTTGGAGGAGTCTTCTTCAGATGACGAAAGGAAATAAGAGTGCCAGGATGACCCAACCCAGTTGGGGTCAGAAGAGGCTGGCAGTCTTTCCATGGCATTACCAGAGACAGAGCCCAGTCCATCCCAGACACTACATGCAGATCAGGAGGAGGAGGATGGCAGGGGCTCTTCACTCTCTTAAGCCCTGTATCATCATCATCATCATCATCATCATCATCATCATCATCATCATCCTGCTTCACAACATTAAAACAGTACAATCAAAAACATAGACAAAGTAGTTTTTTGTGGGTTTTTTGGGCTATGTGACCATGTTCTAGAAGAGTTTTTTCCGGACGTTTTGCCAGCATCTGTGGCTGGCATCTTCAGAGAATGGTCCCAAGGAAAAAGTTGGATATATATATTTACTGTGTGAGCCTGGGAATGCAGGAGTGATTTGCATGTGTATTGTTCTGTTGCTGATGGCAGGCCTCAGGCTGGGAGGCTAATGCAAAAGACGATTAGTGTCTGCTAATTGGTGATCATTATCTGCTGGGAAAGCCCCTGAGTGATTTCCCACATCAGGAAGAAACTCTTCTAGAACATGGCCACATAGCCCGAAAAACCCACAAAAAGCTATGGATGCTGGCCAAGAAAGCCTTCGACTTCACATAGAAAAAGTACATTAAAAAGGAATTAAATTACTACGGTATTAAAACAGATAGTTATTAAAATAAAACAAATTTTATACACACACACACAAATACACACACATATATATTAAAATGGTACAACATCCCAGCCTATCCTTATAACAATTCTTTAAAAGTCTGTGTGAACAGGTAGGTCTTAACCTGCCGGCAGAAGGCCATCAAGGAGGGAGCCATTCTGATCTCCCTGGACAGGGAGTTCCAAAGTCTAGGGGCAGTCACTGAGAAGGCCATGAACAAAAGGTCAGGCAACAGCCTGCTAGGATGATTAATATGTGGCTATAATTTAGCTCAGGCCAGGCCATGCCATTGCTGCAGAAGAACAGCTCCCAAATCTCTATGCAACTGACATCTCTGGTTTCCTGACTCTTTGTCTTTTGGTACATAGCTTTGAACTAATCTTTAGAACAACTTCCCTCTTAGCTTTGGAGTGTGCTCAAGACTGCTTTCTCCCTAAGAGCCTTGGACTGCCTGGACCATGCTTCCCTTACAAAGACTTGGCTTTCCCCTGCCAGTTCTTATGGACTATAGGTGTGCTACTTGGACACTCTCTGGATTTGAGCAGTACAAATCCCACAGATTCAATCAATTTATTCCACTTGGAACTAGCAGTAGGATTTGGTCATTACCCACAGCCTTCCTTCATGGATCTACTGAGATTTCAACAAGAAAAGGCTAAAGGGTTGGAAAGGACAACACACGGCGATATTTACAATAAATATTTCTTTAAAGTGTATAGGTGTTTACCTATTACACCTAAGATTGTAGAAATAAGCATTTCCTTTGAATGCTGGGTGGGAAGTCTACTTGAATAATGTGGAGAGTAGCCACCCCCCCAGGAGCTCTGTCTAACCCAGTCTTTGTGGACATGCAAGATTGCATCCAGATGAGCAGTGTTATTGTAATGAATTTCTTCTTTGTCCCTGTACAGTGGCCATTACAATGTGCCCTTCTGTGAACTCAGAACAATCACTGACTTGTTTTGTTTAGACTGTAGCACAGAAGTGGACAATTTCCCAAAGCCAGGGCGATCACATTTGATAATGGCACTGGGCTAGAGTAGGTATGTGAGAATGAATGGCTGGTACCTCTGCTAGCTGCAGTTTACAGCTATGGTGGGTTCAGGGGGTAAGTTTTTGCCCCCTGGAGCTTTTAGGGGGGCACAATGCCCCAATCCATTCTAGAGTTTGGGAGGAATATTCAATAGTACAGGGGGAGATTTGTTGCTGTTGTTGTGTGCCTTCTGATTTATGGTGACCCTAAGGTGGACCTATTATGGGTTTTCTTTGAAAGATTTGTTTAGAGGGAATTTGCCATTGCCCTCCCCCAATGCTGAAAGCATGTGATTTACTCAAAGTCACCCAGGGGGTTTCCATGGCCAAGCTGCAATTTGAACCTTGGTCTGCACAGTCATGGTCAAAAGTTCAAACTACAACACCAAACTGGCAATGTGTGTTGTGAGCTATTAAAAAGGCAAATTACTGCTCCTGGAGCCTTCCAAAGGAGGCAGTTCATCCTTTCTTGTGGCCACAAAAGTGCAGTCAGGAGAGCTTGGAGGGGTCAGGGGCCACAAAAACAGATTTAGTGTGACACATGTGCCCCCAGGCATTTTGGCAGTAGGCCACAGGCAGCCCACACCCTGTGTTAACAAAATAATATGAGAAATCATGGGGATGAATAGGAATGCATACAATGCTAGCAGTGCTCTCTAGGACTCATCCTTTTGCTCTTCCTGTGGCACCTTGGGTCAGATATGTTATAGATCCAGATGTGCCCCCATCTGGCTCCAGGGGCTGCAGAGATTACAAAGTATGTTGTGTATGTGCCTTCAAAGTCACACATCAGATTATGGGTTTTGTTAGGCAAGGAATCCTCAGCCATGATTTTGCCAGTTACTACCCCTGAAAGATAGGATACAGCACCTGGTATTCCTTGGTAGATTTCCATCCAAGTACTAACCAGGTCTGACTGAGCCTGCATAGCTTTCAAGATTTGGATGTCGTTGGAATGCAGCTCTCAGAATTCCTCAGCATTGGCAACACCATCTAGCGACTGCTGGCAGTTGCAGTCCAACAGTAATTAGAGGGCCATATGTGATGATAAAATAACACAGTGGTCCAAAAGTTGCTCAAAATGAGTCCCATTTAGCTTTTAAAAAGGGGGAAAGACTGCAGATTTAATGGAACACTAATATCACATTTGTATCCTCTATTGAGTTAATTGCATTATAGTACACACTGAAGAGAGCAGGGAGAGGAGAGAAGAGGAGAGGAGAGGGAGCTTGGAAAGTTTCTGAACTACAGCTCCAATAATCCCTCTCCCAGCTATAGTAGATGGAGTCCGAACTGATCCCAGCTTCTCTGTTTCATCCTCATAAACTATATCAAGCTACCTTTCACTTCCCCTCCCATTCTGTTTCAGGTTTGACAAAGTTGAACAAAGTCATTTTAAAAACAATACCAAAAAATAAAAGACAGAATTTCAACATCGCATTGGCAAGACAGTTTCCTATGTTGCTTCCTAGACCTTTCCATTGCGAAGATGTACAGAGTCTTGCACCCCTACTGTTTAACTTCGATAAAACAATAAAACTTCCACAATATTTGAATTTCAAAAGGAATTTCCTGCCCCTGGTTGGAATGGGTGAGTTCAGCCCAGTGTGAGAGAAGAGACATTGTAATTAACTCACACTTCTCATGCACCCTTCTTCAGGCAGGAGAAGAATTATGGAATCATTTCACATTCCTAGGATAAAGGGTCAAGAATTAAGTGCCAAAAGATTTTTTTTAAAAAAAAAAATCATATAAACAATCTTTCACACTTCTAAATATAGATTGGTCAAGCTTCCAAACTTTTAGTTCAATTTTTATGTTTTTCTTTCTTAAAATTTCAGTGGAGTCTTCCTTTTAATAAAAACAAATTCTATCTAGATTAAGATATATTTTTCCCTATTGACATCTTGCTAGGATTTCTTGCTTTGATTCAGTCACCCATTAATCTCAATCTGACTGATTGGCTGGGACTGGAAGGGTCACCGGTTTTTCCACTTTAATGCTTTGTCTAAATTCGGGGCTCTGGATGAGAATTTTTGTTGTGTCACTTCCCTCTTGTTTTCTTGCAACTAAAGGAGATTGCATTATTTCTGCTCCAGCTGCTGCACAAAACAACATGTCTAATTCTAGAATTGCATTCTTCCCTTAATATAGCTCTCTTCGTGTTTCTCTGTATAATTGCTCTTACTGTTTTACTTCAGTTGTTTTCTGAAAGCTTAAAACCATGTTCACCTAGTGAACACTTCTCCCCACTATCCGTATCACAAGGAGCCATAACAGTCTGTTTCTCAACACATTGAAGATGTGGTTGAACAAGCGGTTTGGCTTGTCTCTAGGCTATGAGAAGGACCAAATTTTCCCATATAAGCCTACCTAGGCTCCAAGGTCTTTGAAAGAGGCCCTTCTCTTGAACCCAGGAGAAATGTCAAAGACAGCCTTCTTGCTGGCTGATCCCAAGCTATATAACTCCCTTCGAAGATAAGGTAGGCTACCCCCACCCACCCCCACATCTCTTGTCCTTCTGCTAGCTGGCAAAGACCTTTTTTAACACTTGAACCACTGCACCATAATAATTCTCTTGAAATGCTGTAAGGAAGAGATTGTGAACCTTTCTTTGTGCTTTTAAATTGCTGTTAAGACCCGCCTGTTCCTCCTTCTCCCACACTTCTTTCCATATAATTTATGAAGAAATCTATAAATGTCTTAACCATCTATGAGACAAATTGAATAAATGCAGTTCTTTTCAATCTGAACAGATCATGTTGTAGGCACCTGTTGTATAGTTATAAAGATTCGGAGACTTTCAAAAAAAAAAGGAAATAGTAGCTCTAACCAATACCAGAAACATGCTTGGATGCGCAGGGATGCAGAGCCTGACTTATAAAAGAAGCTTCCAGATACTTCTGCCAGGATGGATTAATCTTTCCAGTTTCACTTTCTCTTTCATTCAGATTTTTAATAGACTCTTTCTCTCTTATCGATGAAAAATCATGTTTGAAATATTATTTTTAATTTGTGTGTGTTTGTATAATGTGTGTATATATATATGTGTGTGTGTGTGTGTGTGTGTGTGTGTGTGTATATATATGTATATGTGGGTGGATAGAGAGAGAGAGAACGTTCACCCATTCAAACCTCAGATCTTCTCTGTGTCTGAATTCTGGGAATAGTGGGTTGTTATTATAAGCCACAATCACCTCAAAACCATAAGCTGTGTAAAAGTGGAAGAAAATGCAACTGATTTCCTTGTGCAAAAGGAAAGGTATATATATATATCTGAGCCTCATTAAGATTTGTTCAGCTTGTAGGTAGCATGTTACACAACTGACTTCTTCTGTGTGAATCCTTAGAAGCAAGTCAGACACAATCTCGCTACAGCTCAGGGCCACAGTTTAGAAATTTTATATGTTTGGGTTTTGGGTTTGGTTTTTTGAACAGCAGAATTCCTCTGCCAGCATGGCCACTAACTTTGCTGACCAACTCATTAATAATGAGACCAGACACAAGAGAACTGGGATATAAAATGGGCAACTTTATTTAACTCAACTTATTTAAACTTATTTCTTCGAGAACTGCAAAAAATCCAGGGGGGAGAACCTTGTGTAGGAACAGCTGGCAGATGGTCTGCTCCAAGACCAATTCCCCAGCTTCCAAAGGGCAAAAACACCTGGGCCCCAAGGGCAATCCATAATTGGGTTGCTCCCCGGCTGGCCCGCATCCAGAAGGCCAACCCAAGACTCCCCCACTTAACTCGCCAGACTTAAGTGAGGGTTTAAATCTCAAGCCAGCCCCAAGGCAAGTCTCTTTCCCTTCACGTTTACTCGCAAGACCTAAACGTGATTTCCAGAGACCTAGCTTCACCCTTTAGGAGGGTGCCGAGGTGTTCACCGAAACATCTATCTCCCCCCGCCTATGCGTGGAACCTATTTATGACCACACCCATGCCAATTGTCAAAGTCCTCAACCAACAGTGTGGGGTAGGCGAAAAACCCTTGGAAAGGGGAGAAAATTCCTACCTGGCCCCAAGGCGACCAGAATTAATTTTCACACTGATGTTGAGGTGGGAGGGTGGGCCAGCGTTTAAAGCCAAGTGAGAGGAGTTTGGGCAGGCAAGCCTCAAGCAGGCTAAACCCCACCCCCTCCTCTGCCAACAGCCAGCAGAGCATGCTGTTTTCCTTTAAAATGCTGGTCTCTCTAATGAGAGGCCAGCAAAATCTCCTCCCCAGCCCAAATGGTCGGGGAGAAGCATTCTACAGGGCTCTGCTCATATCAGTATGTTACTGGTACAAAAGAAGAGAAAGGATACAGAGGTTTTCTGCTAGGCTGTCAATGGATTCTAAGAATATAAACATCACCCAGTAATGTTAAAACAGAAAAAAAAAAAACCACCTCTTTTGCCAATAATGACTTTAAACATTGCAGGAAATGTTTCCCCTGAAATGCAATGAAAATATAATAGTCAGCTGACAGACCACTCTTTATAAGAAGCTAAACAAATGAATGTCTTGTATAATCCTTTATATGACTGTACCTACTAAATCAGAAATCCAACCATGAAATATTAATAACAGTTAGTGTATGAAGTGAAATATCTACACCAGTGAAAATGCCACAATCAACCCAGAGCCAGTGCTGACAGTCCTCATGGTATTTCTGGGGACAATCCATATTTTTGCCCTTATCCCAACCATGCCCTGGACCAGGGGTAGGCAACCTGCGGCCCGCGGGCCGGATGCGGCCCGGCGAGGCCTTGGGACCGGCCCCAGCCCGGTCCTGCCGCCGATTGCCGCTGGGGCCTTTGGGGGACAATTGTCTATAGAAGCCTCAGAAACATGCATTTATATTAACATTTTTTTAAAAAAATCTGCAAATTTTTTCACGTGTCCTCCATTTTTTTAAAAAAAGTGTCTTCCATTTGAAATTTTTGTCCTACATTTGTCCTGGTTTATTTATATATTTAATTTTTTTTAAAAAATCAATTATTTATTTTTTGGCTTCGGCCCCCCAGTTGTCTGAGGGACAGCAACCTGGCCCCCGGCTCAAAAAGGTTGCCTACCTCTGCCCTGGACTAATGAAAAGTCAGGGAAAACTCCAGTATTTCCCAGAAGCCCCGGACTAAACTTGGTTTCACTGTGTGTGGGGGCTGCTGGATTGGGTCTGATTTGGCTCCAAATGCCAAGAACCATACATCTCCCCTTTCCTGAGCAGGGATGGCCTGTTTTTGGAGCCACTGCTGCTACTTCTTCATGGGTTGGAGTTCCATGTAAAGCCTGCTTGGCATGGCAGTGGCACTGAGGAGATGGGCCATCAGAGCTGATGTGGTATCAGCCCAGTTGTCTTGTATGCACAACGGCATGGAGTTACATTGGATTCAGTCCAGTGTTTATGGTAATCATCGTAGCTGGTCTGGGGTCACTCCAGGACCTAATGCTTTGGACTGACCCCAGATTAAGTTGACCGTATAGATGCACCCCATCTTGTTAGTGTAGAGTATGCAAAAACTCTTGGGGGGAAAAACATCTCACAGTAGTGTGGTTCTGAAAAGTTAGCTTCTTGGCATAATAATAATAATAATAATAATAATAATAATAATAATAATTTATTTATTTATATTCCACCTTTTCCCTAGGGAATCAAGGCATATTACAACATAATAACAACATAGTAACAGTAAAACCTAATAGAAATAAAATTACTATTAAAAGAAACAACCCCATGTCCCAGCCCTCCCTCCAGTCATAAAACATACTCCTCAACATAGTGCAATCCATTCCATATGAAAGATTTTGAGTTCTATTTATTTTAGTGGCACAATTTCATACAAACACAAGATTCTTCTTTTGAAACTGTGATGTCCCAAAAGGTTTTAACAATGGTGGAAAATGCTACTTTTTTCCCAGGCCTCATTGTAGGCATGGAAAGACTATTCCAAAATGTGTGTGGGAAAAGAGAGAGGGCCTTTTCTAATATCAGGGAAACACAGTGAAGGGAATTCTGTAAGATCTTTGCTTATTTATTTTCTAGTCTTTGAGTAGATTTGAAGAATGCCAGCATGGCGTAGTGGTTTGAGTGTTGAACCATACTCTGGAGACCAGGTTTTGATCCCCAGCTTGGCCATGGAGACCCATTGAGCTCCCAGCCTCAGAGGATGGCAATGGTAAATCTCTTCTGACAAGTCCTGCCAAGAAAGCCCCATGACAGGTTTGCCTTAGGGGTCACTATAACATGAAAACAACTTGGAGGCACACAACAAGAGCAACAACAATCCAAAGAAATGCCTGGGTGCCTCTTTCTGGTTTCAAAGAGGTTAATTATAAATGAATATTGCAAAGAAAATCACCATTTAATCAAAAACATTTCAGACTTAAATTATATATTAAATTAAACACATATTCAAAACAGCCAGTGTGGTGCAGTGGTTTGAGCACTGGATTAGGACTCAGAAGACCAGGGTTTAAATCCCTGCTTGACCATGAAAGCACATTAGGTAACCTTGGGCAAGTTACACTCTCCCAGCTTCAGAGAAATGCAAAAGCAATCTCTTGTTGAAGAAATCTTGTCAAGAAAACCCTGTGATAGATTTACCTTAGGGTTACCATAAGTCAGAAATTATTTGAAGCACACAACAACAACATATTTAATGTCCCAAAAGTACCATCTATCTAACAAGGTGTCAGAATGTGCTGCTTGGTAGTATAGCAAACTTGGAAGCAAACCTTAAAACCCTAAATGAAAGATACAAGATAGAAATGCATAAGAGAAATCACACTATAAGGAATGTACTCTTTTATCCCCTCCTTAATGTACATCAATGAAAATCCTAGTACTTCGCTCAAGGTGAAAAGGGTCTAGTCTTTTTCCTTGGGACCTCCTACTCCTCTCCTGCTTTCTCTCTCTTTCTGATCTAGTAAAAACAGCCCCTTCTTTAGAGTTTTCCAACCTGCTGGGCCAAACCATAATTCATAGGAGTTACACCTTCATCAGGAAGAAAATTGATTAAATTATTCATTCTCCTCTGTGGGGATGACTAATTTAAGAAAGCACACCCCTACCCCATGGAAACAGATAATTAATATTGCAGTGGTTGGAGAAGGACATATGTGCCAATGGCTCAAAATTAATTACCAATTTTCTGGAACTAGTAGCTGGTAAATCATTATCCCTATGTGGCTTTTCTTGTGTTTCTTTTTAAAGATTGCTCTTGTATGTGCACTCTGCAGTACCTTGGCCTTGGAGGTGTGGCTGGCATCACCATTGAAATTGTTTGGGCACCAGCTCAAATCATTTTTGCTTGCCAGGGTTTTTTAATTAGTTTATTTGGACTCTTTTATTGGTTTTTGTTGCTGTTCTTTGCTTCAATTGTATGTTGGGGAGTTGCTTGTTTTAATTATATCTCACTATTTAAACTATATTTGTACAGAGCCCCAGTGTACATTCTGTAATGATGAAGGACAATTAAAATGTTTTACTAAAATGATAATGATGATTATTTATATGCACTGGCTTTACAGCTTTGTTCTTGTGCATCTCACCATTGTTTTGGCATTGCATCACTCAGGATTTTGTGGGAGAACAACTGACGAAGAGGTTTATTGTTGTTGTGTGTCAACATGTCATTTCCAACCTATGGGGAGACTAAGATAAACCTATCACAGGGTTCATTTGGCAAGATTCTTCAGACGGGGTTTGTCATTGCCATTCTCTGAGGCTGAGAGCATTTGACTTGCCCAAGGTCACGCAGTGTGGATTTGAACCCTAGTCTCTTCCAATTCTGTGATTCTATCATCACTTCTTAACATTTTAACTGTTTAGAGCTTCCCATCCCATGGAGCCAGACAGTAAGGTATCAAAAACCACTGAGAAATCCAGGAAGATCAATAAGGTAGCGCTCTCCCTGTCTTACCCCTGGAGTAGGTCATCAATCAGAGCAACTAAGACTGTTTCAGTGCCATACTCTGGCCTGAAACCAAACTAAAATGGGTCCAGATGATCTTTTTCCTCAACAAAAAAGAAAGGAAGCACCCGAAAGCTCTTTCTGATAGGCTGCCAGTTCTGTTCTTAATGACAAATTCAGGATGAGATAGAAGGAACACAGTCTCCATGAACTGTACATCCATTTTAAAAACATGTCATAAAAATGTAATTAGAAAAACACACAGGTTTATTATTTGGAATTCTGTAAGCATCTCATTAGAATTTTATGGAGGCCTCAAGTACTCTGGACCAGGTTCAGGGTCTGCTAAATGTGCTTTCATCTTCCTTGTCCAGTTGAGCAGAGAGAAACTGGGGTATATTCACAGATGGAACAAAATGAGCTCAATGCTGCAGTTCTTAAGGGGGGAAATTAGAATGCAGAAATGTCAGAAGAAATCCAAATTAATCTCCTCATGTGAAGGCGGTACACATTGTGGCTCTAGGCAGTGTCTGTGTGAACACCGTACTCCCCCCCCCCTTTTCTGTGCTATTAATAAGAACATCTTTTGAGGCAAAGAAATAGCTGTAGTGACGTTCACATGCGTTATGCCAGTTTTTATCATAACTTGTAATACTGTCTGGGTTACAGACTGGAGTCCTTGGACAACAAAGAGGTAGCCTGCCATGAGAACCAGCTCTTAGAAATCAAAAAATGTAATTTTCCATGCAGCTGTTAACATTTATTTCTATGTGTGACTGGTGTATTGTTTTAAAGGCCAAACTAACATATATTATGATAGACTTGTTTGTTGAAGAATCCTTTGACTAGCCACTTTGATTTTGAAAAAAAAGTCTCTGGATGAATTGGTTAGAAAGCCATGTTAACAGACCCAGACTTCTAGTCCAAACTGAGGGGCAACATCAGTTTCTTTTCAAGAAGAAGGGAGGCCCTCCTTTATTTCCCTCCCATGGAAACGATGCATTGTGTGAAGAAGTTGTGTGCCCTATAAGGCAATGCCATAATCACAAAAAGTCAACATGGGTTTCAGAGAAAGAAGTCATGCCAGACAAACCTAATCTCTTTCTTTGATAAAATTACCAGCTTGGTAGATGAGGGGAATGCTGTGGATATAGTATATCTTGATTTCAGTAAGGCCTTTGACAAGGTTTCCCATGACATACTTGCAAACAAGCTTGTAAAATGTGGGCTAGACAAAGGAACTGTTAAATGGATCTGTAATTGGTTGACCGGCCGAACCCAAAGGGTGCTCAACAATGGCTCCTTTTCATCCTGGAGAGAAGTGACCAGTGGGGTCCCACAGGGCTCTGTCCTGGGCCCAATGCTATTCAACATCTTTATCAATGACCTGGATGACAGAATTGGGAGCATACTTATCAAATTTGCAGATGACACCAAATTAGGGGGAATAGCTAATACCCCAGAGGACAGGATCAAGATTCAAAATGACCTGAATAGACTAGAAAGCTGGGCCAAAGCTAACAAAATGAAATTCAACACAGAGAAATGTAAGGTATTGCACTTAGGGCGGAAAAATAAAATGCACAGATTTAGGATGGGTGACACCTGGCTGAATGAAACTACGTGTGAAAGGGATCTAGGAGTCCAAGTAGACCACAAGTTGAACATGAGTGAACAGTGTGATGCGGCAGCTAAAAAGGCCAATGCTATTTTAGGCTGCATCAATAGAAGTATAGTGTCTAGATCAAGAGAAGTAATAGTGCCACTGTATTCTGCTCTGGTCAGGCCCCACCTAGAATATTGTGTCCAGTTCTGGGCACCACAATTCAGAAAGGACATTGAGAAACTGGAGCGTGTCCAAAGGAGGGCGACAAAAATGGTGAAAGGTCTGGAAAGCATGCCCTATGAGGAACGACTTAGGGAGCTGGGGATGTTTAGCCTGGAGAAAAGAAGGTTAAGAGGTGATATGATAGCCCTGTTTAAATATTTGAAAGGATGTCATATTGAGGAGGGAGCAAGCTTGCTTTCTGCTGCTCCAGAGAACAGGACCCGGAACAATGGATGCAAGCTACAGGAAAAGAGATTCCACCTGAACATTAGGAGGAACTTCCTGACAGTAAGGCCTGTTCGACAGTGGAATGCACTCCCTCGGAGAGTGATAGAGTCTCCTTCCTTGGAGGTCTTTAAACAGAGTTTGGATGGCCATCTGTCAGGGATGCTTTGATTTGGATTTCCTGCATAGCAGGGGGTTGGACTGGATGGCCCTAGTGGTCTCTTCCAACTCTATGATTCTATGATTCTAAGTGTGAATGGGCCTTCTCTACGATAATGCTCAAATCAAAAAACACATTGAAAGTTAAGGCCTGGTTGGGTCTACTTTTTCTCTGAGATAAAAGCAGCTAGTTTAAACATATTTTCTTTCTCTCTCCTCTTCCACCCAGCCCCAGTATGTTAACCATAATACAGGTATATCTCAGTCAACAAAGGAAATGAGTCTCTGGACATTTTTTTTTCTTTAACAGAAATTTTGTTACTCCATTTTTGTTAAATTTTGTTATTCCATGATGGAATAACATGGAAATAATAGAGAAGAACAATCAAGAAGAACTTTCAATATATTCCAGCAAACTTTCATGAGTCAGTAAAGAGCAGAGCTACCCATGCCCCAAATTCTTGGTTCTTTACATCCAAGGCAACAACACCCACAAAGCCTGAGTATGAGGGATCCTCAGAGTCAATCACAATGGGTAACATGTTCTGGGACTTTGAAGTTGCCCTTTGAACCCACTGGGTCATCTAGAGCAGCTCTCCAAAGCAGCCTGTGCTAAAAGTTGGGCACATTTGGTTGCCAACTTGGAGGTCTGGGAACAAAGTTATGAGACCTGGGAATAAAGCTATGAAGTACAGAGCTACACCTCTGGAGTACAGCATATAGTATGTAAGATATAATGCAGAAAGCTAGATGTGCATGTATATGTTTGTATATGTCTCATCCAGAACCCGGTGGTAGCCTCAGTCTGAGCAAAATGCCTCCTCAAATGTAAATAAGATAATGAGAGTGCCAACACTTCTAATAACACTGTGAGATGTAGCAGATGTGATTGAGAATAACCTCCTAGAAGATGTGATGGCTGGTGCAGCTGGGATAGTAGTCAGCCAAAACCCCCACATGCAATGAAAGTAAAGCCATACCTAACATCTTTATTTCAACTGGATATGATAAATGAAGGATAGTCAGCTCCTTTGTTTGTAATTATTTTGACTGGACAGCTGATAGCCTGGGTTATGCTAGAGCAGGGGTAGGCAACCTTTTTGAGCCAGGGGCCGGTTTGGTGTCCCCCAGACACCGGAGGGGGGGGGGCAAAGCCCAAAAATAAATAATCAAATAATTAAATAATATAGGACAACATTTTCAAATGTAGGAAACATTTTTTAAAAATGGAGGACATGCAAAAAAAATTGATGATTTTTTTAAAATGTTAATAGAAATGCATGTTTCTTAGGCATGATCAAAATGGAGGACATTTGGGAATTATTCCTAGACAGATGGCAGAAATGTACAGTACTTCCCTTTCTGGCCACCCCCCCCCCCAATTCCAAACAGCACATTTGGACATTGAACCTGGCTTTACTTAAGATGGCCTCTTGCATATTTCAGAGGCTTATTGCATAACCAAACTCTTTGGGTTTCACACTGAACATGGCTTCACATGGCTATGCATATTGAACATGTCAAGGTGGTTTCACAGTTCTTGCACCAAGTGTACTTCTCAGAAGTGTGTACTTGGTCAAGGGACTTTGGTTTTTCTTCACTGCGCATGAGTTTGTAAAAATCACAGCAATTTACATTGGCCTTGCCTCAGAGGCTTTCTGATATCAATATCACCATTAAAGAACCAAAAACACACAGAAAAGGCACTTTGGAAGGTGACACTCTCTCGGCTTAAGAAACAGTGCCTGCATGCCTCTCAAGCTGACTATCATCATCATCATCATCATCATCATCATCACCACCACCACCACCACACTATCACTGTCAAAACAAAGGAGACTTGTTAGCATTAAAAGCACCCAAAATAAACATTTAAAAAACCTTGAGGCCTCTGGCCATTTACCACCTCTTCCTTCCTCCTCTTCCTTCTGCTCCCCCTCCTCCTCCTCTTCCTCCTCCTCCTTCTGCTCCCCCTCCTCCTCTTCCTCCTTTCTTCTCCTCCTCCCCCTCCTCCTCTTCCTCCTCCCCCCTCCTCCATGTGCCCCGCGGCCTGGGGGCAGGGCAGAGGAGGCAGAGGAGAAGGAGGTGGGCGGCGCGGGCCTGCATGGGGAGGGCGGTGCAGGCTCACGCGGGCCCGTGCAGGAAGGTGGGGAGGGTGGCGCGGAGTAGGAGGTGGAGGAGGCAGCGGCGGCGGCAGGACTGGGCTGGGGCCAGTTCTGCTGCCCCTGCGGGCTGCATCCGGCCCGCGGGCCGGGGGTTGCCGACCCCTGTGCTAGAGGGAGAATAAAAGAAGCCAGGATAGAACTGGTAGATAGACCATTTTGCATTCTCCAGCATATACAGTAAACAGCAAGCAGCTATGTCGCCTTCAAGCTAAGCTGTTCCTGATAGACTGACAAACTGCCCAGACATACTGAAAGACAATATTGTTAAAAACAAAAAATAAAAATAAAAATAAAAAAAGCTAGGCTTATGCTAAAATAGGTATATGCTGCATTGTGATTTTAAGGTAGTGCCCATTAAGATGCTTATGGTTGTGACAGATGCTGTTAAAATTGAACAATGCCCAAGCAGATATTTTCTGTCTATTCACAGATCATAGAATCAGAGCTGGAAGAGACCACAAGGGCCATCCAGTCTAACCATCTCCCATGCAGGAATTCACAATCAAAGCATCCCTGACAGATAGCCATCCAGCTTCTGTTTAAAGACCTCCAAAGAAGAAGACTCCAACACTCTCAGACGGAGTGTGTTCCACTGTTGAACAGCTCTTACTGTCAGAAAGTTTCTCCTAATGTTTAAGTGGAATCTCTTTTAGGTTGCATCCATTGTTCCATGTCTTATTCTCTGGAGCAGCAGAGGACAAGCTTGCTCCATCCTCAGTATGACACCTCTTCAAATACTTGCCTGTGTAGACATGTATAGTTTCTCAAGAGAATATAAATGTATATATGGCTAAATTATATTATTTAAAATGGTAATGTTCCTATGTGTTAAACATTTTAAAAATATACTAAAGAGTTTAAAAGAGATGCTACTATTATTATTATTATTATTATTATTATTAACCTTTATTTATAAAGCACTGTAAATTACACAGCACTGTACATACAATCTTTTTAATTGGACGGTTCCCTGCCCTCAGGCTTACAATCTAAAAAGACATGACACAAGATTCAGTCCTTATCAAAGTGTGACATCCAAATTGTCCTGTACTGTAATGTAATGCATATATAATGCCTTACATACAAGTAACAGCATGTGATGAAAGCAAGCACCCAGACATCATCATGTCCATGTGTTTCTGTCTAAGGGGGGTGTATGTGTTTACATGCCTATGAATGCATATAATAAATTATTGGCCCTCTTCTGTGTCCTGCAGGTGTGCAGGAACCAAACAAAACCTAGGTCCATAGTTGCCAATGTTCAGCACTGTGCTTGATCTCAACAGTAGCTCACAGCACAGTGCAGAAGCACAACCCAGTATGAAATATTTAGTTATAAGCACTGACCAATCTGAAATAAGGCATAGACACACTTGACTTCTTTCAAGTCCTTGGAGGCTTTTATCTTCCTGTTGCAAAATATATACAAAGTATTTACAACAGAAACTCTGACTTCTGTCAACATACACTATCTGCTACAATCCACCACACCAACACCTGTCTTCAACCCACACCTGCCCTGTGTTCCAGTGCCCTTATATAGAGTGGTGATACTATTAGGGTTGATACCTGGTGTTTCTTAACATTTAGAGCCATAGAAATTATCTTACCACTTCTTAAATTGACATTTTACCCAACATAAATAGCCTTAAATATTACCAAAGAATGTACTCATTATCCCATGTAACTATCCTGAGATTCCAATACTTAAAAATATTTAAGTGGGAAGTTGATGTTAATCATCAACATTGAGTTTAATCGTCATCATGAACTGGACATATATATGGCTACAAGGTGATAATGGATCCCCAAACAGAATTCAAAATGGCTGATAAATGGCTATGATCCTCATTCCCTCATTCAAAAGAGAAAAGGGTGAGGGGTCATGCCTGTTGCACATGGAGAAATGGCCCGCACACAAACTTTTTTCATCCTGACATGTCCTGCCCTAACCCTGACAACTGGAATAAAAAGGAGTCTGTTCGGAGACCTGGAAACCTTACTCAATTATCTTTCAAATGATTCACTTTTTCTGTTTATTTAGGTTGGATTTTGCAAATTCCCATCAAAATGTACTTATGGGAATCCCTTTCAAAATTGGTTTTATGCTGTTTTTAGATTATTTTAACTGTTTTGAATTTTTATTGTAATGCTTTTCCAAATGTTTTTTATTATTATTATCTATGTGCTGCCTTGGATCCCTACTAGGAGAAAGGTGGGATACAAATAAAATAAATAAATGTGCATGATCTCTTCCCCACTGCAGAAGGAAATGTCTCTTCACTTCCCATGCACAGTTTAGTTCTTTGCACATTCTTTGCCCCAAGGAATATTATTTTGCTTCAACTACCAATGCAAAATGCAAGGTAGAATTGTAGTGGCTGAAAACTACAGTGACCAGAGCATGGACTATGGACAGGAACCTGTACCTCTCCAGATGTTTTTGGACTGAACTCCCATTAGTCTTACCCATGTAGCCAATAGTAATGCATGATGGGACTTGCTGTTCAGCCATAGCCAGTGGCCTACAGATTGCTATGGGCTGAATGCTTCAGTCTGTCATCTTCACCTGCATTATGTCTGCTTGTCAGCACATGAAATATTTTTTGCTTTGCAGAAAAAAAAAATCTTTTAAATAGTGAAAATAAAGAAACAAAGCCTGGGGTTATCCAATGATGCTGAATGGTAGAAGTTTTAGAGAAGATAAAAAGAAGTAGTTTTTCAACATCATGCATATTTTGGTTTATTCACAGTGCATATTCATTCAAGAGCCCTCACTATTGTAACAAAAGGAATCTTCTCAACCAAGAAACTGACTTTTGGTTAGCAGATTTATTGCTTTCACTAACTGACCACTGTAAAGATCTGAAAGACCTTTATCTCCATAGGCAGCCCTTTGAAAATTTAGGGCAAGGGTCAGGATTTGCATCATAATCACTCTGTAAATATACTATGGAGCATGCTCAGGTGAAATGGCACATGTGCAGTATTGCAAAACCCACACCCGGTTTCCTTTATCTCATTTCTTTTCAGATTTCATTTCTTCTGTTCAAAAGGGAGGGGATAAAGTATAGAAGAGAAAACCAGTTCTGCTCCATGTGTTCTTTAACACCCAAACAAATCTGAAACACAAAGAAAAGGCAACTGTTGTGTCTGCAAAGGGAAATCTGCAGTGCTGCAAAAGACCTGCAGAGCTGGCAAGAAAAGAGCATGCTCAGTCTTAATCTGTCTCTCTGCCTCTTTGTAGTTGTTACTCTTACCCTGCTTATACTGCTATCAGAAAGGTTATCTTTATTTGAAAACAGCAACAGGCATTAGATGATGTCATGCATGTGACTGGGTTGTTATTGAACTCACCCGAGGAAAAGAGGACACATATTGCCTCCCTATTTTAAGACTGTGCAGTAGCTGAGGTTGTACTTGCATCTATGGATACAGAGCCCTTGCCCTGTTTTGCCTTTTATACTCCTTTTTCTAAAAAGCAAAGTACTTTTTAATCAGACAAGCTTTTGACAAATGACTGGCTGCTAAGAGAGGATTTTTTAACTATAGATGCTGTACTTCTTCATTTGCTTTGTGCTTATTTTTTGTTTAACTCAGTTGTGATTTAACCTTATAATTTAAGCATGTTTTAATATTTTAACATTAATATGTTGCTGCTGCTGCTGTTGTGTGTCTTCAAGTTGTTTCTGACTTATGGTGACCCTAAGGTAAACCTATCATGGGGTTTACTTGGCAAGTTTCCTCAGAGGGGGTTTGCCATTGCCATCCTCTGAGGCTGAGAGTGTGACTTGTCCAGGTCACCTAGAGGATTTCATGGCCAAGCTGGAATTTGAAACTGTGGCCGTTACAAACAGGCATAAAGTACAGACTGGGTCCGTACTAGGGTTAGAAAGGGGCGTCACTTCCAGACGCCCCTAACCCTAATATGGACCGAGTCTGTACAAAATGGTGGTGCCCATTCCACACGGGGGCTGCCATCTTTATGTAGCGGACATGCGGCACATATGACGCTGTGAGTGCGCCATTGATGCCTCACAGCGTCATATCCGCGCTGCAGAAAGAAGCACCATTTTGGGGCTTCTTTTTGCTCCATGAGGGGGCCGCGCGGTTTGGCTGCTGTGGCTCCCTCATGGAGCAACCAGCAGCGGTGCAAGACTGCCCGTTTTGGGCGGTCTGTAACGCGCCCTATTCTCCAGAGTCGTAGTCCAATGCTGAAACTACTACACCACACTTGCTCCATGTAACATTAATGGGGAATCCTGGTGGTGACATTTGTACACTTATGTGTGGCTTACATGTTCATCTTTATCTTTTCAGAATAATTCCATGGGGCTATTTTTAGTCCTTTATATGTTAGTATATGCTACACTTCATTTATTTATTTATTTATTTATACCCCACCCTTCAGCCCTAAAGGCTATCAGAGCGGCTTCTTGCTAGATATGGATTCTCATAATTCTTATCTAGCATCAGACATGCTTCTGAGAGGTCACAATGGCATTTGGAGACTAGAAAGTTACACATGTAAGGAGTCACGTTGACCTAAGGACTTGTGAGATACTTAGATGACAGTCTATCCCTCCCAGACCATCACATTTTTGCTTGCAATAGAGACAAAGCAAGTCCCATCACAAAACCAGTCAAAAATCATATCCCATGCTTTGTTCCTAGTCACCCTTCCTGTGTGACAATCCATGGATTGTCTGAAACCCAATCAGTGTCTTGTCACTCTAGAGTTAAATTTTCAGTTGATCCAGCCTTTTTGTCAATTCCATGGGAAAACCACCAAAGCCTTTGTTACATCATGTGGTAACATCATGCACCCATCAAGGGTATGAAATAGGATATAATTAACCATCCCAGTCATAGTCATTTGGGTCACAGACCCTTTATTCACCAACCTGAGGCTCACTGACTGTGTGTGTGCGCAGAAAACTCCTCTCACCTTCTTTGCACCACCCTCAGATACTATCTGAGCCACTCTCTCGCTATCCAGTCTTTCATGCTTTGCTTTCTGTTAGCCTTGTATGATTCCTAAGGTTGCATTGGATTTGTATGTTTTCAGACACCTTTACACATTTCTAAATAAAACTCTCTTATTTATTGAAACTGAAGTCTCTCTGAGGTTAATATTTGTATACATAGGTGAAAAGATCCCCGAAGCTACCCTTTTCTCACAGGCCTCCTTTTGAGCTATAATTTCCCCCAGATTTCAAGGGGACACTGACACTGCTGGTGAGGACACCAATTTTCCCCACCTTATAGGGTAACATATAACCCATTCAAAATCTTCAGTCCTCAAAAGCTGACAAACCCTGGGATGGGCTGCTGTTTACCATTGTAGAGGAGAGGAAAGGGGAGACCACTAAGGCAATGAAGAAGAAAAAGCAGGTATGGTCTCTAAGGGGGAGGAAAACAATGGTGCATGCCATCTATAAGTCCATCCTCGTTTCTTCCTCTCTCCAAGTTGAGATTAGCTGCTTCTTTGTCACCTGAATTATCTCCTCCTGTTATCAGTTCCCTTTGCTGTTATTGTTGTATGTTTTCATGCCATTTCTGACTTATTTGTTATCCTCTAAGGAGAACCAATCACAGGATTTTCTTGGCAAGATTTGTTCAGAGGGAGTTTTCCTTTGCCTTTCTCTGAGAATGAAAGAGTGTGACTTGCCCAAGCTCATTCAGTATGTTTCCATGGCTGAGCAGGGATTTGAACCTCAGTCTCCAAAGTTGAAGTCCAATCCTCAAACCACTACACCAAGCTGTCTCCCACACTTCCCTATTAATGAGCAAAGCAGAAACAGCCCTTCCTAGAATTTGATCACTGTCAGGGAAAGCAGGAAGAAATGGAATAGCACAGGCATTCTTTGGTGTTTTTTTTTTTTGGGGGGGGGGTATTTGTTCTTAATCCTTGTTATGAACTGCCTTGATTCTTAAGATAATCTACATGTGGGCTAAATTTCCAATTTCACTATGACATATCCTGTACCAATTTGTTATTACCACGGGCATCTGTTATAATCCAAATTCAATCTGTTACTTGGTCACATTGTTTCCTCTCCAGAAGTCAATATGGAGCAAAAGAGCATACCCTACCTTTCCTGTGTGCTTGCTGAAATAGATTGTTGTTAGCCATATGACCACATCAGATTAAGGTGTGTGTGTGTGTATTCTTGGCATGCATCAAACCTGTCAATTAACAGACTTCCTTGTTTTCCTGTCAGTTCTACAATGCACCTTGCACTCTGATTGGATGCTTCCCCATCCAGTCCCATCCTAGCCAGCTCCCAACACAGGCAGCCCAAGGAGAAGGAGAAAGAAAACACAAAATAGTTCTTCCCTTACTTCCCTTTCCACTCCAAATCCTTAATGGAGTTAAGATTGGTGATTATGAGTGAAAAAGGGAATATCAAATGTCTCACTCTTCTGAGTGGGGAAGCACTCACTCCCTTCCTCGTCCAATCCCCTCCCATCCCTCCCACCCCAGTGAGACACTCAGAGCGATCAAGGGAGCATGCAAGCACTGCAACAATAGGAAGAAAAGCATACAGCCAAACACATTTTTACAACTATTAAGGTAACAATCACAGGAGAGATCTTTCCTAATTATAATCCCAAAGCACTTGGCATGAAAGAAGGTTTGCTACAGAACCTTCAGCAATTCATTCTGTTACATACCAAGTTCATTTTATTTTAATGTAGCTAGGTTTATTCTTCCAGCTTTCTGGTTCCTACCACTAAGTTGCAGCATGTGCAACAGTAGAATCCTAATTTTGAAATGTCCAGCATCCATCATTAGATTTACATGGGTTGAAGGTTCCCTGAAGAGCTGAGATCTCTCATGAGACCAGAGACTTGAGAAAATGTTATACATACTCTCCAGCTGTCCCAATTTGGTAAGGACAGGCCTGATTAATCTTCTACTTTAATTAACATCATGTAAAAGTTCACTAAACAGTGAGATGTTAAATATCACTGCATAAAAAGTACCTCCCATCGTCTATTTTGATTTAATGCTAGAAACTCTGGCTACAACAATAGAAAAAGAGAAACAAGGATTAGCTTGTGAAGAAGAGTTTTCCCAAAATACATCAGTGGGACATATAAAAGCATTTATCACAACAGCATGCCTTAACAACTTTTTGTTCTACAAAAACACCAGAATATATATATCCCATTTTCCTGTATTTTATGGTGTTTTCCCCTTTAACTCTTCCCCATTAATCCTCTGCCATCCCACCTTTTCAGACCAGTTTGCAATGTACACAAAAAGAATGATCCAGCACATACAAATACTCTAATTGATAATACACCCCTAAAGAAAATTCACACCAGAAAGTAGAGACATTTCAAGGCTTCTCATTATTATAAATGTAAGAACAAGATCAATGAGAATTTAAATCTTTAATCCAGGAATGCCCAAGTTATACCTCTTCTTTACAGGTCCAGCCACTCAGTCGTCAGCACAATTTACTTTAAAATTGTTTTTCTCAAACAAAGGTATCTGCCTTGGTATAGCTCACCAGACACATTCCAGCAGGGCATTAATATTTCTAGGACTGTGCTTCCAGCCTTCAATTCGAATTGTGGGTGTATGTTTAATATGGAAAGCTCACAATTGCTGGTGTTGCTTGTATGCATAGAAAATGCCTGGTGGAATTTAGGACTAGGAAGTAACAGGGTGGAGGAAGGGACTTAAATCACTGCCTTATTTGTGTCTGAGAAACACAGCTTTCACTTCCCATCACCATCTCACCCTTTGAAAGATACACATTTTACAAAAGTCCTTGAGGTATCAGAACCAATCTGACAGTTGAAGCAAATATCTTGCAGCATATTCAGTGTATGGTTTGTATGTGCATATTTGATTTGTTTGCTGGTATCTGTTATTGACATCCCTGTGATGGGAATAACATCAAGAAGCCACATGCTGCTACTGGGACTAGATTTAAGCCAAGGTTTGAGAGGGCATGTAGCTATGCTGCAAAGTTATAGTAGCTTGATAATGCTTTAAATGGCATGCTTCTATCCTATGCAATCCAGGGATTTGTAGTTTGGTGAGGTACTTGGAAATCATTGCTAGAGAAATTATTGCTATAGTTCAAACAGATGGACTGGGATTTTCTAGCAGAATGCTAATTACTTCTTCAGACTACAAATATCATTATTCTGTACGACTGAACCATGACAGTTAAAGAAGTATCAAACTGCTGTAATTATGTAGTACTGATATTCAATCTCTCTGTGCCAGAGAACTTCCAAGGAAAATATTCATATGCTGAAGTGTATCTGGGATTGATTGATTATTTAATAATTTGTTTGTTTGTTTGTTTGTTTATTTATTTTGGGGGGACTATTTTACCCTGCTCTTCAGCCACAAAGGCTCTCAGAGCAGCTTACTTTTTTTTATTGTATTAATCAGACAGATTAGCTTGAATCCATTATTCCTGGTCCTAGCCTTGGAGCAGCAGAAAAGAAGTTTGCACCATCCTCAGTATGACACCCTTCCAAATTCTTAAACATAGTTATCATGACACCTCTTAACCTTCTCTTCCCCAGACTAAACATACTCAGCTCCCTACATTACAACTCATAGGGCATGGTTTCCTTGCCCTTCTCTGAATTTCATATGATTTTCCTAGGCAAGAAATAATCAGAGGTGGTTTTGACAGTTCCTTCATCTGAAATATAGCCTAAAGCATCTGATATCTGTTAATCGTCTTCCATCCAAGTACTAGCCAGGGCTGATCCTGCTTAGCTTCCAAGATCAGATGGGATATGATAGTGCCTTTAGATTCTTTAGGCCACTTTATTAGCCACCTATGGAGTTTATCACATGAGAGCAAACTGCAAAAATCCCATACAGAAATGGGATTTAAAAACCAGGAAAAACATCTGCAAAAGTGGGTAGTTTTTCACACATGACAGGGTTAATGTGGCATTAACCCAAACAGAAAGCAGACAAAACTGGCCCCTTTCTATTTCTGGGATTTTCCAAAAGTAAAATGTAGCGGGTTTTGTCTAGTTTCCATTCAGGTCAATGTTATGTTCATTCTCATTAATGTTAACATCATCTGAAAAATAACTGACTTTTGTGGTGGGGGTTTCAGTTTAAATCCAGTTTTTGGACAAGATCCATCCCATGTAATAACCCCCTATCTTCCTCTTTGCCTTTATTTGCCTGCTGTCATCTTCTCTTTTCTCTGTAGCAATGTTTTCAAGTTCTGAAAAACTGACACCCTCCTGCCTCATCCACCTTTCCCTCTGGTGAAACTGAGGCAATTCAAACCTGGGGAAACCACAGAAAGCAGAATGAAAAATGTGGTGGAATGATGTTGAGAAACTGAAACAGATAATATCACTTTATATTTTTCACTTGACTTGTGCATGGATGTGCATGTGCACACATGAATGCATGTATATTTGGACATACATGTGGGACATCCATTGACTGCAAGTTTTGATTCATATCTTAATCCAGAGCTTCAAAAGAGCAATCTCCTTCTGCTTACCCTGATCCAGAGACAGTCCATTTTGACACAGGTCACAAGCCTGATTTCATAGCTAGAAATCCATAGGTTTCCATCTTCCATCGACTATCATTGCAATGCTGAAACAAAAGTTGGATATAGTCTCTACCTCATAGAACCTTCAAGTTAAATCCTTTGATTTTGGGACTTGAGTCAAAGCAGTTGGGTACTTAATAGATGCAGGCTGAAAGAACTCCAAAGAACCAAAAGGCTAAATCAGCCCCCAAACCAAATTTTGTGTTCAGTTCACATCTTTAACCTGGATGCTGAAAGAGATAGCTGTGTTAGTCATCTTAACATAAAAAGTCTTAAAGGGATCCATCAAGACTAACTTGAAAAAAGGAATTCTAGAAGTTATAGATCCTGGCAATCTTCTTCTAATCCAGGCTGAGAAATCTGCTCCAAAGTTTATCCAAGTCAGATTGTTTTTTTAAAAAAAATTGTCAAGGCATAGTATGGTATCTTATATGTTGGGTTAGTTTATTAGGGGGGAAAAAAACCATTATTTCCTACTCTTTATTCAATGGCTGCCTGTTCCCAGTTGCTATGTTCTCTAAGTACAGTGTGCCTGCCTCATATGTGGGCGTGTCATACACAGCTTCCAGCATACGCTGGAAGCCGCACAGGAAAAAAGCCTTGTGTGCCCCTGAAGAAGTAATAGGGCACCCCCCCCCCATGTTGTGCATGTGGTGAGGTGGTGCATGATGCCGTGTGGCATACACAGCATCATGCAGCACGAACTTACACATTTTTTTCTTTTATGGTGTGTGTGTGTGTCTGGAACGGATCCCCTGCATAAGAGAAGGGTGCACCGTGATCAATAAATAAAGGAAAGGAAAATAAATATAACAGCAAGTTGAAATACTAAATCTATTCCTGTCTTGACAGAATGTTATTTTATTTATTCATACATTATTTTAAAGGTAATATATCTCACCCCACCTTCTTGCCTTTTTCTGTGTATTCAGGCATATTTGAAGATGCCCCTGTTGCTCAGTATAATTTGTTTAACAGTGGCAGCATATTATCCTGGATAAATATACTTTGCATCTAGTTCCAGTGGACAAGCTAGACAGTGTGCATGAATACCAACTGGAACACACCCAATCTAATCTGAATTAGGAACCAGAGAAGGATCAAGCCTGGTTGAAAGTACATGGATGGAAAACTACAGAAATACCAGAGATTTCTATGTAAAGCTACAGGGGGGGGGGACCCTGCCTGAAATCATGAAGTCCCACTTCCCATCGGAGCTGACAATATCATGCTACATAGCACAATGTTCTGAGTCAGTATAGCACAGCATCTCATGTTGCTCAATTATTGGCTGTGTGTGTTGTGTGCCTTCAAGTCATTTCCAATTCAAGTAATTTCTAAAAACTTATTACAGGGTTTTCTTGGCAAGATTTGTTCAGAAGAGGTTTTCCATTGTCTTCCATTAAGGCTAAACGCATGTGACTTGTCCATGGTCACTCAGTGGTTGTTATGGCTGAGCGGGATGTTGAACCATGGTCTCCAGAGTCATAGTCCAATATTCAAACCACTATGCCATGCTGATTCATCAAAATTAGATGCATAAGAATTATTATTACACAACTAGATTATTCAGTGACCTGACAAGGAGGGAGGGAGGGAACAGACATCCCTCTGATCTTTTTCTTATACCCTACCATTGGCATTCCAGTTCTTCAGCAGCCACATTTTCAATGGCCTTATTTTCTTTCCTAAAATGCAACCCTCCAAAAATTATGGGTCCTAAATTGGAAGATAGTCACAATTCACTCAGGCAGTTACTAATGCATAACCTAGTGTTACACATTTGTGAATAGTTCATAGTCATGATTCCTATATATTCACTAGTTTAGGGAATATGTAGGGACTATGGAAACCCCCCAGCCCTCACTTGCTGGGCAACAGCTCCTGTGAGCAACACCAGTCTGTTTTAATGTAGGTTATGAAATAGCTGACTGACTTTTCCCCTCCTTCTCCCACAAGTGATATCTGATGTGAGGGGGAATTACAGGGACACAGTTTCTAATGTCACATGAGAGATCCACACAAGAGGGCATCAAGAAGTCAGTCAGCTGCTTCCCAATCAAAAAGGGAACAGATGCTTGTGACTAACAGCTGCTGTTACCAAATAAGCGGGTACTGGAGGTGTCAGGATAATATGTAGCTGCATAACTATGGGGGATACATAGCTACGTAATGTACAATTGTAGCCATAGTTAGTACGTAACCCTACCCCCAACTTCCTTAAACCTAAAAAGATGTTAGACATTTGTAGTGGTGGTAGATTCTTCCTTTAAAAAAAAAAAAAAACTCACAAGGGGTGAAACCCAAATGTCTGGTATGTTGCATTGTGGGGGGGAAATGCTTTCGAAGTCACAGAAATGTAGGTTAACATCCTGCCGCCACCACCACCTGAGATTGCCCCCTGTAGAAGGATGCAGTTCATACAGAATAATACAGTCTGGAGGAAAAGCAAATGAACCAGAACATCCATCCCTGGAGTCAGGCAGAAGTTGACAACCTGGCATAAATGATGAATCAAATTATAGTTCGCATTAACTACCTGCATTACAGTGCTAGTGAAAAACTGAGTCTCAAGACAGTTAGACAAGGCTAGATTTTCAAGTGGCTGTCCTCTAGTTTCTCTTTTCAGTTCATTCCAATAATACTTTCCTTCAGAACTTTATCATCTGAGGGGACCAATGAGTCCAACAACAGGGCAATGCACAGAAAGAAAACGTCAAGAAAACTCAAAGGAAGCAAGCGACTTGAAGGGCTATTTTTTTAAAGCAAATATTTTTCAAGTAATGATTCAATTGTTTGCCCCAGTATAGCTCCAAGAACATGTAGCCCTCAGAAGAGCTGCAGTCCATAGCTGTCCCTTTTTTGTCCTGTAGAAAGGAACAGGAAATGGAAGTATCTTTATGAAAGTTCATGATGCTGCAGGCAGGCAATGAATACAACTGGTCACTTTAGTACCTGGTAGGAAAACTGAATGAACTCATGGTTGGTTGGTTTAATTGCTTGCTTTGTCCCACTCTGCATTGGAATTAGGAGGGATCTTCAGTACTGAATGGTATCTTTAAATCCCATGCAATGAAAAATTGGTTTTTTGTTTGTTTTTGGTGAACCATGATACAGCAAAGGAGAAATGATATAGATTGTAAAATTGTTTAAATGTATCTTAAAATAACTTTTATGTGTATATATATATATATATATATATATTACAAATGGTGGGGTATAAACAGAAAATAGAAGTGCACATTACACTCAGACCTAAAACCTAACCATAAACCCAGTCCTAATCCTAACCCCCTAACAAATTCTACTAGCTATTGGGGTCAGAAAGTGCTCCACAATTCACACTATCCAAGTTTGCTTGTTTTTAACAATCCTAGTGCCTGAACTTTAATAAAGTAAATTCATTTGTGATGAAATTGTACTTCTTTGAAAACGAATAGGACCTTACTGCATGTGTGGACCTAGAATAGCAAGTAGAAATTCATCATCCTTCATTACATCTTTGCATATGAGCTACTACAAGATGTAGCAAAGCATTAATGGCTTGGCACAGTTCTTTTAACTGTGTATTGCAATGTACACTCATGAAAAAAAAAACAACCAAGCCACATACACACATACATCCTAAGCATGTTTCTGTAACATGTAGTTGTAATAGACAGCTTTAACTCCTAGCTGGTCCCTTGCGTGTTAGGAAATGTCATGCATAGAGTTCAGTAAAGCTGAAATAATTGAATTTGCTAATGACAAGAAGTAGGTGAATCACAGAGGCAAATGGAGCTGAGCAAAAAAAAAATTGAACTAAAATTAGCAGCAGCCTGCCCCTTGCCTAGGGCAGCAAACAGCTGATGCATGGAAACAGATGGAACTTCAATCTTCACCTTCCTTCTGCCAACTGGAAAAAAGAAATAAGTTATATCATCATCATAAATTTGGAAAGTTGTATTCCAGCAGTGTCAAGAGTGGGAGGAAGCTACTTACGCCCCCAAATCACACATCAGCTCTTTTGACTGTTGTGAACTTAAAAATTAGCTTCATTGTCCTTGCATATTCAGGGTATTTAGAACTGAGCACCTGCCTAGAAGGGGTGAGGTACACACACTGGAATCCTCCTCTTGCCAACATAAGATACTTATAGAGTAGTTTGAAGCAACAGAAGGGAGACAAATTTCTTCTGCCCTACCCGGTCATGAACAGCTTGGAAGCTGGTAGAGCAGGTTTCTCTCCTGACAGTGATAATATCTTATATCATCCACTTTCCACCTCCATGATACTGATGTCCATTTTAACCCTTCTACTGCATCTCCATTCATATTTCCTATGTTGGCATAATTATACTAGCCACCCAGATTCTTGCTGAATTAGGATCACATCAGGGCTGTGGATTACTGTTGCCACAGGCCCAATCTGGCAAGGAAAGGAGCAGCAGGACACAGCTCCAAAAATGTCTGCACAAAATTCAAACATGGTTGTTTTGTACAAAAACCAGCATTTTCTATAGAGATAACATTTTAAGCTGAGTAATTAATGTTTCTTCATTGAAATATTGTTTTCCATGCATAAAATGCTGCTTCCTGCACAGAAGATGCTGCTTACTGCATAGAAAATGGTGTTTCCTGTGCAAAGCAACCAAATGCAAATTTTGTGCAGAACAATCCCCAAATTGTGAATAGCATTTGAAAACTGTGTAGTTTTCAAAGACTTTCTTGCAATGGGAATAGAAGTGCTGTACTTACTTGTTGCTGCCTTTAAGAAGAAACTTAATGAAGAACTGCATCCCTTACTGAATGTACAGGTGGGCCCAAGCTTGGTGTGGGCATATTCTATGGTTGGTACCATAAGTGGGCATTGTCTTCTAGACAAAACTGAAATGATATGATTACAATATATACAAAATTCTAGACATTTCAAAGGAAATATTTATTGATCAGCTCTTATAACAGTGGGCTCTTGGTATCTACTGGGATTTGGTTTCAGGATCCCTCTATGGATACTAAAATCTGTGGATGCACAAGTCCCATTATACACAATGGCGTAGTAAAACTTTGTCCCTTATATAAAATCGCAAAATTTAGGTTTGCTTTTGAGGGGAGGGATATTTTCAGGTCATAGACACTGGAATCAATAGAAGCAGAATCTTTGATATGATAAATATTAAATTTATATTAATAAATATTAAATATTAAAATTCAAGCTCATAGATCGGTTAAAGCAATATTGAGCTTTGCTCTTAAAAAGGGAAGCAATCTAGTAAATCCTGCTCTAATGGTTTTTTATAGAGATATTGTCCCCTCAGTTGTCTATTCTTCCCCGCCTATGTTTCTGCCTTTTAAAATGCTTTTAATGTTTTTAATGTTTTTTATACTATTATTGTTTAATTCTGTTTTAGTACTGGGTATGGGGGGGGGGGCGGTAGGTCTAGGGTTTGATTTTTAACTTCATTGTAATTGATGTATTTTATTGTTGTAACCCGCCCGGATTCTTCGTGATTGGGTGGGCTATAAATAAATCTTTATTATTAAAACTCTGGCACAAATCCTTTATGGGGCAGAAATCTGGGGCATATCTAAGGTCCTAGGTCTGGAAGTGTCTCAGAATTATTTTCTAAGGACATTACTAGGACTTCCCAGGGATACCCTAAGTGCTATGATTCGTCTCAAAACTTTTGTTGCAACTTTAGAAAGCCAAATAGACAAAAGGATCTTGTGTTATTGGTTTAAGATCCAAGAGATGCCAATTTCTAGATTACCAAAAAAATGTCTTTTGGAACTTAATAATGGATTACCGGTTAATAATTGGGTTCATGGGGCAGCTCAATTAATTACCAAATATGGGCTTTCAATGAGCGAATTTGCAGGTTTAGATTATCCTGAAAGAAAGGTAAAAATGAATAAGAAAATACAGTGGACCCTTGTTATCCGCTGGGGTTTGGTTCCAGGATCCCCCATGAATAACAAAATCCGTGTATGATCAAGTCCCATTAAATTCAATGGACTGTAATTTGTTTATATTCTTTAATCTGTTGTGTTTTAAACTGGAATTTTGTAATTGTGCTGGCCAAATGGCCGTAATAAAGTTATTATTATTATTCAATGGCATAGCAAAATGGTGTCCCTTATACAAAATGGAAAAATCAAGGTTTGATACTTGAAATTTATACTTTTTAAAAAATATTTTCAAGCCGTGGATGCCTCAATCCATGTATAAAAATGGATAAGGAGGGCCAACTGTATTAGAAGTTACTACACTTGCAGATTTACATCTTGTCTATGACTTTGTGTGCTCCTTTATATTATAGCCTCAGGCAATTCTGTGATCACTTGGATTATTTTGACAATTTGACTTTTGCCGAGTTGCATCAAGTTTTCACAGAATTGAGACTTAATATGTTTGATTCAGCTGAAAGAGATGGGAGGCTTAAAAAATTCCGAAAAAGTGAACGGAGATGTTTTGTTGGCTGCCCCCATCCAGAGGACTTGGTACATTATTTAACCTGTTGCCTTTTGTATAAAGATCCTAGGGAGCATTTTATTTTACCTTTAGTTGATAATAAAGTCTTTTTGAATGCTCAAGAAAAAGTACTTTACCTCCTTATGGGCACTGATAAATATGTGGCCTGGCGCGTATCCTTGTTTGCCCTTGCTGCTAAAAAGAACAGGAAGAAATACATAACAAAGATAGCTGTTCCCTGTAACAGGATAATTTGATCTAAAAGTGTTTTACTGTGAATTTTAACATATTTCTATTATTCAATACAATTCACTGTATATTAGTTTTATGGAGATTTTTTGTGTATTGTTTTATTATTTTGGTTTTTGCAATGGTCATTGAGCAAAAGCAATGAAGATTGATTGATTGAGTCCTTGGATATGGAGGGCTGACTGTAGTAAGTATCTAGAGCAGTAGTCTGCTTTATAACAATGTATGTGTTTATCACCCTGTGGCACAGAAGCAAATTCAGCCACAAAGGCAATCAGGGTGAAAGCAACATAAAGCCTGAAGGCTCTTTTTCTTCTCCCCACTAGAAAGCTCCATTTAATAGATACCATTTTCCTTTTAGAACCTAGGCTAATACTGAATAGTCACTAGTAGGTCCATGTTCATGGGACTCTGAATCTGCTTTTAGTCGGAGCTGTCCAAGGAGCCAAATGCTATCCTCCCCAAATAGAATTCAGCACTTTGGACAGCCCCTTTAAAAGTCTGAATTGAAACCTAAAGCTGATTCACTACCAACTGAAAAAGAAGCCACCAACTACACTGACTGGAACCAAATTTAGTTTTTGGGAAGCTTATGTTTCCTCACTTGATTGGGGTTGTGGCAACCACTTTGCCAGCATTAAAAAGAACAGCAAAATTCCGCTCCTTTTATTACTCACAAAATGGGGCCCTTGCCACCACAGTGGCTTTCCAGCGATCCTTTGGCACAGTGTGTATAAACGCTATACCAACAGAGCACTATAATGCCCTTTTCCATGTGTTCAGGCACATGGTGTGACACCAACATGGGGGCAGCATGAGGGCAGCCAGTGAGCATATACCACGCCCCCTTGCTGCCCCCATGCTGGCATATAATGGCAGTCTGTTTAGCCCCTAAATCTTCCATATTCAGGAGAGGGGAAGAGATAGAATTGGAGGGAAAACTCCTGAGCCAATCCTAGGAAAACTTCAGTGAATTTCTCCATCTTTAGAAAATACATATCAACTCTTTGGCTACATTTCAATCTTAGAAATGTTTTCAAAGACAAAAAAGAACCTGTCATGTTGGCAAGAAATGAGCCAAAGAAAGGAAAGGCTGGGAAAGATATATGTCAGCCATCTGGTAACAACAGTTTATGGATAATGCATCAAAGGATCAGGAATTCGTACTTGGGAATCTTCTTGGTCTCATTTATTTTGAGGACAAGTGATTTTCAAGATTTACTAGATACTTACCTAGCTCAATACATAAAAATGGGATCAGCAATAATAGTGTCAACTGAAATTGTAGGAAAGTGAAAATAGACTTCATACATTTCTCTTTGCGACTTCCCTGTAGTTCAAATATATATTTTGGGCAGAAATCAGAAAGAGATTTCTTCACATTGTTTCTAAGAAATAAAATTCAAGTGCTATTTCTTTTCCCATTACCTTTTTTGTTCAACCAGCAGCAGTTCATGGTGTGAACGATGGGGGGCTCAACATGCCATTTCATGATGATGCCATGCCCCCACCTGCTTGAATCAGAGCCCCATGCACTCAGTACAGCCCATTTCATTTGCCAGTTAGGAGATGTGGCATTTTTAGGTTTGGTTCCCAAGAATGTTCTTGGCCTAGATAAAGGGCTGAAGATCCAACTTCTGGCTGCTGAAATGAAGCAGATGAGAGCCTGCATTGGATGGGAGATAACCTGGGAACTTTATGTTCATCAGGTGAAAACAGGGGATTAAGTGTAGTACATTAATACCAGTTAAAAACTCTGTTTAAAAATTCAGAATTGTATCTCTAGCAAAGTACTATTGGCTCATGTCTTGTTTCTGAGTGTGTGGCATAGTTTATTTTAGATATTTTAATTCTTAATTTTGATTTTTCCCCCTCCAAAGTAATTCTCAAATGAAAAAAAAATTAGAAAAAATTAAATTATAAAACATCAAAAACATAAAGTACATCCAGGGGTTATAATATGATTTGTAAGGATTCCTTGTAATCCTGGCTTTGTTATAGGTGGAGATATAGTTTGTTTCTATTTTTCATACATTCAGAAAAACAAAGATGAGAATGTGGGACAAAGCAATACTGACAAAATTGCTTATCCAAACAGAGATATTTGAGGACTTGCTTTTAAAAGTCTGATTTTGAGTCCTTGTTTATTTAACCACTATCTGTGATGCTTAATGGCAGTTAGCAATGCATAAATCTTCCCAAGAAAAAGTAATAAAGCAGACAACAGTTTGGCAGATTGCCTTAAGGAGAGAATTTTACAATTGCAGGGACACCCCTGAAAGGTGATGGCATTTGGTTCTTAACCTCCATACACTAGGATAGAATATTTTAATTCCCCAGAGTCAAGTTATGTTGCAGAATACATACAAAACTAGACATTGTATGACATTGTCAGCTGTATCCTTGTAAACAATAGCCTAAATCCAATTGTTAGTCCCTGGAGCAAACCCATTGTATCACTAGAATGCACCATAATTGTCAGCAACCATTTCTGCCATGGTAATGCTATAGTATTTCAATTCTAAATCTCAATGCCACTGAGGTTATGGGATACAAAAGGAAGAAACAGCAGTCTCAGGAATTACAAATTATAAATGCACAAAAAGGATTTTATTTTTTCTTAAAATAGCACAAAGAATTTGGGTCTGAAAATATTGATGTGTTCTTCAGGGATCATTAAAAGAGAAAAAGGTGGGACAGTACATACACAATAATGCATAAGTATGCAATAATCATATGTATAAATATATAACAACCATTGCATATGTAATGTATCTCTCTCTTACCTCAGACTATTGGACATTTTCAGTCCCTTTGAGGTAGGATTCACTGTGGTTGTGGCCCATTGATAATGATCATGACTGTATCTATTCTACAGAATTAATGCAGTTTGACACCACTTTATAATGGCTCAGTGCTGGGGAAATCTAAGATTTGTAGTTCTATGTGATATTTAGCCTTTTTTAATCAGAGGGCTCTAGTTCCACAACAAACTACAAATTCCATGATTTCATAGAATATAACCATGTCAATTAAAGCAGTGCCAAACTGTATTAATTCTCCACTGTAGCAACAACCTATGTTTCTTCTAGACCTCAGTCCAATGGCAGGTCCCAGCCATTTTTCTAATTTGTTTCTGTTCTCATTTGTGCTTTCTTCCTCAATAATTCTTCCCATTACAAATCTAGGAGGACTGGGTGTGGTTTGGTGCAGTAATGAGAGAGAGCTGAACAACAGGTGGTACACTGAGGTCAGAGGGATAGCAGGAGAGAAAACTAAAAAATACTAGAGAAGGAAGTCAAGTTAGTATAGGGGTCTGAGTGCTGAACTAAGACTGGAAGTCCAGGTTCCAAATCCTCACTTTGCCATGGAAACATTCTGGGTGACCTTGACCAAGCCATGCTTTCTCAATCTCAGATGAAGACAATGAAAAAATCCTCTTTGAACAAACCTTGCAGAGCAAAGCCCGTGATAGATTAATACAATCCCAGAATCATAGAATTGGAAGAGACCACAAGGGCCATCTAGTCCAACCCCCTGCCATGTAGGAACTCTTAATCAAAGCATCCCTGACAGATGGCCATCCAGCCTCTGCTTAAAGACCTCCAAGGAAGGAGACTCTACCACTCTCCAAGGAAGTGTGTTCCACTGTCGAACAGCCCTTACTGTCAGGAAGTTCCTCTTAATGTTGATGTGCAATCTCTGTTCCTGGAGCTTGCACCCATTGTTCCATGTTCTAGTCTCTGGAGCAGCAGAAAGCAACTTGCTCCATCCTCATTGAGATACCCCTTCAAATACCTAAACAGGGCTATCATTTCACCCCCTTGACCATCTCTTTTCCAGGCTAAACATACCAGCTCCCTAAGTCTTTCCTCATAAGGCATGGTTTCCAGACCCTTCACCATTTTGGTCACCCTAATCTGGACATGTTCCACTTTGTCAACATGCTTTTGTTACCTTTGGCCCAGCTTTCTAATCTATTAAGGCCATTTTGAACTTTGATCCTGTCCTTTGAGGTATTAGCTATTCCTCCTAATTTGGTGTCATCTGCAAATTTGACAAGTATGTCCCCATCTTAAGGTCTCCATAAATGTACTTGAAGGTAATTTCAACAACAGTCTACAGAGAAGGGGAAAGGTGAGTAATCACTCCCCTATGCAGCTGTCCCTCCATATCCATGGATTCTGCATCTATGGATTCAACCATCAACATCTTGAAAGTTGTTTTTTTAAATAATAATAATAATAATAATCCTGAAACTTTGATTTTGCCATTTTATGTAAGGGACACCATTTTGCTTCCACTAGTGTATACAATGGGCCTTCAGTATCTGCAATTTTGGTATTCACAGTAAATACCAAGGGCCCACTCACTATATGTGTTATTTACTGGACCCTCATTGCTAGACCTCCAAGGTTATTTGAAGGAAAGGGACTTCTTTGCATACAAACTGGAAGTGAGAGCTGGAGATTAAAATAAGACAGCCTTTTCGCTTAAAAACTCAAATTAATAGGAGTGCCTTCAAAAACAGGATTAGGGTGAAAATGCTAATATGAAATATACCACTACTTCTAATATGAAATATACCACTCTGGATGATTTCTCCCAGTGGCTTCATGTAAATGAGAGACAGAATGGCACCTTGAGGGATGCCAGATGTCAAATCTCTTTTATGAGAGCAGCTGTCTCCCAGCATCACCATCTGGAATCTGCCTGAGAGGTAGGACCGGAACCACTGGAGCGCAATGCCCCCAATGCCTAACTCTCTCAGGCGTTCCAGAAGGATACCATGGTCAATGGTATCGAATGCCACTGAGATGTCCAAGAGCACCAGCAGGGTCACACTTCCCTCGTCATTGCCCCAATGGAGATCATCGACCAAGGCGACCATGGCAGTCTCCCGGAAGCCGGTTTGAAATGAGTCTAGATAATTGGCTTCATCCAAGGCACCCTGGAGTTGAAAGGCAACTGCCCTCTCAATCACTTTGCCCAAAAATGGTAATAAGGAGACTGAACTATAATTGTTTCTTATCAAGGGGTCTAGGAAGGGTTTTTTTAAAAGTGGTTTTACCACCACTTGTTTAAGCTTAGATGGAAATTTCCCTTCCCTAAGGGATGCATTAATTATAGACTGAAATAATGCTGTTACTGCATCCCCTCCCTGGGCGGTCAACCAAGATGGGCAAGGATCGAAGGGGCATGTTGTCCTCCTTACACATCCAAGAAGCTTGTCCGCTTCATCAGTATTTACAAACTCAAAATGATTCAGTCTAACATAGTCCACGGAATCACTGGACTCCTCTCTTATAGTTTCTGTTGTAATACCGGCGTCAAGATCGACCCTGAGAGATTTTATCAGCAAAAAAGTCGTTGAATGTGTCACAGCAGGCTTTAGGATCCTACATCATGGGCAAGTAGTGTAAATCTAACACTCACATAGTTCTGCTACATCAATATTCTTCTGAATACAATAACATCCAAAATCTACAAAACAGTGATACCTTTACTGGGCAAACAAAATGCACAATATACAAGTTGCAAGTTGTAAAAAGATGTATATTTATTTACAGGGGTGCATTTTCTCAAGGTGTTCATGGTGTGTCATTCTTTCGAGGGATGTCTATGCAAGCAAGTCTCGCTTCCTTCTGGCTGCAGCCTTTGCCTGATAAAGCCAGTGGGCTTTGAAAGCTTGCATCACACATTTTGTGCATTTTGGATTTTATTTGCTTTGCTATGTGGTCATAGCTATGTGGCCATTTCTGCAATCCCAGTCATTCAAATGGCATACTGAAGGCACTGATACATAGTTTCCAAGAATGTGCAACTGCATGACTGTAATCCTGTTGGTTAGTCTCATTGAGAGTGGACCCATTCAACCAATTGCTGAATAGTAAGTCAAAATGTCACTAAGTGAAAGGATTCAATGCTTCTCCTCTCCTTGGATCTACCAATAGCATATAGGCCCATGTGAAATGGTTAGACTTCTGGAACTCCACTTACAGATCTTATTGTGAAAGGGAACTTAAACAGGTATATGACACCAACAGGATTCTGGGCAGTGTCTGTATCTAGACTTTCTTCATTTGGGGGGATCTTAACTGACCCGTTTAGTGTGTCAACAGGAGTGGAACCTGGATACATATAGCAAGCTTTCCTTGAAGTTGTCCCCCTAAACATAGTTAGCCAGCTCTAGGGAATATTCCTTTTTTAGACTGGTGCATCTAAACTGTAGAAACAATGCAGTTTGATACCACTTTAACCACCATAGCTCCATCCTACAGGATCCTGGGTTTTCAGTTTTGTGAGACACCAGCACTCTTTGACAGAGAAGATTAAAGATCTTGTAAAACTACCAGAGCTACAGCACTTACAGTGGTGTCAAACTGCACTATTTCTACAGTGTATATGCACCCTGAGCAATGGCAGCAGTAACAACTAAAGTTCAATGAACAAGATCCTGAGCTATATCACAAGGGAATGATCTCACCCTTGAAAAACATTATCTATTGTTTCATTGCCTTTGTGGCATGGAAGAAGGGGTCTTGAAACATTTAGGGTGGGTGGGTACAGTTTCAGCTTAAAAAGTCAGGAGCAGGGAAGAAGGAAAAGTCAGAGGCTGAAGGGAGGTTGAAGCAAAAAGAGGTTAATGGAAAAGGAATGGCAGAACAGTATGGAGAGTGGTGAGAAAGACCAAGGGCTGGAAGGATGATCAGGAAAAAAGAAAGACACTTGATGAGAGTGGATGAAGTCATTGGGGAAGGATACAGAGTGAGCCCTGGACTAGCTATAGACAATGATACATTTTATTTATATTACTTGCCTCTCCCTGCGGATTGAGGCAAGGTTACAGCAAAGAATAAAAACTACAATACAATACAATAGCTATTGGTAGTTGAAATAGTGGTAGAGGAACTGGCATGAACAACATCTATTTTATTCACTTCCAGGGCTACACCGATACCTTGATACCACTCTAATTGTCATAGCTCTAATTATCACAGAATCCCTGGGATCTGTAGTCTGGTGAGGCATTTAGAATTCCAGGGAGTGGATCAGAACTTTCTAGCAGAGTACCTCACCAGACAACACATCCCAAGATTCAGCAGGATGGAGCCAAGACAAATCAGGTGGTGCCAAGACTAGAGATCAGGTTTCAATCAGTGCTTGGCCATGAAAACCCACTGGGTGCAAGTTAAACTCTCTCAGATTTAGAGGATGTCAATGGTAAACCCTCTCTGAAGAAACCTGTTAGGCAGACCCTGTGACAGGGTTGTCATAAATTGAAAACAACTTGAAGGAAAACAACCCACAAAAGCTGCTCTAAAAATGTAGTGCATATACATTGTTAGTGATCCGAGTCCTGTGATCCTGAATAAAATTTCTTCTGAACTCATGCAGTATAAAAATGCCACAGTGTCCACAGGGAGGAACTTACTCTAAATGGAGGTGTCATTATCCAAGGTAGAGTGAAACACAAAATGCCTTCCTCCTTTGAGAAAAGACAGGTTGATGACATTCTATGCTTGACAATCTCACTGGCATTTATAATAAATCTGAATTTATAGCATCCCATATTTAGTAGATTACCTATTTCTTGTGGAGAAATTGTAGAATGGAGGAGTCCAATAACATTCCCTTTAGGATGCACAGACAGATGCCAACAGCTTGGGCTTTCAACTATTTCATCACCCTTACATATCTCTGCTTGCCTCTCTGCTGATCTATAGCTGTCACATCTTATGAAAGAGCGCAGAACATAGCGATCAATTTATTTTTTAATTTTTTAAAAAAGAATAAACCTTTGCCAAACCAAAAGCAAGACAAAATCCACAACTCAGAACCATTTCTTGTCTGTTCTTGAAGAGTGATTGCAATGCACAGTGGGAACAGCAGAACATAAAGGCGCTGTTGCGCACATCCTCTTGAATGACACATTTTAAATATGATTCCCTACACTCTCATTAGAAAACACTCTATTATCTCCAGGTTTATTCTAGCCTCAGGTTCTAAAGTGATTCTGTCACTGGATATAAGTATGTACCCCAGCCAGCCTGGAGCCTTTGACTCTTCTTGGTTGATTTGAAATTCATGTACTAATGTTGTGATGTGACAAATTGCCTGCAGCTTGTGGAAGATAAAGTTGCATCCTCCATTGAGGACAATAATTAAGTTATCCACAGAAAACTCCATTTGTTCTTCCCCCTCAGCTTTCATTTCAACACATGCCTCTTTCTCTTTGAAATTACTTGTGTATTCAAGTAAACACTGTTGAATGGCCTTATTGTGCCATCCAGTCCCTAGTGGATTCTTTCCTGCATACCTTCACTCCCTTTCAGCTTTAAGAAAGAGATCGAGTTCCATTCTTTTCCTTACACACTATCATAATTCCATTACCAACCTGAATTACTCTCTTCTTCTCTGTAAGGATAGAAACTAATTTCTTTGCTGCTGAGTGTCTGAATAAAAGTATTCATTTTCTGCCCTGCAAGAGTTACTGTGAGATAAAGCCCAACTTGTTGCCTAAGCAATTTTGTGAGGTTTTTGATGTTTACCCACAAAATTTGGCACAGTTTTTTTTCCTTTAAAAAAAGGAAATAAATAAAAAATAATATAACTGAGAAATACATCAAAATGCAGTGTAGTGAGATCTAGTAGCACTTTTGAGACTAACTAAAGAAAGAAGTTGGCAGCATGCGCTTTCGTAGACTTAAGTCTACAAAAGTTCATGCTGCCAGTTTCTTTCTTACAGTTAATCTCAAAGGTGCCATGACATCTCAAACTGATTCTACAGACTAACACAGCTATATCTTTAAATTCTACCAAAATGCAAAATAGTGATCTGGTGTGAAAATTTGTACATATTTGTTCTATTGCATGCATTTTTCTACTTCAGTGTACAAAAGTATGTATATTAAGGAAAAGCATGTGAAGATATATATGTGGGAAGGAGAAATGTGAAAAGAAAAAAATGAACTAAATGTGGAAAATGGATGGAACAAGAATATAGGTAGAATTCAGAAGAACAAAGCAACACAGTAAATGAGACAGCTTTTTATGCCCATTTGTTGTTATGTGTCTTCAAGTAACTGATTTAAGGCAACCCTACTGTAGAATTTGTTCAGATGGGGTTTGCCATTGCTTTACTCTAAGACTGAAAATGTGTGGTCTCTGTGGCTGAGAGGCGATCCAAATCCTGGTGAGTTTTGTCCCAGGGTTGCTTTTACCTAAGACACTGCTATTCCATAATTTCAAGTATCTTGCTACCATTGCTCCAAGCAAATACAATACTTCCATTGTTCCACGAACAGGCAATGTTAACAATAGTGAGTGGAAGCAGCAAGGGGTTGTGAACACTGTGTGTGTGTGTGTGTGTGTGTACATGTGTGTGTTTGTGCATTCAAGTCATTTCTGACTTATGGTGGCCCCAAGGTGAACCTATCATGGGGTTTTCTCAGCAAGTTTCTTCAGAGGGGGTTTGCCATTGTCATCCTCTGGGATCACTTAATTCACTCATTTCCCCCCTCAATAATACAAGGAATCAGTGGCAATAATTGAGTGTGTTGTAGTTGCATGGAAACATTGCAAAGAATGGCTTAAATGTGAGGTGAGTGAAAAGAGGGTGAGAACTTATTTAGTTTGAATTTTCAGTTGTGATTTGCACTTCTCAAACTAATACTGACACCAGAACCTAATTATCAGATTTCATGGTTAAAAAAAAATCATACAATTATAAGGAGTTCCTATATCAGGTTTGTTCAGCATAAAAATATTCTTAAGAGGTGATAAAATGGTTGCACGACAGCACTTTTCTGCTGAATACTGACATTGTGCAACTGATTGTGTGTATGCCAATATGTCTCATTGTGCAAAGCAGAATGCAGAATGACTGTTACTTGTATTTAAAACCAGTAACTTCCTAGCTGTTTCAATGCATGCACTTTGTGGCAATAAACAATAGGAAATGCCACTTTTATGATTATAGGACCTCACTACCCATGAGGTTCCAGATCCTGGACTAGTGCCTAGAGGACACTGTAGCCCCTAAGAATGTATACACTGGCCATCTCTTCCCTATATATTTCATGTTTCTTTTTTATTGTGCTGTTCCTGCAATAATATTTGATATATATGCCCAGCCATATAACAACAATGCCTTACTTCATATATCCTTGCTGCCGCTGTAGTACTTTGGCCTTTCTTTTGTTTACCCAAGTCTCCACAGAGTCCTATAATGAAAACCACATTTCTTTGGAAACTACTGCATTTTAGTATCCAAAGGTGGAGCTGAAGACCTCATGAAAGAATAATGTCAAGTTTCCTTGGGTGATAAAGATGCTTTCACCTCCAACAGATAAAAACAAATAAATTGAAGCCAGGAAAACAATCTGCAAAGGGAGGAATGGAGCAAAATGTCATACACTGTTTATATATATATATGTGTGTGTGTGTGTGTGTGTGTGTGTGTGTGTGCGCGCGCACACACACACACACACACACACACACACTGCTTTCTGTCTCTTCTAGAAGCCCTTTCTTGGCCTGCTGGGTATCCAAGCAGAGGCCCAGCAATGAATAATATGAATGTTTTTTACAGAGCTGATGCTGAAGGACCAATCAATTTCTACAACTTTCAAATTTTCTGAGGCATAGTTAACTCTATCTTTTTATGTATGTATGTATGTATGTATGTATCCTTAATATACCTTCTTTAGAAGGAATTTTACCAAGCATCTCTCTCTATGTAATCTCCCCTCCTTGTATACATTTTAGTACAGATATTTTATCACAAATCTCCATTGCAAAGTTCAGAGGAGTGTGAACATCAAAGAATAATTGTTTTCTGGTTTGCATATTAGTTTCTGAAGTGTAAATTGCATCACTCAGTATTAAAATATTAAAATTAATTTTTGCATTCCTAGCTCAGAGTGCCTTTCTTTTCAGAGGCATGCTATGCAATTACAAAGAAGAGAGATTTTAATGTAGTGGTACCCCATCTCTGTAACACCTCCTTGAACCTGCCTCGATCCCCACTTTACAAGTTTTTAGAGGCCAGACTAAGAATTGGTTGTTTATCCAGGCATTCTCAATTGCACATAATGCTCCAATGCATTGATTTTTATTTTATCTTATTGTTACCTTTTCATGAGGTTTATGATTCAGGAGGCTGATGGTTATCATAGTCTATCAACATGTGAAGGGCCACTGATTCTACAGCTCTGATTTAGTATAATTTGATTTATTCTAATATGTTTGCATGTGTTTTACATTGCGCTGAAATATTATTTGATAAAAGAGAGGTCCAGCAATGAAATAGAAGTGAGCTTTTAAAAAAAATTACAGGTACATAATTCATGTCCTATTGATGTCTGTGGTGCAGCTGCTATTATTTTGCAAGGTTACACAATCAAGGATTTCACCAACAATCACAAGGCAAGCTTGCCAGACTTGCTGAACTTTAAAAGGTGCCCACACTATATTTACCATTCCTATTAGCTAGATAAGCCCAAAATATATTGACAACCCAGCAAAAAGTTTAGATTGTATGTTGCTACCTAACCCCTCCTGCCCTTATCCAGACCTGGGGTATAAAATATACCTGCAAATCTTTTTATCTTTGATGAGAAAGAGCATCTCAACACATCAAGATATCCCATGGGGGTGGGGAGAAATGGCCCAGCAGGAGAGATTTTTGCATTTCTGGACTTTTTATTGAAACATTTATTTGCAAAACATCAACAAAATGCTTTTTTTTCTACAGAAGCAAATGTTGTGCAAACATATTTTTTTTGGCAGAAATACTCCTGAGATGTGAGTAAATACATATATAAAAACACAATATTATTTGATAAATATGATAATTATTTAATGCACCTGCATATTATTTCTGATTAGGAAGAAGACTTTTGAAATTGTCCAGAAGTATATGCAGTAACACAATAAGTGAAAGATGTGCGTCCCTACTCCTGACTTTGCACCTGTGTCCAACATAAACAGAACTTGTAGGATCCAAGGAAGGATTACTCATCTACAGCAATAGCAATAGCAAGTACATTTCTATACCGTTTATCAGTGCACTTAAGCACTGCCTAAGCGGTTTACAAAGCATAAGCTAATTGCCCCCAACAATCTGGGTACACATTTTAGCGAGCACAGAAGGATGCAAGCCTGAGTTGAGCTTGAGCCCTTTTTCTGGTATTGAACTCACAACCTTATGGTTTGTGAGTGAGTGGCTACAGTACAAGAATTTAACCACTTCACCACTAGGGCTCTTCATCTATGGCTTTGGGCTGTATATGCAGGGCTTTGTAACTATGACCAGTGTCCTGTAAATGAAGAGTTTATTTACAAGGTCTTCCTTGCAATTTGGAAATGCTATTATATAGCAGCACTTCAGCATAAGTAATAGGGAAGAGAAATTCAACAACACCTTCCATGAATTATAGAAGACTGCTTTCGAATTGCCACAGTGTCCTTAACTATCTGAGTGACTTTGCATTATTTGTAGAATAAATCCTGCCAAAAAGAGATGCTACATGCCCCTTGCTTCCAAAAAATATTTTTCAACCTTTAAGTGGAACTTTCATTTCTCCCTACTTTAAAAAGATCTGGTCAAAAAACTTTAATTAGTTACCATCACTCTAAGGAATGGAGAGAAGGGTGTTAAAAATTCACAATGCAGCAGTAATTTAGCCTTCAGGCTATGTATTCGATTATCCAGTTTAGATAAATAGGAAACAAATTAGATTTGCCTACTGCACAAGGCAGCTGAGATGTATACGGGAACAAAACCCCATTTCTGCACCATATGTGTGAAGTACACACCACTACACCTGAGGTTTCATTGTTGCTCCAGCTACCATACAGTACATTAAACTTGAGCAATAACAAAAGAAAAACCTATGTATGTATACTTTTCCTTAGGCTGGGTTTCCTTCCATTTTTAAGAGTGGTGTAGGAGGGCAAATTTCTGCAGGTGCAGCTTTTTTCACTCTGATATAATAAACCAAGGTTGTTCCAATACCTTCCTAAGAACATAAAAGATAGTCCTGCTAGATCAGAGCTAATGCCTCTCTAGTTCAGCATTCTGTTCAAATGGTGGTCACCTAATTGTCTATGGGACATCCACAAGGACATGAGTGCCACTGTATTCCCAGGCAACCAGTATGCAGGGGATAAAGAAAAGAAAAGGGGAAGCTGCTTTATATCAAGTCAGACCATTGCCTATTATTGTCGATTCTGATTGGAAGTAATTTTCCATGTTTTTAGGCAAGATGCTTTCTTTGCCATAGTGAGAGTGCCTGGTTTCCCTGATGATCCCCCATCCAAGTACTATGCTTAGCGTCCAAAGTCAGCTGAGAACAGGTGTATTTCAGTTGTTATGGCAGTACTGCTTCTGATCCCAAAGGTGGCAGGTAGATATAAAATCATAGAGGTGGAAGAAATCTCAAGGGCCATCCAGTCCAAAATACCTTGCCATGCAGGAATACACAATCAAAGCACCCCCAGCAGATGGCCATCGATCCTCTGTTTAAAACCTCCAAAGGAGTCTCCACCACTGTCAGATGGAGCATGTTCCACTGTCAAACAGCTCTTACTGTCAGGAAGTTCTTCCCAATGTTAAGGTGAAATCTCTTTTCTTGTAGTTTGAAATCAGTGGATCACCCCAATTTCTAGTATTCTCGCTACATGCCATGAATGATTTTAAACATTACCACCATGTGTCTTTCTTCTGAACCTTCGGAAACTACGCATTCCCTAGCCTTATTTGTAGATGTTCAGTCTTGCACAATAATCTCCCTGGTCAAGGTCAAGTATAATGAGCAAGACTGCAAAATTAAATCCATCACAAACAAGCCCCTGCGATGTCTGTTAAAACCTCATCTCAGATGTGTTAACCAGACAGATATAAGCAGATTTCCATTCCTGGTTTCTTCTCTACAATCTACCTTTGAGCCTCCAAGGCCCTACAGAATGAGGCAGTGTTTCGTATTTCCTCTTGATATAAAGAAAAGTCTGTCCTTGGATAGCTCCTCTGACTTCACTGACATCATACGGTCTGCTTCAAAGCAGCATTCATTGATTTTTCTGCTACTGCCTTCATTCACCTCCAGTGACTTGGATCATCTTGTTTCATGGCCACAGGTGTCTGTTTCCAGAGGCTAAAAATACAATGTGCCTAGCAACTAGAGGGATGCACTGAGAGGGGATCAGATAAGGAACATTTGGAAGGTATGCCTGTGGTAAGAAGGGGAGCTCAAGAAGGCATCCAGTGCTCAAGGGAAAGGACCAAGAGCTATTCCTTTATTCCTCCAGGGCCATAACAAGCAGGATCAAATGTGCAAATAAGCAAACATATCCATAATTTATATAGGTTACAGAAAGTAACATTCCTTGTAGTTTACCTTGGGAGATGTTTCATGGAAGGTTTGTTTGGAGGGACATATAATATTGATAACTCTGGATCTCAGGCACTTATATATTCAGTAAGTGCCCGAGATCTGGAGCTATCAATATTTTGATAGCTTAATAATGTTAAGAAATACTTTAAAATATACTTTCTTGGACTTTAAGCACACAGGTAAATCATTCAATGGCTATACTCTGACTAACAATAGGACTGAGACCATTAACTTCCTATAACTGTCTTAAGAGGAGAGACAGCAGGGTGCTATCCAAGGTTCTGTTCTCATTTAGCTTCCATGGAAGAGGGCTTTTGCTTTGTCTTTGCCTACTATGAGAAGACTTAATCAGCTTTAAGATAATATATCTGTCTTGATTTGATTCTGTCAGTACTATTGGCTTCCCTTTTGAGCCTCAGTGCCTACAGACTGAGACAAGCACATTAGCTGTTGATAAAAAGCACAGCTGCCCGACTCACCATGTAGGCCACTTTCCCACTGGGAGCCCTCCGCCACTCCTGGGCCTTCTTCAGCCCCGTCTGTGCCCCAGCATGCTTTGCAAGTGGGCCCACGATTGATTGGCTGGGGGGAAGAGGGAGGGACTTCCATCTCCCAGCAGCCGCTCTGAGAGGTGGGAGGACCCTCTCTGTGGTTGCCCCGGTGCTCCAGGGCAGCCAATTGGCCAGCTGTCCTGTGGGCGAGGCTGACTCCCTCCTGGCTCCTCCCCCGTTTAAGCCTATTTAAGGCCATGTGGCCATTTGCAGCTCGGCTCTGCAGTCAGGCAGAGCTGAGCTTTAGAGCGGGCAGCAGTGCTAGTCTCCCTGGCTCTCTTTTTCTTCCCAGGACCCACCGGTCAATTGGGCCTTGGGAGCTGCAGCATTTTCTCAGGCCCGGCCCCCAACGAGGGTTGCAGCTGCCATTTTTGTGGCAGTTCTCCCCAGCTGCCATCTTGGTGATATCTGACCACCATTTTGTCATGCCAGCCTCTGTACTTGGCCTGTTGGTTCTATACCCCCTATTAAGCCAAGGGGACATTGGGCTTGTGCCTGGTTTTGTTTTGTTTTTTTTCTTCCCAGTTTTTCTTCCCAAAGAACCTACCCCCTTTTTTTTGCCCCGTTTTCGGTACTTGTTCGGACATGGGGTTTATTATTGGACTGCTTCTACAGGCTTTGCTATTTTCCTTTTACTGTGGGCTGGTGCCTTACTCTTTTATTGTTGCCATGCCCCCCAAACCTTCTAAGGCTGTTACACCTCGTCTGGCCATCAGGGGCCAGGCAGGCTTCCCCTGTAGGTCCTGGGCTGAGCTCGTGCCGGCGTCCAGATGTCAACACTCTCAGGATGCTCCTTGTGATCAGGCCCCGACACAGCCTACTCTGTTGCTGTCTGAAGCTGCTGCTGCTGATCTGTCACGGTCTATTGCCGATTTAATCACAAAAGCTACTACTTCCAGCAAGTCACCTCCAGCAGTTTCCCCTCCTACTACAGCGAGCTCTTCCATCCAGCAGTACCAGTTCCAGTTCCTCCTCTTCATCTTCCAGTTCAGATGACGACAACCCTGCTGCCAGCGTTGCAGTTGCTACTAAACACAAGAGCCACAAGAAGAAGCACAAAACTAAGAAAAAGCACTGAAGGGCTCATGCTGAGCGAGCTACTCAGCAGGCTGTTACAGGTGGTATGTGCCCTGTTATTCCTTCTGGCAGGGATGGCTTTGATTGAGTGCATGTGATCCAATGGTTGCATGTCTGAAAGATGGCATTTCCTTAGCCCCTAGGTCATCCCAAAGCCTGATCGTGACCAGGCAATTCAGTTTATTGAACAACCGGGGTGTTGTATAATGTTCCAGATCCAGACCTCATGCTTTGGACCAACCCTACCTTGGTTGCTGGTTGTTTAATAAAGTACTGACCTTTCCTCTATATGCGGTTCTGGGTATTATTGTGGCAGTGCCGCTCCTAGGCAACGTATATTCATCATTCTGTTAAGAATTATCAACTTTTGCATATTTATATCCACTGACTGGAGAGCTAGCATGGTTTGAATGTTGACAAGGACTTTGAGAAACCAGAGTTCAGATCCTGATTAAGTCATGGAAACCACTCTTAACCTCAGAGCAAAGACACTCTAAACAAATTCTGCCAAGAAAACCCTGTGAGAGGGATTATGACCTTTTTTGTTGTTAGTTGCCTTTTGACCCATGGTGACTCCATGAATGAGAGACCTCCAATTTACCTTATCCTCAACAGCTTTCCAATTTTGAAAAGTGGTTTCTGAAGCATGCCTGGGACCCAGAATGTAGTGGTGAATTATGTGTGATAGTTCCTGCCTGCACCCCACAACCCGGCTGCATCCTATTGGGGTGCAGTCAGTTTTTTTGTGAATGCAATAAGCTCCCTAGTCTTCTTCTGATCTCTTAACTACAGTCTGCATTGTAATCTATGTTAGACCCACGATCAAACATCTGCTGATGGACCTGCTTATTATTCCATGGTACAGTGGGAGTGCACATTGGCTCAAGGACTCTTCTTATATGCAACTGGACACATTTTGTGCAGTAGGAAAATGAAATGGGAAGTAGGAAATGGATATATATGTAGATGAAAAATGAGCTTTAATCAGGAACAAGGTTATTTGTGATACCAAATATATGGGTAAAAGATAAAGAAACAGAAATCAAAATAGTTGTTGTTATGTGCTGTCAAGTAGTTGCCGAATTATGGCAACTCTAAAGCAACTCTATTATGGGGTTTTCTTAGCAAGATTGGTTCACAGAGGGGTTTGATTTTGCCTTCCTCTGAGGCTGAGAATGTGACTTGACTAAGAATACACAACTGGTTTCCATGGCTGAGCAGGGATTCAAACCCTGGTCTCCAGAATCGTAATCCTCATTACACCATGCTGGTTCTCTAGCCCTAGTATGCCAGATAAAATTCAGAGTTATAATCAGGGGACTGGGTTCTAACTCCTCAGTTATATAGTGAGTCTTTTGCCTCAACATTACTAAAAGAAGGCAATTGTTTTCTTTCCTAATTGTGTCTCTATCCTGTAAGTCTTTTAGTTTCTTGATTTCTTCTAATTTCCCTTTCCCTCTTTCACCTTTTCCTCTTCCATTCTTAATATTTGCAATAAGAAAAAAAAAATTAGGAAGTGCTCACAGGATTGGGAACATTCTACAAACATTGGGTTCTGACTAGAGGAAGCTTTCCCCATCCCAAATCCAGCAGTATATATTATTTTGTGTGGCTACACACCACACAATCTAGCTATAGCCTTGCACCCTTGAAGTATGGGAAAAATGCTTTTCTGGCTGTTGCTCTTGTAAAAATGGCCACTAGAATCACACTACATTTGCCCCCACCCACATGTGCTACAGCGTCTGTTTCAGGTTACCCTGACATTGTCACACACATGGTAAGACTACATATTATTCCATATTAGTTTGCTAGTCAGACTCAGCTGTGGGTTTGTGCCCTAATCCTGTTATTCTAACAAGTTTTAAAAGAAAAAGCACATTTTAATATGCTTTACTGGCCCTGTACTTATTTAAAAGGAAGTGTTAAGAGGAGAAGGGCTGAGGGAGTGGGATGTATAAGCAAACTGTCAACTTGTCATATCAGGTTGTCAATAAGAGTTAAAGCACCATGAAAAAGTATCATTTTCCCCCTTCCTCCCCTGTGTATTCAGTTATATTTCTGCAGCTATATCTGGCACTCCACAATGTAACAGCCTACACTCTAAACCTTTCAGATATGTCTTCATTCTACCAGAGGCTGAGCTTGGCTAAAGAGAAAGGATTTGGACTTCTAGAGAAAATGGTATGTCTAATACTTATTTGTACCAGTTTCTCAGTCTTATGTTTGATGCCAGAAGAAGGACAGGGACAGGGGGAGAGGGCAGCCACGGTTAACATTCACTGGTGTTCACTTTGAAAAACATACACAAAGTAGCAGAATACAGCATGTGGACTGATGGATGCATATAGCTGTACCAATCACTAGCATATTATCAAAAACCAGTTCATTTATAATTATGGATGAGCAAGATGGTCAAGTCTATCAGTGTAGATTTCTCCCTTTTTCCACTTCTGAGGCCATTCTGTACCAATTCTGTGTGGATTTACACATTTTTCAAGGAAGCTGCACCTATACTCTGAGAATTTTTCAAATGGATGCCTCAATGCACATGTGAATGAATGTATTTCTGTTAGCATGCCCAACCTAAAGGTAAAGGTAGTTCCTTGACATGAATGTCTAGTCGTAACCAACTGTAGGGGGCGGTGCTTATCCGTGTTTCTAAGCCGAAGAGCCAGCATTGTCTGAGGACTGTTCTGGTGGTCATGTGGCCACCAACATACCCTGCATTAAATCTGGGGTTTCCAGATTTTAATATTTTCATATCTGGAGCTGGGATTGTTCTTAAGAGGTTACAATGATCTATGGAACACCAGGAGATTTTCCAATGCGAAGGACATGTATACCTGAAGACATGTGAAGGACCCAGACAGTACCAAGATATAAGCTAAATGGACTTGCTGATTGCTCTGTTCTCCCATTCCCAGGCTTTCAGCATATGTTCTCACACTAGAAAGAAAAGCAAAGAAAGTAAACCAACACTCCCTATCTCCCCCCTGCTGTGTTCCCAGACAACTTCCCTATCCATCAATTTTGAGGTTGTCCTAAATTCAATTGATGCTTTTGTTACTCTAAAGTTAAAGCCATCAGTTGCTCTGGAACCCATTGTTCATTTCCTGGGAAGACCATCAGGTCTTTGTTACATTGCAAGATAGTACCTAACACCCCTCAAGGCTAGGATCTCAGGTACAAATATCAGTCCCAAACCTAGCCATCTTGCACACAAACACTGTCTGAACCTCACTACATTTTCTGTGGTTTCCTCTTCAGGACAGGTAAACGCAACCTCTTTACAACCCTAAGCTTGCACTATCCAGTTTCTGAGGAGCCACTTGAGGAAAGCTGCCATGGATAGAGGGGAACTGTCAGAACCAAGGGCCCATTCACACTGCAAAACTATAGTGCTATATTCCACTGGAAAGACCATCAGATGTTCCCCTTTAATTGTTGTGACAACATCCCTTGGATTCCTATGGCGGACAATTTAGGGAGAGACATTTAGAATTTGCAACCATAGAATTCAAGGGCTTTACTAAACTACAAATCCCAGGATTCCATGGGAGGTTGTCGTGGTAGTAGAAATGGAATATGTGGTATAAAAATGCCCCAGGTGCTCAGGTTAAGCAGGCAGGAAGACTTTCCAAACCACTGTTGGTTACAACCCATGCTAATTATGTGAAATACCAGTCAAGTTGAGCATCTGGGTTGAAAAAGAATCATGTTTGTGGGAGTCATATGTAAGTGAGGCTTGGATATGAAGCCACACAAATGAGACCCATCTCCACTGGCTGCATGTGGGCATGGTACCCCTAACAGAAATGCTTCCCTGGCATCTGACCATTGGGACAGCATGGCACAAGGCTGAGCATATGGGATTATTACAAATATAAAAAACTCCCCCATGTGAGCTAGAGCCTGGAATGACTGCAGTACATGTCATATGCTGTGTGGGATATCTGGAGACTCCTTTCTCCCACTGTCCAGATCTGTGGGTGCTGTAGGCATTTTGGATGCAGTCAATAGTAACGGAAAGTATGGTCATGGTGCTTGTTCCCCTGATTTGGTCAGAGATGATGGGGGTTGTAGTCCAACCATGTCTGATGGTCCAGAGGCTCCCCACTCCTAGGGCCCTTCACACTATACAGTTATAGCTGTATGATTCCAGTTTTATTGCAATTCTTCCACCCAATAGAATCCTGGGATTTGTAGTTTGGTGGTGGGGAGTATTCTGGCAGACTATTCTAACTGTGTGTGTGCCTTTAAGTCACCTTTTGACTTAAAGTGACCCCATGAATTTCAAAGGGTTTTCTTAGGCAAGCAGTATTTACATATGGCTTTGCCAGTTCCTTCCTCTAAAACACAGCCTACAGCGTCATTGATGGTCTCTCATGGAATATCAGGACTGATCCTTCTTGTCTTTATGGTATTTATGCCTCTGTATTGTAAGTACCCCTCCATAAACTGAAGATCTCAGGATCCCCCTGGATAGAACAATGGCAATTAAACTGGAATCGTAATGCTATAACCATGTAGTGTGAAAGGACCCCTGATTTATAAGCGATGTATGTTTAAGTGCTTAGCTTTATTTTTGAATAGTATTTTATCCTGGTTTATATAAAGATTTGGATACATGAAAAATAGGATATACATTATTGAAAGCCAACCTTGCACAATTTTGTTTGGCCTGAAGAACAATATCTGGTTCAGGTTCTGGGGCTGGGAGCTGCACATTTACATAGACAGGGACATATGCACATATACAGACATTTCATCATGCAAGAATGGGAGAAGCTAATGTGGCTGGCATGGTGAAATATTGAGATTTTTGCAGGACTGAAAGCCATATGCATTCATAGCAGCAAGAAACACAAACCTTGGAAGCCAAAATCAGCTGGGTAGTGAAGAAAAAGGGGCTATAGGGTTCCTTCAGCCTCAGAAGCCATGCAAAGAGCGGCTATGGGCCACATGCAATCGCCAGTCTGTAGGCTGGGCAGCTGTGGTTTAAAGAAATGAACTATGTCATTGTTACTCAGCCAAAATGAAAACAATGAGACTTAAGATATGTTTGGGAGGGGTGGTAGTTTCCACGTCCTCAATCTTAGAAAGCAGTGAGATTAAAAAGAAGGACTTTCTTGGACATTATTTCTTTTGATGTGCTTTCCAATTAATAGTTTTCATAAAGCAAGACTGAGCATCCTGTTAGAAGAATAATTTCCACTGGAGGGAAAGATTTGTTCAATTAATCTTGTACTAAGTGAAGATCAAAGACAACCTGTTAAAAAGGATGGAACATTTCCCCACATATCAGATCTTATGTAAAGATTATGAAATATATGGAGAGGTCAGAACAACATCCAGATTTATTGAAAAGCTCTGGTAGGGCTTTTAACGCAGTCATTTTGTTTGGGATTCTTACCTGAGATTAACATCAGGTGTAGATATAATCCAATGAAATGGACGTATCCAATGAAATGGACCTATTCATAGGTTTGTCCATGCTAATATCCTTAAAAAGCTAGATTTGGTTATCCTTCATAAATCTGAAAACTGCATGGGGTCAGGGATGTATATCTTCACTCATTTCACTCTCGCATTGAAGTGTTCTTTTCTGCATTTTTTCTATATAGCACAACAGAAGAAGATTAGAACTGGGAAGGGCAGCTATGAAAGAACTAGACAAAATCCTAAAGTGCAAAGATATAAAACTGAAGTAAGGACATTAACATTTTCTTTTTTTATTTCTTTTTTATTAATTATTATAAGACAAATAAAAAATTACATACATATACAAATATCACTTAGTAAAATATATCTAAGAGAGGGAAAGAAAAAAAATATTGAATCTATCTATCATACATCATTACAATTATTTTCCCATAATGTTGAAATCTTACCCCATTTCTCTTCATATTGTTGCAAGGTTCTATTGTTTTTTGACATTGATATCATGTCCGAAGTTGCTAGTTCATTCAGTTTCAAAGACCATTCCCTTATTGTTGGAGTTCTGCTGGATTTCCAATTTTTTTGCCCAAATCAATCGAGCAGCCATGATCATATATAGTAAAGTACTTAATTCATCTTGAACCAAATTGTCCTGTATTCCATCAGTTATATTCAGCAAGAATAATTCTGGGTTCAGGGGTATATTTTTCTTTAGGGTACAAACTATATTCTTATGAATCAGTTTCCAAATTTTTTAAACAACATTGCACTGCCACCAAAGATGATAGGAGGAGCCACCTTTTTTCTTATATTTCCAACAAATTGTATTACTATGTTTAGCTATTTTAGTAAGCCTAGTTGGAGTCATGTACCATCTATAAAACAGTTTATAATAGTTCTCTTTTAAGTTGTTACATGTAGTAAACCGTAAGTTTATTTTCCACATATTCTCCCAACTAGACAAAGATATTTCTTTCTCAATATTCTGAGCCCATCTTATCATATTAGTTTTCACTGTTTCATCTAACATTTCCATACTTAACAAAAATATGTAGATTTTTAAAATTAATTTATTCCTGCTGCCTTTAATGATCTTATCGAATTCTGATTCTGTATTTTCTATACCAAATGTCTCACTATCCCTTTTCCAGTCTTCTCTAATTTGCCAGTAATTAAACCAGGTGAGATGGGAGTCCAGTTCTAGTATTTCGTCTTTACTTTTAGATCTTCCAATTCTCCATTTTTCCTTAATAAGTTCTCATATCTTAACCAGTTGTTTGTGTTGTTTTTTTTTACCTTCTTATGGTATGCCTCCTGCGGGGATGTCCACTTTGGTAACCGTCTATATAACTGTTTCTTGTATTTATTTCAAATAATCAAGTAAGAATTTCTAATATAGTGTTGTTTAAATTGTTTAATTTCTTTATTCGTTCCTTATTCGTTCCTTACGCATGCCAACCTAAATTTGAACCACATCCTTCAATATATATCATTTTATCATCTTCCAAGAGGATCCAATCTCTTAAAGCGCATGCATTATGATATAATTCTAAATTGGGTAGTCCCAGTCCGCCTCTATTCTTACAATCTTGCAGGACTTTAAGTTTTATCCTGGGCTTCTTCCCTTGCCACAGAAAATTCACTATATCTCTTTCCCATATCCTAAAAGGGGTCTTATTATTTATAACAGGCATTGTTTGAAACAAAAAAAAGCATTTGAGGAAGGACATTCATCTGGATTGTTGCAATTTTGCCTAATAAAGATATTCGTTGTTTTCCCCATCTTTTTAGATCTGCCTTTATATTTTCCCATGTTGTTAAATAATTGTTTTTAAAGAGATCGAAATTGTTTTCTGTCAAAGTTATGCCCAAATATTTAATTTTGCTTATCAATTGAAACTCTGTAAGGGCTTCGATTTCTTCCTTTTCTGTCTTAGTTAAATTTTTGGTTAACATACCGGTTTTCTTTTTATTCACTCTAAGCCCAGATAGGTTACTAAATTCACCCAAGACTTCTTCTCATTTTTGAATTGACTTTTTTGGATTTTCCAAAATGACCACCAAGTCATCTGCGAAGGCTCGAACCTTATATTTGTAATTCGCAAATTCAAGTTCTTGTATTTTATCATCATTTCTTATCTTATTGTTGAGTATTTCCATTACAAGCAGAAAGAGCAGTGGTGACAAGGGACAGCCTTGGCGTGTCCCTTTTTCAATATTAATTAAATCTGTTTTCTCTCCATTCAGGATAATTCTAGCACTTTGTTTATTATATATATTCATTATCCAATTCTTAAATCTGCCCCTGATACCCCATTCATCCATTAAGATCTCTAAAAACTACCAATTCACACTACCGAATGCTTTTTCAATATCCAAAAATACTAGCCCTAATTTATTTCTTCTATATATTTGAAAGAACTCTATTACGTTAACAATTAGTCTAATATTATCTTTCAGGTGCCTTTTCTCCTCTCTAAATTATTTACGGCCATTGATAGATCTGCTTCCATTCCAAAAGACTGGGGCCTGGCCATCATAATCCTGATATATAAAAAAGGTAATAGATCCGATCCCTCTAATTTTCGACCAATTAGTCTCTTGAGTTTGGTGAGTAAGTTGTACACAAAACACCTTTTAAATAAGTTTTTAGATTGGCTCGAGTCCGAAGATATTTTGTTGGCTGAACAGGCAGGCTTTAGGCCTGGTTGATCTACTATTGACCATGCAATGATATTGCAATATCTTGTTGAAAAATACCTCCATTATGGTCAACCATTATATGCAGCATTTATAGATTTTAAGTCCACTTTTGATTCAGTTAATAGATCTAGATTGTGGGAGAAACTATTGTGCACTAATATAGATAAACGACTCCTCTTGCTTCTTATTAAGATCCATGAGAATTCTAATATTAAGATCAGATGCAGTCTCCAAGGACATGTTTCCAAGGCAATTCCTGTTAAGACGGGTGTAAGGCAAGGGTTTATCCCCCATCGGATTTAAAAGAGTCCTAAATTCTCTTGCTTTGTTTTGTAAAGAGGAGAAATTAACAATTAACTCCTCTAAGACTAAGATTCTTACTTTTGCTCACTGCCCCAAATTGAGACAATGGAGACTTGATAGTCAATACATAGAGCAGGTTAAGACTTTCAAATATCTAGGGATTGTATTTCATACCTCTGGTAGGAGAACAGCCCATTCAGAACTTGTCGTCAGTAATGCCCAAAGAACTATAATGGCTATTTTAAGATTTTTTTTCACTAAAGGTGCTCAGTTTATTCCGGCCACAATCAAACTGTTTAATGCCAAGGTTCGCCCTCAATTGCTATACGGAGCCCAATTGGGACCATATAGTAACATAAATGTAATTGAACGTGCGCAAACTAAGTTCCTTAGGAGAATCTTTCAGGTTGTCCATTGTGTTCCGAACGCTGTTCTTAGAAGGGAGGCTGGGACTATTAAAATAGAATCTAGTCTGTGGATTAGTATACTCACCTATTGGCAAAAATTGCATAAAACTTCTGGAGGTCTGACAAATTTAATTTTCCTGGATTCCTTTAAATCCTTTTGGGAAATTTCCCTTCTTAAGAAATTAAATGAGCTTGGTCTCAATAAAAATGAAATTTTAAAGCTCAACGCTGATAGAGCTAAATCTACTATTAAACAAAAAATCCTAGAAGCAGAAAGATACATGGACTCCACTTCCCTTTCAAAATATGTCATGTTCAGTGCTCAAGTTTTGGTCCCCTCCCCAGCTCCATATCTGTTCCATGTTACCCTCCCGAAGTTTAGATGGGCTCTAACTCTGGCACGTTTCAATGTGTTGCCCACGGCCATGTTGGAAAGTAGAATTAAAAAACCACCTTTTGAAATCTGTTTTTGCCCATGTGGCTCGGGCGCTGTTGAAACCAATGAGCATGTTTTCCTTTATTGTCAATTCTATAGAGACATTCATCACCAACTGATTAGCCCACTACTGAGTAAATTCCCAGGCAAAACTGACTCCTTTTATTTACGCCTCCTATTGGACAACAGTGATTCTACAGTATCCCTTAAGGTGGCTAAATTTTGTTATACTGTTTGTAAACTGCGCCCTCAACTGTCAAATGGTCCTTTTATTACCGTGTAGAAAGAACTGTTTGATACTGTACACGTACAGTCTACCATCAGTTTATATTTTAATTTGTTATTGTTATATTGATATGTTGCTTGTGTGATTTTGTTTTTATACTGGTCAATGACCGAATAAATGTTATTACTTACTATTACTAACAATTAGTCTAATATTATCTTTCAGGTGCCTTTTCGGGAGGAAACCTACTTGTTCTGGTTTAATCATAAGAGAAAGTATTTTTTTCAATTGCTCAGCAAGAATGGATGTAAAGATCTTATAGTCAGTGTTTAGAAGAGAAATAGGGCGATAGTTCTCTATTAACTCTGGGTCTTTATTTTCCTTTGGAATTAATGTTGTTACAGAATGACACCAAGTTTCTGGGTATTTTACATTAACAATTTCTGAGAACTAATTGGTTCAATAAAAAGCCGTACAAGCATTACACATTTAAAATTTTAAAACCAGTCTGATTTTAACACTTTTGTTTTAACTCTTCAAATAATGTAATGTTTTTCCTGTTACCTTTTTATTTTCTATATTATTAAAATTTTATTTGAACCAACCATGAGATACTATGATATAGGGTATGATATAACTACTTTTATAAATAAACAAATAAAAATAAGAAGGTTTTTTGTGGGTTTTTTGGGCAATGTGGCCATGTTCTAGAAGATTTTCTTCCTGACGTTTCACCAGCATCTGTGGCTGGCATCATCAGAGATGCTGGGGAAACGTCAGGAAGAAAATCTTCTAGAACATGGCCACATAGCCTGAAAAACCTACCCAAAAAAATAAATAAATAATAACATTGTGACTTCACAAAAATAAGATTTCCCAAAATCCCCCATCCAGTCATAAAGTAGTCCAAAAAATAATTTTCCATTCTGTATGAATAATAATTTTGGAGCTAATCAAAAGACATAAAGAGGAGCTAAAATATTTCTCTCTCTTTTTGGTATACTGAATAAAAGAAATAGATGAACTTTCTACCATGTTTTTCATTTACTTTCTCCTTTATCCCTTCTTGCTTGCTTTTGAAAACAAACAGAAGCTTTGTTTCTGTATTCAGGGTGCATCTGTTCATTTAAAAACTATTATTTTGTTAGATGTTATCAGTGAACACTCTGGAAATTATTATTCACTGATGTACCTCTCTGGAGAAAATCTATATGTGATACTTCATCTTTGTACAGTCTTTTATACAGGAATCCATTTGAGGAGAAATGGTCTAAAATTAAAGTATGAGGCCAAGCCACCTTGAAACAAAAGATGCTCCTGCTGAAAACAGGAGGGCTGTGCCTTTAATGCAGAAATTATTAGCACCACCTATTGTCAGAAAAGATAATTAAGAGACACTGCATGGCTAATAACAGGAGGTACATCCCACTGCGTTCAGTCAGAAATACAGCCAAATAAACATTTTTACAATAATGTTTTGTGGATGAAAGCCTCAAATATTTTACCATTTTGTCTCAGTATTAACTTATGAATGAGAACCCTTTGACAAGCTCTATGGCCCCATCTCTTCTCCTCTATTTTGTTTGTACATTTAATTCTCCAGCTTCAGACATATTCCCTCTGAACATTTCACTTGAGTTCAATTCTTCTTTTGCGTTCTGCCTCAAGCTTTCTTATTTCACTGCTTTCCTTGCCAACCTAGTGTTTCTGGATAAGATCCAACCTCACCTAATTTCTGGACTTCAATTTAGACCAGTCTTCACTTTGCCAAGATTATCTTCCTTTGTTCAGGACCTATGTGATAAAATGGTTAAAGGGTTGGACTGGAATTTGGGAGGCACAAGTTGAAACCTCTACTGAACCAATGAAAGTCACAGGGGCTGCAGCAACAATGCATAAATAATCTGGATTGACACCACTTTAATTGCCATGAATCAATGCTATGGAATTCTGGAGAGTGTAGTTTGTTGCTGCACATGGACAGAGCTCTGGTGCAGCAACAAACTACACTTCCTAGAATTCCATAGCATTGAGCCATGGCAGTTAAAGTTGTGTCAAACTGGATTATTTATGCAATGCGGATGCAGCCTGGGAGACCTTGGGCCAGACACATTCTCTCAGCCTGATCTGTCTGTCAGGGATGTTGTGAGGATAAAGTGGGGAAGGGGGAGATGACTAATTTATGCCATTTTGAGCTCAGAGACAGCTTACTAATGTAAGAAATATATGAAACTCATCCCTTGATATTTCTACTATTCTACCAGTTGAATTTGGTGATGACATAGCTTTTGTCAAATACAGTGGTTTGCTAGTATTTGCTGAACTTCAGGAATTTGTTTGAAAGTCCTCATATCTACACCCTCAAGGAGACACTGGCCCCAATTGAGTCTCTGTTTTTTCCCCACTCAATCCATCACCAATAATACTAAACCTTGAAAGCATCCCTCATTCACTTGCCAGACCAAGGAGAGTCTACCAATTGCCAAGGCATTCTGGTAGAGGATGCCATTTCTCCTGCTTTGAAACAAAGTCCTGGACATTCCCCTCCATCATAACACTGGTCTTGAATACAATTTGAAACACAGAACATGTGCTCTTTGCCAAAGACAAATTGCACCAAGGCTAGGAGTTTGAACTTTTCCCAACAAACCAAGCTTTCCCCCACCCCATGTTATGATTTTAGTCCTTTTTATTTTTAAGATGAGGAAACATTTAAAGAGCAGGTCTCTGCAATTAGAGTACATGGTGTATTATTTATTTATTCATTCATTTATACACGTTTATGCTCTGCCAAATCATAAAGTTCTCCAGGCTTCCAACAGAAAAGATCACTGAGGTGACATCAGGTGACAATTTCTAGGAAGCCTGCTCAGAACGATGGTGCCACTACTGAAAAGGCCATCTCCCAGATGATCACCATTTCTTTTAATTTGTCAGGGTGACTTTTTCATTATTTGGAAGCTATTTTATACAGAGTACAACATTATTCCATCTAGGCTAAAGGTGTGACCTGCTTACAGAGTGCTGAGTTCACTATTAAGTGGTGTGGTTTTCCAAATATTGTTAATCTGCAACTTCCAACATACCCAAAGGTGAGAAATGCTGGGGACTGTAGTCCAGCAACAACTGTAATGCCTCATGAGTCCCATCCCTCATCTAATCCTCTACTTTTAACTCTGATAGCAATAGTAATAGCTTTTATATTTCTATACCACTTAATAGTGAACTCAGCACTCTCTAAGCTTTTTACAATGTGTAAGTCAAGTGCTCTCAACAAGCTGGGTACTCTTTTTACTGACCTATGAAAAGATGGAAGTAAACCTTGGAGCCCTGGAATCGAACTCACAACCTTGTGACTGTAGTACTAACCACTGCACTACCAGGGCTCCTTAGCAGATATTCTCCAGGGTTTCATGGATGATTCTTTTCCAGCCCTATTTGGAGATCACTGGTAAATAGCAAAAACTTGGAATAATTACAGAAGAAAGTCAAGGAAGAAAAATCATATTTTTATTTTAAAGAAACCCAAATCCCACAGAAGAATACTTCTCTTGGCCAATCAAAATGCACAAAATATACCAAGCACACCTTTGAAGCTCCACTGGCTTCTTCGTGGGGCAAAAGCTGTTTTAAAAACCACACATAAGAAGAAAAGTGACAATGTTAAAGTCATAGCCCTATATTTTTTATCAGATGTTGTTTCTGCTGCAGTCCATTTACTTTGGTAGGATCTCAATGCAAGCAGTGTTTCTATTTACTCAGCTACAGGACAACAGCAGGACCTACCCATGAACCCCTGTGCTCACCTATCTAATAAATTGTTGTATAGGTTTGGCCTGGCACTGGGAAGCAGGGGCATAACTAGAGGGGAAGAGGGTTATAGACCACACCAGGTGACACCATAAAGAGGATTACCTTTTGGCAGAAACAGACCGTGGCATTTGCATGCAACCCTTTAAAACATTGGAGCTCAGTACAAGAAATGGTGTGAGTGGGCAAAGGCTCAGTAAAAGGAGAAAGGAAAGGCCTTGAAATTCAATTTTTAAATATTATTCTTTTATTTTTTTTTTCTTTAGAAACGTCACATCTTACCACATTTTCAGTTTAACTACATAAAACTGTGTACATTAAAATATATTTGGGATATGCATATGAATTTTGTTGTTGTTAACTGCCCTCACATTGATACCGACCCATGGTGACTCTTTGGATGAGACATCTCCAAGACTCCCTATCCTGCATTGCTCTGTAGACGTACACACCAGTAACCTCCCTAATAGAGTTCATCTATCTAGCATGCCACCTTCCCCTCTTTCTGCTTCCCTCCACTTTCCTAGCATTATTGGGGGTTTTTTTCAGTGAATCATGCTTTCTCATGATGTGTTCAAAGTATGGCAGCCTCAGTATTGTCCTCTTGGCTTTCAGGGAGGTTTCTGGCTTGATCTGCTCTAGGACCCATTTGTTTGCCTTTTTGGCCATCCATGGGATCCTGAGGACTCTTCTCCAGCAACACATCTCAAATGAACTTATTTATTTATTTATTTACAGTATTTATACCCCACCCTTCAGCCCTAAAGGCTCTCAGAGCAGCTTACGATTATTATTTTTAATTACATGGTTCCCTGCCCTCAGGATTACAATCTAAAAAAGACATGACACAAAAGGAGAAAGGAATGGTGGTGAGGAAGGGGATCAGGTCCAGCAGTTCTCCTCTCCCTCTGAGGCAAGGCAGATGGACCAAGGCAGATGGACCGGAGGGAGGGCTCTTCTTCTTAATTGAGGCTGGGCCTTTAAGAATTGGTTTTCTTTCTATCTTCTTTCTTAACTGTCCAGCTTTCACATCCATACATAGTAACAATGGCTTGTACAATTCTAACTTTTGTGTTCAGTTGTACAGTCAGCCCTCCTTATCCGTGGATTTTTTTTATCCACGGATTCAATCATCCACGGCTTGAAAATATTCCAAAAAAGTATACATTCTAAATAGCAAACCTTAAATTATTTTTTTTAATTTTATTCAAGGGACACCATTTTACTATGCCATTGTATTTAATGGGACTTGAGCATCCACAGATTTTGTTATCCACAGGGGGTCCTGGAACCAAGCTCCAGTGGATAACAAGGGCCCACTGTATATCTTTGCATTTTAGAATCTTTTCTAGTTCTTTCATAGCCACCCTCCCCATTCTTAATCTTCTTCTGATTTCCTGACTGCAGCTCCTATTTCTATCAATGTTTGATCCCAGGTATAAGAACTCTTTTACTACTTTTTACTACTAATCTGATACCTTGGTTATCAAGAGTCTAAAACATACAAGAAGCACCATATCTCTCTTTATGAGTCTGTTAGAGCTCTAAGTTCTTCAAGAGCCATCCTTCTCCTTGTCCCATCATTTTCCCTGGCTTGTTTGGTGGGGAAAAGAGAGAGGGTCTTCATGGTTGCTTCTCCCAGACTTTGGAACTCTCTCCCTAGGGGGCTGTTCTGTTGTTTTGTATAGTTTTTCCCCCCCTCTAAAATGAATTTTAATGGATTTAACTTGTTTAATTGTCTTTTAAGTAACTTTTATATGGACAGTTTTTATTGATGTTTTTCTATTGATGTTTTAATCTGCATAGTTTTCAGTATGTTGTGAGTCATTCCGAGTCCCATTTCTGGGGGAAAGGCAGGATATAAATCAACAAGATAGATAGATAGATAGATAGATAGATAGATAGATAGATAGATAGATAGGGGGTGAGGGGCTGAAACAGAAGTGTGGATGAGGGCTAGGTTAAGTAAGTTCATCCTTACAGTTGCACAGTGATAAACATAAGAGAAAATTTCTTCTTGTCTATCTGAGACAGCTCCATTTCATTCATCTTAGGAGGGATTTTTTAGTTTTAAAAAATAAACTGCATTTCCTGCTCTCTCCCCCCCCCCCCCCATTAAAATGATTCTGAGATGTCAGCTTACAATACAACTTAATATGAATATATCTTTCATAAACACATTCAGCTCAATTCTCCAACTAATTAGGTTCTTTGCTCTCATGGCTGTTTCAAAATGAGAGTTACAACCTGATCCCCACAGCATTTAGCTTCCACAAACCTGATTTGCTTCAGTGGAGCACACTGCGCATTGCATTGCCCATCTGGTAAGTCATGTAGGAAATTTCAAAAACTTTACCCCAAGCCACATATTTAACTACACCCCTGCTACTTCTACCATTCAGCCTGACAATTCTTTGCATGTACTTAAAGTTACAGTAGTGCACTGGAAATCTGAAAGACTGGCCCCAGAGGGTATAATTTTAAGGCAGTGAAAAAGAGATTTATCCTTCTGTGTAATGAAGAAATTAGGTTTCAAGGGAGGTTTATACATCTCCAAAACTGCCTTTGGAAATAGGTCACCAGTTTGATCCTTTGGAGACTGAGTTATTCATCGGACTATTTGCAATTATATCTGGAGTTTCTTTCAACACCCTAGTTTGGGAATTTAAACGGGTGGGGAGGTCTAAGGGATGATGGTGTAAGAGGATCGAAATCTTAAAATGCATCATCATAGACTTTTTCCAATGTAATGCCAATTAAACCAACATCAGCATGACTCCCAAGTGTTTTGGACTACAAATACCAACAGCTCCACCCAGCCAATGATTAAGAAATCTTCAAATGCTTGCAACAGCTACTTTGAGAGACTTCCTTTCTAGTCTTTCAAATCACCTACTTCAGGGTTTGGAATTGTGTGGCCTTCCATATGTTGGACTGCAAATCCTAGCAGCCCTAATCTGCATAGCCAATGGCAAAGAATGCTAGGAGTGGCAGTTCAAGAACATCTTGTGTGAAACACAATTCTCACTCCTGGCCTACTCACTCAACCTACTACAGTGATTACAGTAGCCATACAGCCTACCTTATTTGTATGCATGGGTCTCATACTGGAAGAAAGGTGGGATAGAAATTACACGCACAAACACACACACAGCGAGAGAGAGAGCGAGAGAGAGACAGACTGACTGACTAACCAACAACCTGGGCAGGAGACTATGGCCAGATGCAGCCTGGCTTCCTGCTGTTCCCCACCTGTCCTCCTGTCCACTGAATGGCTATGGGGAAAGGCAGCCTGCAGAAAGGTAGGTCAACTGTATGAAGGTCAGGTAGTTATGCTTGGCAAAGCTTTACATTGTACCAGTGTGATGCAGAATTTCAGCCATGTTATAAAATGATATTTGTAATCTGTAATTTTGACAATGATAGTGTATAGATTTAGCCATCCTGAACACTAAGGTGGTGACTGAGGAGAAAATAGCAGCAGCAGCTAGAAGCTATTTTTTCTAGCTTTGTGTCCTTTTGCAGATTTGGTAACATCAGGGCCAGCTCATTCATATAGGCGAACTAGGCAGCTGCCTAGGGTGGCAAAATTTAGGGGCAGCACGCAGTGCCTTCTTTTGTATATATTTTTTGCATAATTAAACAATATTAAAGTGAAAACTCATTACAGCAAGCGACGTAAAAGCAAGCTACTATATGACGGTTTCTTTGTACAATGGCTAAAATATAAATGTGTGTCCCGCTGTGTCTGTGGTATGGTCACATGGTACATCATCTGTCTTCTGCGTGCTTCTTGAATGTAACCTCAAAGTCAACAGCCTGCTCTCCTCTCGCCGCCCACTCACATTACCCTTGGTGCCACAACATGGAACGCCAGTTGGCAGTCATCTTGAGTTTACTGTTTACCATAAACAAACTAGTCTGTTTTCATGTTTTTCATTTTTGATAGTGATCATGCAATAGTGTTTCAGTGTTTGTGTTTGATTTTCAATGTTTGACTAGTACATTTAATACTGTGTTACATTCTTACAACAAGTTTTAAACTAAGTAAAGAGGAAGTTTTAGCTGTAGTACTCTATTTATTTTTACATTATCTTAGGGGATAGGGGGGCACACAGCCACCCTGATTCCTATGTCTTTGATCACTACATAATCAGAAATCAGAAAAAGAATGTTGTTCTATAAAGGGCAATAAATTAGGCTACAGAGAAAATACAAACAGAAGGGTAAAACTTTAGCAAAAAGAGATAAACTACTTATATTGACTAAACCTAAGTTTTATGTCATGTTTAGCTTTAACAAACTAAACAGCTGAAATCAAGGGGTGAAAATAATTATGAGGGGTGACAGGGGGTGCCAAAATATTTCTCACCTAGCGTGGCCAAATATCTAGAGCCAGCACTGGGTAACATATATTTCTAGAGTTCACCCAAGTCATTTACATAAATGTTGAAGAAGGCACTAGGCCAGAGTCATGTGGCACTCCATTTATTATCTCTGTCTAATAAACTTTTGAGTCACTTGAATTCATGGAGTACAATTACTCAATCAGCCATAAAAGAGCAATACCCTTATTGGCAAACAAAAATGCACAAAATATATCATGCATCCTTTTGAAGCTCCACTAGCTTCTTTATCAGACAAAAGATGTTAAAAAAGAAGAAAAGTGACAATGTTAGAGTCATACGCCTATATTTGTATCATGCAATTTCTGATGTAGTTCAGTTGTTCTGGAGAGATCTCAATGCAGGCAGAAGCCATTCCACTTCTTAGCCATGTGGGGACTGAGACAAAGGTCAGTAGAATTGTATCCCCCTTAGCAGCAATAAAGGAAACTGTCTCGGGATCCAGACCATCTCTGTCCTTTGTGAAGTGTTTTATATTTTGTGCATTTTGGTTGGTTAATAAAATTATTACTTTTTTGTGTATTTTGGATTTTGTTGTATTTTGTTGCAGGGCCAACATGGCTACCCCTGAATATGTTTCCTTAATCAGCCATTGATCCACATAATTGTAGCATGACTTATCCCACATTATTGATTCTTAATAATCAGTGCATTCTCTCTCTCTCTCTCTCTCTCTCTCTCTTTTTTTTTTTTTTGGATCTTTTAAGACTGGCCATTCTAGAATTTTGTCCAGTTTATATTCCAGCAATGAAATTCCCATATCAAATACATCAATGGCTGGGAAACTAAAAACTGATCATAGAATTGTTGTTTATAAGCCCTTTTTGTTGTTGTTTATAAGCACTTAACCATAAACATGTGCACCTACCCACCAATGCTTCTGAATAGTCCATTACCAAAGGTGAAATTGACTCAGCTCTCCACAATATTCACATACAAACATACCCCTCAGATTTCAATTTCATTATTTCTCTATGGTGACTAAGAGTGAATTTTTGTTGTTGTTGTTGTTGAGCTTCTGTTTTCCTGTTGGAAAAATCCATTGAATATCTCCCGAGACTATCAATTTGATGAAATACATCTGACCTCAGAAATCTTGTATGTTTCTGAGTATAGCATGGCATTGCAGTGAAGAAAAATAGGCACACAAAACATTGGGCATATTGAAAAAGACATGTCCATCTAAAAATGTGCCTATTTGCAAAATGTACAGAACCATTTAATCAATGGGGAAATCATATGAAAATGCATACGTAAGTCCTTTTTTTAAAAAAAAATGCATAGAAAGTTGTGCATCCCCCATCTTGAGGGAGAGAGAGGCAGGCTAGCTCCACCAGGCCTGCCTGGAAGAAGACAAGCCCTCCCTTCAGCCACCATCTTGAGGGAAAGAGAGGCAGGCTAGCTCCAAGAAGCCAAGTCCTCCCTCCAGTCCATCTCCCCACCACTACTCCCTTCTCCTTTTGTGTCGTGTCTTTTTAGATTGTAAGCCTGAGGGCAGGGAACCATCTAATTAAAAAATTGTATGTACAGCGCTGTGTAAATTTACAGCACTTTATAAATAAAAGTTAATAATAATAATAATAATAATAATGGAATACACACCAAAATGCATGACTCTTCCTGTTTAAAAAAACAGAGTGAATTGAAACTGATAGGGAACTGGGATGGCATGAAAATGCCAATGGAGTTCTGAGAAATGGTGCAAAAATTACTTTTTCCACAGTCCTTTAACAACAAAGGAATATGAATAAGAAGGAACTAAATGAGGAAAACAAAAGGGACAAACCGAGTTATAGGGGAGGAAAGGTAAAAGAGCAGCTGTCACTCAACTTGAGGTTATTTGGCTCTACTGTCATGGTTGTCTCTGGGACTGGAATGCCAACAAAGACAGATAATCTGAGTTAAACCAGGAAAGCACCAAACACTGAGCTATTTTAGAATGAATGGCACTGAAATCAATGCAAAAATTAAAGGGTCCATTGAGAGAGAAGCTCTAGCTAAACAGATGGAAAAATTGACCCACTGCTATGTCTGAAGTGCCATTTTATCCCACTGTCACTTTGCCTTGGTAACCATGGCTGTGACAGTGCAATGATGCCAGGCTAGCCCATCATAATAAGGGCTCACAGTAGAGATGATGGCATTTCAATGAGGCAATATGATCATTTCTATGGCTGTTAAATGGTGATAGCAAATTTAAATGACCACATCTATGTGACACTTCTGAAGGCTTTCACTTTCTTTTTTATGCACTTTATCACCACAAGATAAGCTTTCTTTCCCTCTCCCAGTTTTATGACTACCTGAACAAACACAATTGTGTGTGACACCCATACGATTATGTGATTCCCTTGGAATCCAGCACAAAGTCATTTTGACATATGGCTCATGGCTCATGTGGCATTTGGTTTACTCTTCCCTGTGGAATTAGAAGACATGCAAGTACTGCTGAGCAGTTTTGAAGGAGATCAAGCACAAAACACTCATTTGTGATGAAAAGAACAGGGAGAAAGAAAAATGTATGCATTTCTAACAGAATGGAAACAAAGAACAGGCTTAACGTTTTGCAAGAAATGCACTAGCTTGCTCTGCTAGATTGCTACATTACCAGTGTATCACCTCTTTTGAATGTTAAGCAGGGAAATAAATAACACAGCACCTCCTCATTTATATACTGCTCCCTAGTATTCAGAGGGCTTCCTGTAAGCCTTATGACAGCCCTCTAAGGGAAATCAGTAATACCATATCCACATGCAAGGCCAAGAGCAAAGAAGTTAACCTAAGGATAGGGCCTGAGTTCATGGTAAACATGAGGTTTGGAATCTAGATTTGCTAGCCATCTGATGGAAATATTAATGTGGTTGATATTTTTTCTTGCAGGCTACTTTATCAAGGAAACAAGGAGCCAGTGTACATGCATGCTCACATACACAACAGTAGTAGTAGTAGTAGTAGTAGTAGTTGATGTATTTAACTATGAACCTTGGATTTGAGAAGGGCAATTGCAATTCAAGTGCCACATGTATCCTTCTCAATTTGTTTTTGTTGCACTTCAGCGCACCAGAATCCTTGGCCCACCCTTTTCCTGATGCAGATAAGGGTGAACTGCCTCTCTTGGCAACTTCCGGGAGCATTATTTCACATATCAAACAGGTTGACAGGCATCGTGCACTGTTCAACATTATAAAATATCTGTAGCCCTTCCACACTGCAAAATTACAGTGCTATGATTCTACTTAAAGCATCATGATTCCATCCTATGGAATGATGGAATTTGCAGTTTAGGTTTTTGCAGTTTTCAGCCAGAGAGCACTAGCGCCTCAGCAAACTACAAATCCTAGAATTTCTTAGGCTGGAATATCGCAACAAGTTAGGATTAACAATTGTATTTAGGCCACAGACTTCCCATCCAGCCCTGGAGGTCTGTAAGCTCTTTGTCTTGACACCATTATTTGTTCATTTCCTAGCTTTCATATGGGTTCTTTTCCAAATATAAGAGGTTGCAAAAGTAAAACATGCTGATATTCTCAATCCCACACTTTTGCTTTTGTCCCAACTCATTGGCTTCAAGAATTTTTCTGAAACTGAATTTGGTTTTTCATCTGAAAAAAAGCTACCTTATTATAGCTTCTAGTATTTGACTAGGATTCGGACAAACTCTCATTCAGCCATGATGCTCACTAGCTAATATTCAGCCAGCCAATATAACTACCCTAACCTACTTCACAGGTTTATTTTGAGGGTAAAAATAAGGAGAAAGACTATCTACACCATCTTGAACTCTAAAAGGGCAAGATAAAAATGTAAATAATAATAGATGTCTATGTGACAAATAAATAATAGGGATCCATAATCTTGGCAAAAATTATTTTGGCAGGTCAGTGTTGATATATGTGAGGAAGTTAAAGGAAGCAATCTGACCTCTGGAGGGCCAATATCTTATGCTTGCCCAGTAAAAGGATTCTATCATGGCTGTGTCCATTTCTTTAATTCACATATGCTGAACCTTTGGTTCAAAAAAATGTACAGCCCAAATACAATCCTACTCATTGTAAGCACCACATAGGATACTCTTTCCAACCATCCTACTTCAACACATTAAGAATAGTATTGCTTTCTTTTAAAGAAAAACATGAGCCACACAAAATTGTAATAATAAAGCCCAGAGGCTATGCACATATTATAGTATTGTGACTGTGTATAGAAAAAATTACCGGGAAGCATAATATGATTTCAATGCAATAATTGTCATTGTGCTTTAAGAGTTCTTTTTATTGAAAATGTTCCTGCCTTTCCAAAATTATTTGTTTTGCATTTCTGTACAAATGTTTGCTGAAGGGAATAATCACTTTTAAAAAGATTTTTCTTCATTTACCTGTTTTTCATTACCTGGAGACAGAGGTATTTTTCATTTGAATGGCCTGCTTAGACAATGAAAGCAATAGGAAAGAAGAAAAAGCCTACAGGGTAAGAGTATAACTCTGTGATACGTAAAGGCACAACCATTATTTTCAAATTGTACTTCAAATTCTTGCATTAAAAATATTTCCATTAGACTTACTGAGACACACATAGCAATAACATAGCAAATACATTTCTATAGCGCATATCGGCGCATTTAAGCACTCCCTAAGTGGTTTACAAAATGTTAGCTAATTGCCCCCAACAAGCTGGGTATTCATTTTAGCAACCTTGTAAGGATGCCAGGCTGAGTTGACCCTGGAGCCCCTGACTGGTATTGAACTCACAATCCTGTGACTGTGAGTGAGTGGCTGCAGTACCAGCATTTAACCACTGCACTACTAGGGCTCCTTACACATGATGCCCCAGATCCTGCATTGAGGTTGTAATGTAAATCTCTACAACTAAAATTGTGTGTGGACTGTGTTACATATCCCAGTTGTTGAATGGCAATGTTACACAATGGTAATACCAATGGTACAGCTGTAATTGTAAACAGGAAAAAGTTACAAGGGTGGGGGCCAAGTGGGTCTTTGGGAATAAGATCAGCAGATGAAACATAACCACAGTATTGTGGCTATTTATTTACTGCAGACTCAGCTGCTGTTTTCCCCATTATCACTTAGAGATACCATGGATTGAACCTGAGACCTTCTGAATGCAAGTATTGTTCTCTCACTAAATTGTATGCCTTTTCTCCCTGTATCATGATGCCACTTTTGAAATTGCCTTCTTTGTTTGTTGTAATGTGGCTTCAAGTTGACTCTGACTTATGATGACCATAGCCTCCCTCTAAGGATGGGTGTCACAAACACTTGGTGACAAAAGCAGCTCTTGTACATCAATACACTACAGAGGTCAAAAAGCCAATCAAGTCAGTCAGAGTGAAGGAAACCAGGTGGAGGGATATGCAGAATAATACTTGAGAGAAACAACTGCCAGAAGTCACAAGAATAAAACCTGTGGTATAAGAACTGGGGGAGACAACTTCCATGAGTGATATCTGATATTGCTTCCAGCAAAAAAACCCTGTGCATTAACTTACCTTTTCTACAAAGGCTGATGACAGAGCAGGAACAGATAGGGCTAATCAAATCATGTGTCAGCTGTTTGTCTCTATTCTGACAACACCTTAGACACCCCAACATAAGGCTCGGCTCTGTTGCCCTGTCAGAAGGAGGCACAAAACTGACTGTGCATGACTTGCCCAATGTCTCCTAGTGGGTGTCCATGGCTGAGTAGGGATAAAAGCCCTGGCCTCCAAAATCTTAATCCAACATTGAAACCACTATGTCATGCTGGCTCAGAAAGTTGTTTACGAAATGACAATGGAGGACCTACACACCTTCAACCTAGACAATGAAGAAATTGAAATAGTAAAAGAATTCCCATACCTTGGATCAAACATTGATCAGGAGGCAGACTACAGCCAAGAAATCTGAAGAAGACTAGGAATGGGAAGGAGAGCTATTAAAGAACTAGAAGAGCAAAGATATGCAACTGAGCAGTAAAGTTAGATGTGTCCAAGCCATTGTATTCCACATTACCATGTACAAATGTGAGAGCTGGAGAGTGAAAAAAGTGGATGAGAAGAAAATCAATTCATCTGAAATGTGGTGCTGGAGAAGAGTACTGAAGATATCTTGGACAGTCAAAAAGACAAACAAATGGAAATCTCCCTGAAATCTCCCTATAAGCCAAGATGATCAAGTAGAAGCTCTTTTATTTTGGCCACATCATGAGAAGGCATGACTCACTAGAAAAGACAATAATGCTAGATAAGGTGAAGGGATATAGAAAGGTGCGAGGACCACATGCTAGATGAATAGACTCTATTAGGGAGGTCATGGGTATACATTTACAGGACCAAAGCAGAGCAGTGGAGAATAGAGAGTCTTGGAGATGTCTCATCCACAGGGTCGCCATGAGTCAGGATTGACTCAAACATGGTTAACAACAACAACAATAGATCATACCTTAGTGATAGCAAGGCACATGCTTTGCATGCTTAGGGCAACTCTGATTAAAGCAGCACATGAAGTAAATGGAATCTGTCTGGCAGAGATCAGCTTCTAGCAGTCAAATACACATTTGTGAACTGGTTAGGATACGGAAATTGCCAGTGTGGTATAGTCAAATGGCTAGATGAGTGGGGAAAGATTCCCTTCTTGAATCTAGAAAACCCCCAACTGACATGGTGAGAGCTTCTACTACATAACACACATGCACAGACAAATATACATATGTGAACAAGAGCCTGGACTGAGGAAAGTTGGATACTTCCTTTAAAAGCACAAATATTAACTTCTGCAGCATATTTGGCATTGCCCTCCCCCAGCAGCAACAATTTACTTTTCTTCTCTGTTAATCACATGTGATCCCACCCTGAGATTACACAGATAATAGAATGAAGTCATGCCATTTTGAAGCCACTAAGATGTAGTTTCATGATGACATCACAGACAGCAATGAAAGGGCAAATGATGGTGAAGGGAATGTCAATCAATAAGTACATTTTTTTAGAGACTGCTGGGGGGAAATCACTAAAATCTAAAGATGCATGTCAGAACAGCTGGAAATATTATTAAAAGAAATGTGAGTGGCTTCAGTTTAGCTCTAATTTAACAACAACAACAACAACAACAACAACAACAACAACAACAGAACCATACATGTAATGCTAGGGCATCCAGCAATACCATGTTGTGAACAGAGCTTATGTAAATTTAGTCTAGCTGAGATCAGTGTACATTAGGCTCAGTTCTGGGTATCACATTATCTGAAGTGTATTCACAAACTGGAGCAAGATCAGAAACACTACATAAACAATTAGACTCCTGGTATGACTGATACAGGAGGAGTGATTAAAATGTGTTAAATATTCACAGCTTGGCTCTGAAATTACTAGGAGAGAGATGACAACAATGTATAAATATTAGTCAGATCTAAACTCAAAAGAAACAGGAAATGCTAATACAAGAGGATATCTTTGGTGATACTAGAGGGAAAAAATAAAAATTATCATGGTTGACGATGAAATAGGAAAATATCCCCATTGTGAGGTTTTAAGCTATGGAAATGCTCCCCGTGGGTCTGATAAAAACAACATTTCAAACAGTGAAACAAGACCTGACAAACTGCTAGGAAGATGCATGTGCTACACTGTTGATCTCACAAGACAGTTCTTCATGGATCAAAAATCAAAATGCCCTTTCTTGACACTGATCTCTACAGTTGCATCAAAAGATGTTCATAGAATGTGAAGAAAACGAGCCCTATCTTTTGACATTTTAATCTGAGTATAACAATTTTATATCAAAAAGCACAGGAGTAACATGGCCAAAAATCAAAGTGAAAAAGCAGAGTTTTTACAATAAAAGAAAAAACGAGTAGACTGTCTCTAGAAATGTCCTCTGGTTGACACAAAGTCAAGCATCAAGTCTCACCCCACGTTTGAAAGAAGAATTCCAGGTAGCTGGAATCTGATGTAGTCCAGATGCTGTGAAGTTTGTAGCAGCAAAGTGGAATAGGACCAAAATGTGTCTCAAACCAATCCAAAGTGCTCTGTGTTTTAGCACAATATGGACAGTATCAATACTGTGATTCTGGAGAGTAGGATTTGATTCCCCACTTGGCCATGGAACCCAAATGAGTGACTTTGGCCAAGTCATACACTCTCAACCCCAGGAAAAAAACAACATGATAGGTTCACCTTAGGGTCACCATAAGTCAGAAACGACTTGAAGTCACACAACAACAATAAAGTGCTGCTTATACACATACAAAACCCTCTTTGGATGGGGCACAGAAGGCTATTGCCTTGCCCTTGTACTCTATCTAAAAATCTCTTGCTCTCCAGCAGCTGTCTGACTCCAGAAAGAACCCTCACTGTTGTCTCTTATCGGTGAGTGGGAAGGAAGAGAGGAAGTGAGTGAGATCACGGGGAAAGGAAAAGGAGAGTGCACTTCATTTCTTCCCCCCTCTCCTTGCATGACATGTGCCCAACTGCTTCTCCATTGTCCAAATTGCCTCCTGTTTCTCTTCTGCCAGTAAGCAACAGCAGCAGGGATTCATCACAGGGCTTGATAGCTTCCAAGCAGTGAGAAGATGCACAAATGCTTATGCAGAGCTACACACAGAAATAGGTTATCTTTAAATCAGCTGCACCCAACCACTTTGCATTAACCATCTTTACGACAGTCACTATCAAAGTGCAAATGGAGACCACAGTCCTATACATCAGATATGGAAACATATGGCCAAAGGACTGCATGCACCTCCATAGTTTTGTCGCCCCACCGTCACCCATTTGCTGGTATTTTGTAAGAACACCACCAGTACAAAGACAGTTAGTCCCTTTCTTCTTTTTCTCCTTTCCCTTCCTTGGAAGGGAACAGCTACCCACCCCCATTGTGGGTTTCTGAATACATAGTAGGCAAGTGATGTTTACGAAGGTGACCCTGAGTACATAGTTTCTAGAGTTGGTCTTGCACTACATATGACTAGTTAAGCCAAAAGCAGCTCATTCTTCATTATTTTCAAACTCCATTTGATTTGATTTGATGACATTTGTATCCAGCCCATGAAGGAGGCATGTAGTCTTGACTTTATGTTTGATTCTTCTCATTTGTTTGTTTCACAGATCCAGGCTACAGCCAAGTCATGTAGATTCTTCCTTTGGAATACTGCCAAAATTAGGCCCTTTCTTATAGCTTCAACTGCTCAGATACTGGTTCATAAATTGATTGTCTCTTACTTGGACTGTTGTAATATATTGTTAATGGGGCTTCCCTTTTCCCATCTGAGCCCCCTAACTTCTGTGCAACATTCAGCTGCCAGGGTTATCTTTTCGGCCCATCAATTTGATCATATTAACCCTCTGCTGCTATCCTTTCACTGGCTCTCTGTTTCTTTTAGAATCATAGAATCATAGAGTTGGAACAGAGCACAAGGGCCATCCAGTCCAACCCCCTGCCATGCAGGAACTCTCAATCAAAGCATCCCCAAATCTACTATAAACTTCTTTTATTAGCTTTTAAAGCCCTTCATGAATTAGCTCCTCCCTACTTGTCAATATTTGTCTCTCCCTACTACCTTCCTCATACCTAAGATCTTGTAACTCCAGTCTCTTGACCCAGCCAAGGATCTCCTCCTCCACTGTTTGAATCCACCTTTCTCTTGCTGCTCCCCATGCCTAGAATCTCCTTCTGACACAACTATGGGCCACTGAGTCGAAGACGGTTTTATTCAGGGAAGCATTCCAAATTAGCACCTGATTCAACAGTTGGTAACATCTTCTTTGAGTTTGTACCCTTTCTAATTGTCAGTATTTTGCTATGTGATGCTTTAATTTTATAACTTTGACAGAGTTTATTTCTATTTTTAACTCCTGTATGTAAAGAGCTGTGTAAAATTTTAGAGTACTATATAAATAAAAGATGATAATGATGATGATGGTGGTGGTGGTGATGATGATGATGATGATCATCATCATCATCATCATCATCATCATCATCATCATTATCCCATGTTGTGAAATATGGTGTGGCTTCTAAGATGCTAGGTACTGAAAAGGGTGCTATATGTCTGGATTTTTTTGGTGTTTTTTTTCAAGGCAGGAACATCTGTCAAATCCATGGTAAGGTACCCTACATGTGTCCCCAAGGTTTTGGAATGGTGCTTCATCATTTGTGCAAGCCTGGTCCATATTTAAACCCCTCTACTGGGAATTATTTGCAGCATTCTCTTGTATACCATACTGCTCTGGCAGAAGGAAAAAAAGTCTAGCTCAGTCATCACTGCTCATCATTGTAAATTAGATCTAGGTAAACACCAACATCTGCTTCCCACACAAACAGAATTTGTCATCATAGGAACCATCAGAATGTACTGATCATGCAAAAAAAAAAAAGCATACTTTAGAGATGTGCAGTAGAAGAACCAGATGCTTTCTCTATGAGTAAAGATGTAACTGGGCACTGGAAAGATCTGTTATCTACTGGTTAGTGTGCTGGACTGTGACCTGGGCAAGGTGGCCAAATGTCATAACTGAAAAGGAGGACAAGGCACCACAAAATGTAGGACATTCAAGAAAAAGGTAGGACATTAACAAATAAAAGCTAAAAACACTAATATAAAAGTGAATCCATGCTTCTTTGTCATGCTCAAAATGGAGGACATTTTGGAATTCCTCCTGGACAGAAGGCTGAAATGGAGGCATGCCCATGAAAAGAAGGATATCAGGACACCCTGGACCTAGGTCTTGTCTACAGTGGCCAGGATATTCTGGGGGCCTGGCCCCACAGCTGCCTCCTTCTGCTCATTACCTTAGCTTTTGTTCCGACATCGCAGCAGTTAGCTGCACAGACATCCTGCTGAATCTCCTGGTGTGTCCCCCCCCGCACTGTGGGTTATTCACCTCTGAGATCAGAACAAAGTTCCCAGCAATGATCACATTCTGGGCACCAGATTTTTATCTCAGAACAAGTGACCTGGACTGTCAGGAGATGTGTTGGATGGCTTAGCAGGATGCCTGTGCAGATGACAGCTGCAGGTCAGGAATGTAGGGCTCGGGATCTTCCTGCCCTGGCTTTAAAAAGTGCATTATCTTGGTGTAGTTGTCCTGGGTTTTGAAGTATCTTTTAAACTATTTTTAGTGTTGTTAATGGATTAATTTAATATAATGTTGCTTTTTTGTATGTTTTAACTTTATTGAGGAAAGGTAGAATCTAAATAAACTCAACAATAACAACTCAATTGCATACTCTTTTCTTTCGCTGATATTACAATAGGATTTAGACCTTGGTTTTGCCTTTGTACTTTTGTCTTTTGGAGCAGGCTTTGCATGCTGCATGGCAGAATCAGATAGGATTGTAAGCCTGTGATCTAGAATCTGGCTCATGAAAATCTTTGGTCCAAGTCCAGCATGCCTCAAATGTTTATTGTGAGTCTACTTTTGGTAACCTTTTCTGAGGATGGCTACAGACAAAGCCAATAGATTGTGAATTTTCTTTCCCCTCACTACTTCTTTTCTTTTTCTTATTCCTTCCACTCACTTCTTTTTCTTTTTTGGTTTGATTGTACAACACAGCTATATGATTCATTGGACAGGCACCCTTAATTTGAGTCACAGATATAACATAGGGTTTTGTGGTTTCATTATAGTGAGATCAATAGAACTTGTACTTAATACTAGTGCAGTTCTAACAATTTTATTCTTATTGCTTTCCTCTCATTTTCCTTTCTCGTAGAAAACCTATTCCACATTTACAGAACACACACAGATGCACAACTACTTAGTGTGGAATATGCATATATTGTATGTTTAAGTAGTCTTAGATACAAAGAAATCTGTCTCCTCACTTTCCCTGGAGGGAAAAGCTTGAATGGCAACAGAAGAGACTCATCACAAATAACAGTGCAAGCCAAACAAGGTTGTCCCATTGTATGGATTTTAGTTCCAAGTCTTTAGAAAGAAAATGTTGGCTGGCTACTAGTGTATGCATAAAATTAATTTATTCACTAAGGAGTAAGCTCCAATATGAGCAGAACAGCAGCAAATCTAGATAGGGATAAGCCTTTCTTTGGAAAGCTATATATAAGATGGATATTTAGAATCCTTGGACTTGAATTCTCTTTTCAGCCCCTGCCGGAGCAGATTCATTAAATCAATTGGATTTTCCTGTGTGTTGGCACACTATTCAACCATTAATTCAGTGGATCTATCCTAGTTGGGACTAACCAACTGGATTCAGGTATAAGAATCCCTGGGCCTTACCACACTGCTCTTTTATACCACATTAATCCGCTCCAGCAATTCACAGTAGGGTTGCTGACTGTATTTGAACTGTACTGCACCTTGTGATCACAAAATGATTTCTTTTCCACAATACTGGCATCATAGCCCCCCCCCCCCCCCTTGGCCCCCCCAAATCAAGTTTTTTTAAAAAAAATGTCATTGTGCTGCTGAAATGGAGTTGACATCATGATAACACCTGCCAATGTATGAGATCTTTTCTTATGAGAAGTCAGACAGGAAAAAAGTGGATGTGCCACACCCTGCCATTTCTTTCCATTCTGTGTTGATGAAACTGCCTTGACTTTACAACTGTGCCCATTTTTTTCCTGTTAAATGCATGACTGCATTTTGCCTTTGGGTGGTAGGGTCTTCATGCATTCTCCAACATAACACAAAGTCTGACCTAATAATATCAATAAGACTTCAGGAAAAATATAGCCTTCAGTATAACCATAATCCAAGTTTATACTACTACAGAAGCAGAAGAAGCAGAAATTGAAAGATTCTGTGCTAGAGTCCAAGAGGAAATAGATCACATATCAAAACAAAATTCTTGTTAATCATGGAATGGAATGGAAAGCAAAAGTAGGAAACAAAGCAGAATCAAAGACTGTAGGAATATTTGGCCTAGGACCAAGAAATGAAGCAAGAGAGCGACTGGCTGAATTCTGTGAAGCCAACAGTTTGTTCATCACAAACACTTTCTTCAAGCAATCAAAGAGAACTATATACATGGACATCACCAATATAGAAATCAAACAGACTACATAACTGGAAGGAGAAGATGGAGAAATTCCAGTCTTTTTGTAGCAGATTGTAGTATAGACCATGAACTACCAATACCAAAAATTAAAGTAAAGCTAAAGAACCTAAACCAATCATCATGCCTATATACAACCTGAAGAACATCCCCGTAGAATTTAAAGATAATGGAAAAAATACATTTGCACTATTAAGCCAAATTGACCAGAAGTCAGAAGAACTATGCACTGAAGCCAGGAACATTGTCAAGGGGAAAATACAAACCTGCAAACCCTGCTTTCAGATTGTCAGCCATTTTCCTATGGATAGACACAGAGCAATAACATCTTCTGCAGAGACCTCCAAGGGTCCCTGTGAATGCCTTTTGTTGTGATTCCAGCTTTAGGAAAATACATGAATGATTGTCTACTACACCCCCCCCCCCTCACTTCAGCAACCTGAAAATGGATGGGTTTGGAGGGATGCAATTGAGAAAAGTTCACCTTTGAGGAATGATTGGATGGCTGTGTCTCCTGAAGAAGGATTATGATCAGTTTTATTATCTAAAGCTTTTTGTTCTTGTTTTCGGCTCTTGACATTGATCTCAAACCATATTTTGAATATCACACCTCAGATACGCTTCCATCTTTAATTAATATAAGGCAGCAGTCCCAAACAGAAGATCTGAGGTGTTCTAAAAGGGCACAAACACTGTTAGTTATATGCTATATTATTATCTTTTTATTGCCAGGGATTACGAAAAATGCTTGTGGGATTTTCTGCTTCAGGATCCAAAGTAACATAGCTGGCTTTGGATAGTGTGCATCTTTACTTGATTTGGAATGGGATTCCATTTGCCACTCGGTCCCAAGCAAAAATAAAATAAATGCCATGGGTTTGCACAGTCTTTTCCAAAACAGAAAGAGAATCTTCTCTGGGAAACAGCTTCTTTTCAAACTGTTGCAAAATGCTTGGCACTATATAATAGGAAATTACTGAGCACCAATTGAAAGGCTTCAGTTTCCAAAGCTCAAAAAATATATATATATATATTCTAAATATCCCAAGCAGACCTGTGGAACATTTTGATGTAGCAACTTGTAATCTTTCTAGTTTGCCATTAAACCAATAAGGATTTCCATTTAGGAAATGTGACTTCCTCATGAGAAATGAGCTTCTGGATATCATATTGTGGGTGAGCAGCAAAAGTGTCAACCCAGATGAGCTATAGATCTTTACACAAGTGGTTTGACTCAGTAGTATTCTGGCTTTTTAAAAATCAAACAAGGTCCAAATTTACAAGCCTTGACACTGTATCCTCCCACTGCATCCTCCTATGCACCATATCCTCCAAGTACTTTATGCTAAACTGTTATACGACTCTTGTATTCTTCAAACAGTTATGAAAAGGGTCTCTTTTTTGGTCACATTACATCCTTTTGCCCCCTTTTTGCCTCCTCGCCAGACCACCGTCGCCACCAGAGCTGCGCCTTCTGCCGGGCGGCCTCCTCCCGGGGTGTCAGAGGTGCGCATCTGCGCACCGCCCCGGGAGTGCCGCCCACGGACTGGGGAGCACCGCTGCTGCGGAACTGCAAAACTGCGCAGTTCTTACTGGGTTAGGGAGGCTTTGGACTAGCCCGGGAGCAGAGGATGCCTGTGGTGGCTAACCTCTGCTCTTCTAGCAGCCATAGAAGGGTGGGGGGAGGATAGGGATGCAGGGATGCCTGGGCCAGGGATAACATCTCTGCGGGTGGAGCTCCAATTGAGGTTGTGTGGGGCAGGGGGAGGTATGGTGGTGGGAGAAGGGACTTGCGTTCCAGGGGAAGGCGTGATCGATGCATCATATCTATCTCGCCTTCCTGTCCCCCTCCTAACCTGAAGGACCTGAGGGTCACTCCAACCGTGCCACAAACCCTGTCGCTGCTCCTGTGCAATGCCAGGTCTATCAACAACAAGACCCACATCCTCCACGATATGTTGGAGGACAGTAAGTGTGACCTGGCTTGCATTACCGAGACCTGGCTTGGGCCTGAAGGAGATGCTGTGTGGGCTCAGGCCCTGCCTGCTGGGTTCTCGGTGAAGGACCAGCGCAGGTTAGGTGGGCGGGGGGTGTGTGGCCTTGATACATAGGAACACCGTGTCCCTCACCAGGAACCACATCCGACAGACCTCCTATATCGAGTGTATTTACCTGACCCTAAAGGCTAGGGACAGTCTAGGGATTCTGTTAGTGTATCGGCCACCCCGTGCATTAGCGGACTCCCTTAACGAGCTGACACAGCTGGTCGCTGAGCTGATGATGGAGACGCCCAGGCTTCTTGTCCTGGGCGACTTCAACATCTCCCTCACGGCCAGCCATGTTCCATCTGGTGCGGCTCGGGAATTCATGGATACCATGGCGGCCATGGGCCTGTCCCAGCTGATACAGGGTCCTACGCATTGTGCGGGTAATACTCTCGATTTGGTCTTCTGTTCGGATGCGGAAAATCCGTGGGTGGAAATAGCTAATGTTTCCCCCCTGCCATGGACGGATCATTTCCTGGTAGAGGTGAAAATCAAGGCCTCTACCCAGATCCCCCCCGGGGGTGGTGGACCAGTTAGGATGGTCCACCCTCGAAGGCTGATGGAACCTGAGAGGTTCCAAGAAGCCTTAGAGGGGCTCACGGTTGGAAATGACGGCGACTCTGTTGATGCCCTCACCGGTATTTGGAATACCGGTCTTTCTAGGGCTATACACAGTATTGCTCCCAAGCGCCCTCTCAGGCCTGCTTCTAAATGTAAGCCCTGGTATACGGAAGATCTCCGGGCAAGGAAGTGGGTTCTGCGACGGCTAGAGTACTGTTGGCGGAAACACCTTTGCTTAGACGACAAGGCTCTCCTAGACCAACTGTTAAAGGACTACGGAGAGGCAATACGAGCAACAAAGAACTCGTTCTATGGTGCTCGTATTGCGTCCGCTGAGTCGCGTCCGGCAGAGTTGTTCAGGGTGGTCAGGGAGCTAACTCAGCTCCCTCCTGCCCTGAACCAGATCCTTGAACCTTCTAAGGCCTGCTGTGACTTGTTTAACGACTTTTTCGCGGATAAAACCTCTTGTATAAGCGAAGGTCTGAACGCTGACATTTTAGCAGAACCTAGGGTAGAAGTGTCCAGAGCCTCCGTGAACTATGTTAAACTGGATCAGTTTGAGTTGGTGAGTACCGAGGATGTGGACAAGATCCTCGGAAGTGTTCGGAAAACAACCTGCTCTCTTGATCCCTGTCCCTCGTGGTTAGCGGCCCAGGGGGGACCGGCGGTAACATTATTGTTACGCCGGATAGTTAATACATCTCTGAGGGACGGGCTATTTCCATCTCAATTGAAATTGGCCATTGTAAAACCTATTTTAAAAAAGCCCTCCCTCGACCCCCTGGTATATAATAATTATCGGCCTGTTTCGCTGCTACCATTTTTGGGTAAGGTGATCGAGAGGGCGGTTGCGATCCAGCTTCAGGCGGTCTTGGATGAAACGGATTATCTGGACCCATTTCAAACTGGCTTCCGGGCGGGTTACGGGGTTGAGACGGCCATGGTCGCCTTGGTCGATGATCTCCGTCTGAGCATCGACAGGGGAAGCGTGTCCCTGCTGGTGCTCTTGGACATCTCAGTGGCTTTCGATACCATAGACCATGGTATCCTTCTGGGACGCCTGGCAGAGGTGGGGATCGGGGGCACTGCGCTCCAGTGGTTCCGGTCCTACCTCTCCGGGAGATCCCAGATGGTGCAGCTGGGAGACGTGTGCTCTGACGAGAGGCCCCTTAAAACTGGGGTCCCTCAAGGAGCCATTCTGTCTCCCATGCTATTTAACATTTACATGAAACCGCTGGGAGAGATCATCCGGAGACATGGGGCGCGGGGTTATCAGTACACTGATGACACCCAAATTATCTTCTCTATGTCTCCGACTGATGCAGTGACTGGGGATGGCGTCTCTCCTCTCGTGGCCTGTCTAGAGTCAGTAATGGGCTGGATGAGGGAAAACCGACTCAAGTTGAATCCAGAGAAAACGGAGGTACTAGTGATAGGTTCTCCTGGTCCAGGAATGGCGGTGGTTCCACCTGTCATGAACGGGGTCACGCTCCCTGTGAAGGACTCCGTGCGCAGTTTGGGGTGCTTCTTGACTCGTCGCTTCACCTGTCAGCTCAGGTGAATGCGACGGTCAAGAGCACCTGTTATCAGCTTCGGCTTATTCGCCAGCTGCGCCCATACCTGGCCCAGAGGGACCTAGAAACTGTTGTACATGCTCTGGTAACTTCGAGACTGGATTTCTGCAATGTACTCTACATGGGGCAACCCTTATACCAAACTCGGAAGCTGCAAATGGTGCAGAATATGGCAGCCCGGCTGGTCACTGGTGCTCCCAGGACCAGCCATATAACACCGGTTTTGAAAGACCTCCATTGGCTGCCCATCCGCTTCCGAGCTCAATATAAGGTGTTGGTGATCACCTATAAAGCCCTAAATGGCTTGGGCCCAGGATACCTAAAGGACCTCCTCTCCCCGTACATTCCGCCTCGCACCCTCAGAACGTCTGGGCAGCAATTACTGAAGGTGCCTGGGGCTAGGTTAGCCTCCACCACACGGAGGACATTCTCCATGGCTGCCCCAGCCCTTTGGAATACACTGCCCACTGAGCTCCACTCGACTACCACCCTGGCCCAATTCAGGAAGGATCTGAAAACCTTCCTGTTTCAACAGGCATTCCCCGAATAAAATCCTGTGGGCCTCCCTCCTCTTTCGTGGCCAAGAGGTTGGGCTATGGGGCTTTTCTGTCTGTTATTTTTACTGAATGTTTGATGTATTGGTATTTTAATCTTTTGTATTGTATGTATTGTTTTAATCTCTGTTGTAAGCCGCCCTGATTGCAGGAAGGGCGGGATATAAATAAAAATTTTATTATTATTATTTATTATAAATATCCCATTTCAGTAGAAGTTTAAATATCCCAACAGTAAGAATTGTTCAGTAGTGGAATAGATTGCCCCAGGAGGTGATGGATCCTTCTCCTTTGAAGGTCTTTAAACCTGTAAAGATGAGTATCTTTGAAGAATGTTGTAGTTGTATGTTCCTGCATTGCAGGACACTGGCCCAGATGGCTCTTTTAGCTCCTTCTAACTCCTTCTATGAGTCTATGATTTCCTATGGCCTCACCATGCTCAACAGAAGGTCCATGGCACTTATGACACTTTGGCAATGTGAACCAATCATGTCTTCTAGTCTGAGATCTTACTTGTGGCCACAGGAGTCTTTTGTACCAACAATTCACCTCAAAGCTTGTTCCAATGGACGAGACCTTTTCTTGTGAGAGGTCAGACAGGAAAAGAAGATGGTGACATTACCCCCTTGCCATTTCATTTAATTCTGTGTAGATGAAACTGCCTTGAATTTTCAATGGTTGCAATTTTGTTACTGTTGTTAAATGCATGACTGTGTTTAGCTTTTTGTGTGGTAGGGTCCTCTTGCATCCTCCACTGTAAAGCAAAGTTTGACTGAATAATGTCAATAAGACTTCAGGAAAAACCTATCAATAGAAACATAAACCAAATTTATGCTACAACAGGAGCAAAAGAAGAAGAAATTGAAAGATTCTATACTGATAACACAACAAAATAGAACTTCTTCTTAATCATAGACAATTGGAATGCAAAAGTAGGAAACAGAGCAGAATCAGAGATTGTTGAAAAAAAATGGTCTAGGAACAAGAAATGAACAGTGTTACAAAAGTCTACCAGAATCAGTAGTAGGAGCTCTGGGATATATTAATGATTGGAGAAACATGTGGCTCATGAGTAGTGATGTACATTGCTCTCATAATTCTTCTCATCCCTAAAGAAGGGCAGGGAATGTTATTACTGTTCTCCCCACATGTAAAGTGTGAGATAAATACAGCCAGCCTTTGGTAGCCACAGATCTTTTATCTACTGATTCAATCATTCATGACTTGAATATATATATATATATTCCCAAAACAAACTTTGTTTTTGCCATTTTTATAAGGGATACCATTTCCCTATGCCATTATATTTAACAGGACTTGAGCATTCAGGAATTTTGGTATCCACAGGGGTCCTGAAAACAGTCCCCAGTGTACACCAAGGGGCCACAGTAAAAGTCTTGTCCCTCACACAGGGCAGAGCTGACCCATTCTAATTCCAGGGGTGCAACTGAGTCTTTCTCCTTCATGTGTCTAGCTTAGTGCTTTTTTGAGGCCATCTTATATCATAATAAATAGAAAGAGCCAGAAGTTGTACATACATAGTCAATGACTCCAGACAAGAAAAGTTTTGTAAATTTGGAGTGCAAATTTAGAGGAGAAACTTTTCATTCATCTTCAAGCTGGAAAGGTCTAGCCATATGGGAAGATGTTCTAAGTCTATAGATAATGAGCTGTTGAAATTGTGTGTTGTTTTTGCAAATGACTAGATTCAAATTTGTCAAGCTTAAAACAGAAAATGTCACACAGGGGAATGTACGTTGGTACATGAGGAGTATGTAATGAAGACAAGTTGGGGCCAGGTTTCCAGTTCAAATCCTTACGTGTTGCAATTCAACCAATTCAGCTATGGGAACTATAGTCCAAAAAGGCAATGTTTATGAGCTCTAACAGATATGGACCAATACAACTGTATGGTTATTCGTAGTCTCTTCAGGGAACTGGCTCTGAGGACTAGTATCATCCAGTCATCCAGTCAATCCACACGACAATGTATGTGTGTTTGCTGAGCTACACAGAATGCTTCTTCAACAGACAAGTTTGAAGGCATTCGAAGTCACTCCACTGCCTATCAATGTAACTCCACTGCCTATCATCCAGATGGTACCCTGGGTATCATCTGGATGTAGCTTTCTAGTCAGGAAAAAAAGGGACAGCAGTCATCCTCTTGGACCTGCAGTAAATGCATTGGTTAACTGATACCTGTCCCCATTGCCCACTGTTCAGCTGTGTACCAAGGAATTCATATTAGTGATACACACAAGCAGAATACCAACAATGGCCATCTGAATCACCAGCATATCATACCTTCCAACATTTCAGAGAGGAAGAACATGGAGAGGCTGTAGCCATTAGCTTTTGCCTGGCAAGGGTAAAATTTTGGGATGATAGAGGAATAACCAGGACTCTCCCCACCAAATCGCTCTGAGAGCATGCAATATACAAGCTCAGCCTTTTATCACAATCCTACCCCCAACCCTTCTAGCTTTTTTTCAGGTTTGCTTAAAACATAATAATTATTCTACAGTGGATTGAAGCAAGTGGAGCGACTCTTTGTTTCTTTGTTTGGATGGCTGCCGAACCTTTCTATGCAAATACAAATCAACAGTTTAAAAAAGGTTTATCCATTATTTCCAATAAATGACTTGCTCAGTGGTATACTTGCGAATTTTCATTATAAAATGTTTGCAAACAAAGTTTAATTCTTACCAAATTAAGGGCTCCTATTTCCAACTGGAAGAAACAAATGCTTTTTAATCAGGTCTCATTTGGCACCAGCTTGATCACACATTTCTTGAGCATGTTTTAATGCTCTATTTGAAAATGGTTTGCTAATGTATATACTGACAACATGAATTAAAAGGCAGTATGCTACAAGTAATCTGACTGTTCTACACTCATACTGAATACCTAAGCCACTTTAAGCCTGTGTATGCTTACCCAGTACTGTACTAGATTTTCATCCACAAATATTTCCAGGGCAGGAAACATTATTTCAGGTGGTTAAAAATGGTTCCTGCAAAATTTTCCATATTTTTACCCATCCCCCCCGCCAAAGACTATCATTTATCAGTAATTTAGTTGCTAGTATACCACTATAGTCCAGCTTGAAAGGACTTAGTCCTTTGCATCCTAAGAGCCCAGCTAACTAGAAGTCACATCATGAAAGATCCTGATTTCACAGTGCCACAAAGTCAGTACAATTGGTCCAAATGAGAGTGTCAGTGAAGGCGAATGACACCCACCTCTGAATCTTTACATAGTTGAAGCAAACTCATTGACTAATTGTGAAAGTAACCAAGTGGACCCATTCTCTCTCTCTACAGCTGCATCCGCACTGCAGGAATAATCTAGTTTCACACCACTTTAACTGCCATGGCTAAATGCTATGGAACTCTGGGAACTCATATTTTGTGAGACATTTAGCCTTCTCTGTCAGAGAGTTCTGATGCCACAACAAATAACATTTCCCAGAATTCCATAGCATTGAGCCATGGCAGTTAAAGTGGTGTGAAATGGGATTATTGTTAAGGAAAAAGCCACATGGGTTATACAGTAAGAGAAATAAAAGATGTATGTGAGAGTCAGAGTGACTCAGCAGAAGCCAATGGAGAACCACACAGGTGTGAATGGTAATACAATTAACAAGTACTGAGTGCCAAGGACAAGAAATGCATAGTGAATAATTGGACACACCTGACAATTGTAAAGTGGTCAAGGCTGAGATGATGAAATCATTAATTGTAGGATGAACAAAGAGAACCAATGGGAATGATGTACACGCCTACTGGGTGGAAACAGACCACAGTGGGTGGTACCATGATTTGGCTATAATAATGACTATGGATCCCATTGTATTTTGTGGGTAGTAGAGTGGATAGTAGTAGTGGATTGCAGAGTGAGGAGTTGAGTATTGTTTGGAGCTGTGTATATAGTAGAATAAAGCAGATCTTTTATATAAGACTACTGAGTTGTCTGGTGTCTTGGGTGAAGCTACAAGAACCAGCAGGACCCTGGTGAAGAAGGGTGAAGACTTCTGTGGAAGCAAGAGTGAGAAAGCTTGGAGAGTTTGTCGGGGTCTTCAACCTGTTCTCTGCAACTCTTGCAAAGATATAACAACTGGCCAAAACTGGTCAGCGTGGTGCACAACCAGGTGGTGAGTTCCAGGCCAGGTGAAGAGCCACAACTCCCATCATCCCTGACAATTATTTCTGCAGCCTATGGACATATATGCCCTCTCAAAATGCATCTGCGGAAAAATCACCATTTTTAATGAATTCCATTTTTAAATGAGGGCATCAACAAAGGCAAATGAAGTGCAGGTCTGTATCTGTGATAGAAACTCATTGGTTAATTGCTAAAGCCACCAAATACACACAGTCCCTTCCTCTATGATCATTTTTACCTTTCCAAAAAGCACCCACAGGAAAGACTAATTTTTGAAAAAAGGGACAAGAAAGTTTCTGAAAACTCTGCAACAGTGTTATGAAATAATGAATTTATTACATGTTAGCTAAGTAATGTGTATGTAGAATTCTGTCAATGACAATATGGACTTTCAACAGAAATAAACTAAGGTAGCCCCAAGCAGGTACTGTAACCCCCAAACAATTATAGGACATGACCATTCCATTCTACTCATCCCAAGGTGCACCTGGTCCTTCCTTGCAGTCAATAGCCTGTCTACAATACTATAGAACCTGCAAGAGCTTGGGAGGCGAAAGCGTGAAGAAGGACAGTATGAGTGATAGTTATAGAATCACACCAGGTATTCTTTTAAGCATGTGGACCATGCAGAATTGCTTTCTGTAATACATGACTGTGTCTCACAGAGCCATACAAGCACAGTCCATAAGCCTTGGAGAGACCTCTTCAGGAAGGAAAGAAGGATACTATAATTCCAGCTAACCACTACAAGAAACTCTAAGAATTCAGAAGAAAATATCAGGCTGGTCAGTTTAAAAGCTGCTTGATCAGTTTGATCAGAGATTAGAAAGGTCACGTTCTGGAGGGCAAGGGTATGGTTGGCTGGGAATTTTCTGGTATTTGTAGATAAAATATTTTTTCCAGGCTCTGAACTAGGGTTGCATCTGCACTGCAGAAATAATGCATTCTGACATTGCTTTAATTGCCATGGCTCAATGCTATAGGATCCTGGGATTTGTTGTTTGTTGTGGCATAAGAGCTCTCTGATAGAAAAGTTTAAATATCTAACAAAATTACAAATCCCAGAACTCCTTACACTGAGCCATGACAGTTAGAACAGTGTCAAACTGCATTATTTCTGAAGTGCAGATGCAGCCTAAGTGAGCAAAACAGAAGCTGCATCTGCCCTGCAGAAATAATGCAGTTTGACACAGCATTAATGGCAATGGTTTCATCCTAGGCCAGGTAATCCTGGGATTTGTAGTTTATTGGGGCACCAGAACTCTCTGGCAGAAAAGGCTAAACATCTCACCAAACTACAAATCCCAGGACTCCATAGTATGGAGTCATGACAGAGCCATGACAATTAAAGCAGTTCCAAACTGCATTAATTCTGCCCTGAAGATACAGCCTAAATGAGAGTAAGGGGAACTCTTATGAATTCTTAAGAGTTCATGGTAATGATTATGACTGACTGGAAATAGGTGGAGTTATAGAATCATAGATTATATTGTCCCTAAACTGTTTAAGGTGGCTTTTAAAATGTAGCCCAACATTTTGCTACAGGTTGGAAGAGCAATCTTTTGGTTAATGTGAAGGAGGAGTTAAGTTGATCAATTTAGGCTAAGAACCCTTAGAAAGGCCATATTTGATCTCTTCGGGCTGCCATTATCAATTGCTTAGACTCATATTTCTAAACTATGAATGATGACCTTTTGACACAATCACAGATTCCCATAAAACTTAATGCTTTTTGGCTGGATTTTATAGTGAGACATAGATTTATTTAGCAGGAAGTCAACACAATTTTAGAGAGACTGATGTGAATTTCCTTATGGATTTCTCCAGTATAGACTGTTTATTAACTATGCACAGACACCCATCTCACACATGTTTGCATTTTAGTTTTTTTTATCTTTAAATATGTTCATCCAACAAAACCTATACAATTCATATCAGTGGAGTACAACAGAATCACAGAAGAAAACAAATGTTTGTGGGAGACCACCATGCACCTTGACAATTTTTCATCACAGAGGTTGAAATTAGATAAATTAAGCTATTACTGAGACTTAAACCCAAGAGGTTTTGACAGTCTTCAGGAGGCAACTAAAATGCAGAAGATTTATGGATAAATAAGTCTCATAAATACAGGTATAATACATTGGAGACGGGCTGTATGATGTGGTTTTTAATCATAGAAACCTCTCACTTGGTTTCTTTCAGTAATGCAACAGAGCTATTTCCCTGTCTGATCATAACTCACATCAAAATCAATTCCAGAAAATCTATGGTGGGTCTAAGTCCTGAAGTTCATGAAAAGGAATTGGATGCTTTTGTCATTTAAATGTATATTTACTAACAGAGATTATCAGAAGAATTTCAAAGGTGTTTTACATTAACGGTGCTTTGCACTGTAGTTCTTGCAAATCAGCAATGCACAAGGAGACATTCTCCCTCTACCTTGCATCAGTTTGCCTTTTAAAAAGTACATAACCAATTTATGGAAGCTGTTTACAAAGAGTGATTTGTTCTAATCATGGCCAAAGAGGTGGTAATGGATTTCTTTTATGCCCTCCATTGTTACGGTGGCTGCAGCTTTGCACCTAATATTTTGTGCAAACTATTCAAATCAGTGGATATAATATGGCTAAAGATTCACTTCAAAAGTAGTTAAAGCTCCCATTCATGATTTTATAGGTTAGACAGAGTACACTTTCAGAAGCAAATGCTGCCCATGAGAATCCACATTCCAATTTACAGAGAACTAAATTCAGTATAATACAAGTAGGTTTGTACATACATATGACTTCTTGGAGCCATTGCGTTCTAGACATTAAAGTGTTGGAGTTGGGAGATTCAGTTTCATGTCTTCAGTGAACATGAAATTAATTGGATGAACTTGGGAAGTCACTGTTTCTCAACCTTATCTACTTCACAAGGTTATCGTAAGGCTAAAGTGGGAGGAGGATACAGTGCCTCGAAGTCCTGGTGGAATAAAACTTACAAATAAATAAATAAACCTGGAAATTAAATATATAGGCTGGTATCCAGTTCAGTAGTTACAAGACTGTATGCCGGAATTAACGATCTCATAACTTTGGGGATTCATGTTTGCATTTGCTAACCACTGAATGTGACCCAAGGGTTTCTGAGGTGCTGAGGAATGATGTCTGCAGATCTCTTTGGGCCATGGAGGACACTGAGGCCTCATCTGCATGGGCCAAAGGCTCATCCCTCTTCTCTAGTGTCATCCTGTTCAGAAAACACATAGTCCAAACCCTGATTCTAATGGAAGCAGTCTGAACAATATCCAGGACATTCCACACCAGAATTGGGCTATAAAAGACTTACAATTTATATCTGTTCTTAACTTCTAATACTAGCAATACTTAATGTTTCTATTAATTCTTTCAAACTGTTCCCAAATTACAACATATAAAACACAACCTAATTCTAACTTTAATAAAAAGATTAATACTTATCATAATCATACTTATCATAATCATTTATTAGAAAATTAATTGGATAATTTATTTATTTATTTATTTATTTGTATCCTGCTCTTTTCCCAGGACTGGGACTCAGAGCGGCTTCACAGCACTAAAAACAATACAATTAAAAACATAAAAAATTAATTTAATTTAAAAATAAATAATAATAATAAGTACAGTTGGCCCTTCTTATACACAGATTTGCCTTCTGCGGATTTGAGCAAACCCGGGCAAACCTGGAAGTTGTCCTCAATGGCGGCACGCGTGCACGTGCGCCGCCATTGGAGACATAAGTCCCTGGATTACTCTCCCCTTTCCCTCCCCCCCCCCCTTCCTCCCTCCCTCCCTTCCTTTCCCTACTTACTGCCACCGCCTCAGCCTCCCAGTCGCCTTCACCGGCAGCAGCAGCAAGTAGTCATGGCCCTCAGCCTCTTCAGAGCTGCGGCCTCCGCGGGAAGGCCAGGTGGCGCTGGAGGCCAAAGGGCCTCCAGGCAGCCACCCAGACCTTCTGTGGAGGCTGCAGCTGCGAGGAGGCCAGGCCGGACGCCAGGCTTCAGCCTCCTCATAGCCGCCGTCTCTGCAAAAGGGCTGGGTGGCCCTTTTGCAGAGACAGCCTCCAGCGCCACCCGGCCTTCCGGCCGAGGAGGCAACAGTGAGGCCGAGGAGGCCGGGCAGCGGCTCTACTTCTTTGCCGATGCCTCCGTAGAAGGGCCAGGTGACTACCTGGCCCTTTTGTGGAGGCAGCGGCAGCAGCTGCGAGGAAGCCAAAGCCTCCTCTCCAGAATGAGAAAGAGCCATTGTTGAGTACCCTTTGGGTTTGGTCAGTCAACCAATTACAAATCCATCCAGCAGTCCTTTCCAGGCAAGCATTCTCTGAAGATGCCAGCCACAGATGCTGGCTAAACACCAGAAAGAAACTCCTCTAGAACATGGCCACATAGCCCGAAAAACCCACAAAAAACTTTGGATGCCATCCATGAAAGCCTTCGACTTCACATCTAGCAGTTGCATTGTCTGGCCCCCATTTTCTAGCTTTTTTTGCAAGGATATCATGGGGGACCTTGTCAAAGGCCTTACTGAAATAAAGATATGCTACATCTGCAGCATTCCCTTCATCTACCAATCTAGTGACTCTATCAAACAAAAGACTTACAGAAAGAAAGTAATGATTGCTAAAAGCCACCATGGGTTTCTCAAAAACAAATCATGCCACACTAATTGTATCCCTTTTTTAATGTATAGGGTTACAAGCTTTGTAGATGAAATAAATGTTATGGATGTAGTGTATCTTGATCCATGCAAAAACAGCCTGAGTAAAGCAGTTGCAGCAAGACTCTGAGGGATGTCTCCAGCTTCCTTTTTTCAAGATGCCCCATCACCAGGAAAGCACTGCAGATGTCATTTTCCTGTACTTCAATCTGCAGCAAATAATCAGTTTCTTGGCCAAAAGACAGAAATGGGCGGGGGGGGGGGGGGGGCATTGTCAGATGGAGCTATGATCATGGATTTGCATCACTGTAATGTCTCTTGATGCCAGCCATAATGTCTAGTTCAAAAGCATATTTGTGTTACATTCTTTCTAATAGCCAAATTAGTGTCCTTGTCAGAAGAGGCAGAGGGGGAGAAGTAGGGTACAGTACAATTCTAATTCAAAGATACTCATTCTATAAAGTTAGAATGGGCACTAGCCTTTTCTACTTCTGTCAGCAGAACTCTTTATTACCAGCTGTTCTGAGAAACATGTTGATACTCTGAACTACTCTGGTACCTAAAATCTGCCAGCGGAAGAACTAAAAATTGGCAAAAAGAAGGAGCAGAATGAGAAAGGAGCTGAGCAGGTAAAAAGGCATGGGTTGGAGCTAAGTGACTTTCTTCTATTAGCCCACAATAGGCTAGTTGTTTGGTGCAGGGGCAAGACAGGCTATTAAAATTTATGAACTCATTTATAAGCCTGGTGTGATCACTTGTGATTAATCAATATTGTGCCACCAGTCCATATGACACAAATATCTTTAACAATTGTTTTGTTACTAAAACAGATACAAGAAGTACAATCAGCCCTCCATATCCATGGATTCATTTTCCATAGGTTCAACCATCCACTGATTGAAAATATTTAAAAAGAAATTCAAAAGACAAACCTTAATTTTGCCATTTTATATAAGGGTCACCATTTTACTATGGCATCATATTTAATGGAACTTGAGCATCCACAGATTTGGTATCCACAGGGTGTCCCAGAACCAAACCCCAGCAGATATCAAGGGCCCACTGTATAATACTTCTCACACCAATGACAAATTATTCAGCTAGAGCTAGGGAATCCTGATTAGGGGATTCTGAGAGTTTTAATTCCCTACCACATAAAACTTTTCCCAAACTCTGAATCTGACAGATATTCATAAATCCATCACATACATTCCAGATAGTTATGGTTTCACTATTGGTACAATTTCAGAAGCACAATCCTTGCCAATATAAGATATCAAGGAGAAGGCTAGGCTAAACCTTATTCCATAGCACACTATTTGTAGGATGCAAAACATTAAAAAATGCAAAGTCTTCTTCCTTGCAGTTTAATGTCATCCAAAAAGATCTCACAGGCTTTGGGAAGCAGAATATCTGACCTGTATTAGCAGGTCCTTCATATGTATCTGTTTGGGTATTCTGTCACAAAACTCGAAATGATGTAAAACACAAGGTAGGAAAAACAGATGTTCTCATTAAGATGGAATTTGGAAACTAAGTTGGTTACCATGTCCTGCCCATTTCCAGCCATTACACTACAAGTGAATTTTGATTCCCTGCCTCTATACCATGTGCTGCCCCATTATTGAATATCTGCACCTCTTGATTGAACAAATGCAAACTGATTTTGACAGCAAAGGAGACATTGATTTAGTAACATTGGCAGAAGACATAACTCTTAAGCTCTTTAGAAAATGCATGGCAATGTTGCGTGATCTGAGTTTTCAAGGGCAGATTTAGAACTCGACTTTTTGCAAGGTGCAGACATTAATCAAGAAGAGGATGTTCCCATAAACAAATTGCAACCAACAGGCTTTTCTGGACCCTTTTATGCTCAATATTCATTGCAGGCTAGGAATACATCAACACAGCAATGCTGGTTGCTAAAAACACATCTTCAAAATGAAAAGCACTAAAATACTGGAGTGAAAACAATGCTGCAAATAAGATTGAAGTGCTTTGCTAAAAAGTAGTTATAAAGGCAGAATATTAAACAGGGCTGCAACCTGTTTAAAGATTGAAATGCAACCGGTAGAGGTTTTCAGAGGAGGAAATTCAACCATTTTTTAGACAGAAAAAATGGTCTGAGGAATCAAGATTGTTAGAGGGGCACTAAAATAGACTTGGGGGCACGCATAGCCCCAGGCTACACTTTGTCCATCCTCTACTAGATGAGACATTTTGCACACACACACACCACCATCCACGACTGTAAGTGGAGAAAAATAGCTGTTTTTCAGAGCACATTTCCTCCCTCACTGCCATATATTGCATTTAGAATGCTTTGTTTATAATCTTTGTAAACACTGACTTAATTTACAAGTCTGGTTGCTGAGGAAGATACATCTGAGAAAATCCTGTATATCTTCTTTCTTAAAATACAATCCATGATAGGGCTGCAAATTGTATTCATTTGAACTGTTAACCTGTCTTGACTATATACAATGATGATGATAGTGATGATGATGATCCTAGTTTTTCAAATCCAGATAAGTGAAACAGTATATTATGAAAATTATATACTGGTTACTTAAATCCTATCATAGGAAAGGATTAATCAGTCTCCTCCCCATTGATTTCCTATTTTAGGAGCTCTTCTTTGAAATTAGCTTTATAGGCATGTGGCCAGATTGCATTGCCTTAGTTTTCTTTGCATGTAAAATGCAATTGGGGGGGGGGGGGGGG
>NC_056524.1:23687967-23693854 GCF_019175285.1 Sceloporus undulatus
AGCCATGGCAGTTAAAGTGGTGTGAAACTAGATTATTCCTGCAGTGCGGATGCAGCTGTAGAGAGAGAGAATGGGTCCACTTGGTTACTTTCACAATTAGTCAATGAGTTTGCTTCAACTATGTAAAGATTCAGAGGTGGGTGTCATTCGCCTTCACTGACACTCTCATTTGGACCAATTGTACTGACTTTGTGGCACTGTGAAATCAGGATCTTTCATGATGTGACTTCTAGTTAGCTGGGCTCTTAGGATGCAAAGGACTAAGTCCTTTCAAGCTGGACTATAGTGGTATACTAGCCACTAAATAATGAATAATATGACTAGTATTTGGGGGGGGGGATGGGTAAAAATATGGAAAATTTTGCAGGAACCATTTTTTAACCACCTGAAATAATGTTTCCTGCCCTGGAAATATTTGTGGATGAAAATCTAGTACAGTACTGGGTAAGCATACACAGGCTTAAAGTGGCTTAGGTATTCAGTATGAGTGTAGAACAGTCAGATTACTTGTAGCATACTGCCTTTTAATTCATGTTGTCAGTATATACATTAGCAAACCATTTTCAAATAGAGCATTAAAACATGCTCAAGAAATGTGTGATCAAGCTGGTGCCAAATGAGACCTGATTAAAAAGCATTTGTTTCTTCCAGTTGGAAATAGGAGCCCTTAATTTGGTAAGAATTAAACTTTGTTTGCAAACATTTTATAATGAAAATTCGCAAGTATACCACTGAGCAAGTCATTTATTGGAAATAATGGATAAACCTTTTTTAAACTGTTGATTTGTATTTGCATAGAAAGGTTCGGCAGCCATCCAAACAAAGAAACAAAGAGTCGCTCCACTTGCTTCAATCCACTGTAGAATAATTATTATGTTTTAAGCAAACCTGAAAAAAAGCTAGAAGGGTTGGGGGTAGGATTGTGATAAAAGGCTGAGCTTGTATATTGCATGCTCTCAGAGCGATTTGGTGGGGAGAGTCCTGGTTATTCCTCTATCATCCCAAAATTTTACCCTTGCCAGGCAAAAGCTAATGGCTACAGCCTCTCCATGTTCTTCCTCTCTGAAATGTTGGAAGGTATGATATGCTGGTGATTCAGATGGCCATTGTTGGTATTCTGCTTGTGTGTATCACTAATATGAATTCCTTGGTACACAGCTGAACAGTGGGCAATGGGGACAGGTATCAGTTAACCAATGCATTTACTGCAGGTCCAAGAGGATGACTGCTGTCCCTTTTTTTCCTGACTAGAAAGCTACATCCAGATGATACCCAGGGTACCATCTGGATGATAGGCAGTGGAGTTACATTGATAGGCAGTGGAGTGACTTCGAATGCCTTCAAACTTGTCTGTTGAAGAAGCATTCTGTGTAGCTCAGCAAACACACATACATTGTCGTGTGGATTGACTGGATGACTGGATGATACTAGTCCTCAGAGCCAGTTCCCTGAAGAGACTACGAATAACCATACAGTTGTATTGGTCCATATCTGTTAGAGCTCATAAACATTGCCTTTTTGGACTATAGTTCCCATAGCTGAATTGGTTGAATTGCAACACGTAAGGATTTGAACTGGAAACCTGGCCCCAACTTGTCTTCATTACATACTCCTCATGTACCAACGTACATTCCCCTGTGTGACATTTTCTGTTTTAAGCTTGACAAATTTGAATCTAGTCATTTGCAAAAACAACACACAATTTCAACAGCTCATTATCTATAGACTTAGAACAGCTTCCCATATGGCTAGACCTTTCCAGCTTGAAGATGAATGAAAAGTTTCTCCTCTAAATTTGCACTCCAAATTTACAAAACTTTTCTTGTCTGGAGTCATTGACTATGTATGTACAACTTCTGGCTCTTTCTATTTATTATGATATAAGATGGCCTCAAAAAAGCACTAAGCTAGACACATGAAGGAGAAAGACTCAGTTGCACCCCTGGAATTAGAATGGGTCAGCTCTGCCCTGTGTGAGGGACAAGACTTTTACTGTGGCCCCTTGGTGTACACTGGGGACTGTTTTCAGGACCCCTGTGGATACCAAAATTCCTGAATGCTCAAGTCCTGTTAAATATAATGGCATAGGGAAATGGTATCCCTTATAAAAATGGCAAAAACAAAGTTTGTTTTGGGAATATATATATATATATTCAAGTCATGAATGATTGAATCAGTAGATAAAAGATCTGTGGCTACCAAAGGCTGGCTGTATTTATCTCACACTTTACATGTGGGGAGAACAGTAATAACATTCCCTGCCCTTCTTTAGGGATGAGAAGAATTATGAGAGCAATGTACATCACTACTCATGAGCCACATGTTTCTCCAATCATTAATATATCCCAGAGCTCCTACTACTGATTCTGGTAGACTTTTGTAACACTGTTCATTTCTTGTTCCTAGACCATTTTTTTTCAACAATCTCTGATTCTGCTCTGTTTCCTACTTTTGCATTCCAATTGTCTATGATTAAGAAGAAGTTCTATTTTGTTGTGTTATCAGTATAGAATCTTTCAATTTCTTCTTCTTTTGCTCCTGTTGTAGCATAAATTTGGTTTATGTTTCTATTGATAGGTTTTTCCTGAAGTCTTATTGACATTATTCAGTCAAACTTTGCTTTACAGTGGAGGATGCAAGAGGACCCTACCACACAAAAAGCTAAACACAGTCATGCATTTAACAACAGTAACAAAATTGCAACCATTGAAAATTCAAGGCAGTTTCATCTACACAGAATTAAATGAAATGGCAAGGGGGTAATGTCACCATCTTCTTTTCCTGTCTGACCTCTCACAAGAAAAGGTCTCGTCCATTGGAACAAGCTTTGAGGTGAATTGTTGGTACAAAAGACTCCTGTGGCCACAAGTAAGATCTCAGACTAGAAGACATGATTGGTTCACATTGCCAAAGTGTCATAAGTGCCATGGACCTTCTGTTGAGCATGGTGAGGCCATAGGAAATCATAGACTCATAGAAGGAGTTAGAAGGAGCTAAAAGAGCCATCTGGGCCAGTGTCCTGCAATGCAGGAACATACAACTACAACATTCTTCAAAGATACTCATCTTTACAGGTTTAAAGACCTTCAAAGGAGAAGGATCCATCACCTCCTGGGGCAATCTATTCCACTACTGAACAATTCTTACTGTTGGGATATTTAAACTTCTACTGAAATGGGATATTTATAATAAATAATAATAATAAAATTTTTATTTATATCCCGCCCTTCCTGCAATCAGGGCGGCTTACAACAGAGATTAAAACAATACATACAATACAAAAGATTAAAATACCAATACATCAAACATTCAGTAAAAATAACAGACAGAAAAGCCCCATAGCCCAACCTCTTGGCCACGAAAGAGGAGGGAGGCCCACAGGATTTTATTCGGGGAATGCCTGTTGAAACAGGAAGGTTTTCAGATCCTTCCTGAATTGGGCCAGGGTGGTAGTCGAGTGGAGCTCAGTGGGCAGTGTATTCCAAAGGGCTGGGGCAGCCATGGAGAATGTCCTCCGTGTGGTGGAGGCTAACCTAGCCCCAGGCACCTTCAGTAATTGCTGCCCAGACGTTCTGAGGGTGCGAGGCGGAATGTACGGGGAGAGGAGGTCCTTTAGGTATCCTGGGCCCAAGCCATTTAGGGCTTTATAGGTGATCACCAACACCTTATATTGAGCTCGGAAGCGGATGGGCAGCCAATGGAGGTCTTTCAAAACCGGTGTTATATGGCTGGTCCTGGGAGCACCAGTGACCAGCCGGGCTGCCATATTCTGCACCATTTGCAGCTTCCGAGTTTGGTATAAGGGTTGCCCCATGTAGAGTACATTGCAGAAATCCAGTCTCGAAGTTACCAGAGCATGTACAACAGTTTCTAGGTCCCTCTGGGCCAGGTATGGGCGCAGCTGGCGAATAAGCCGAAGCTGATAACAGGTGCTCTTGACCGTCGCATTCACCTGAGCTGACAGGTGAAGCGACGAGTCAAGAAGCACCCCAAACTGCGCACGGAGTCCTTCACAGGGAGCGTGACCCCGTTCATGACAGGTGGAACCACCGCCATTCCTGGACCAGGAGAACCTATCACTAGTACCTCCGTTTTCTCTGGATTCAACTTGAGTCGGTTTTCCCTCATCCAGCCCATTACTGACTCTAGACAGGCCACGAGAGGAGAGACGCCATCCCCAGTCACTGCATCAGTCGGAGACATAGAGAAGATAATTTGGGTGTCATCAGTGTACTGATAACCCCGCGCCCCATGTCTCCGGATGATCTCTCCCAGCGGTTTCATGTAAATGTTAAATAGCATGGGAGACAGAATGGCTCCTTGAGGGACCCCAGTTTTAAGGGGCCTCTCGTCAGAGCACACGTCTCCCAGCTGCACCATCTGGGATCTCCCGGAGAGGTAGGACCGGAACCACTGGAGCGCAGTGCCCCCGATCCCCACCTCTGCCAGGCGTCCCAGAAGGATACCATGGTCTATGGTATCGAAAGCCACTGAGATGTCCAAGAGCACCAGCAGGGACACGCTTCCCCTGTCGATGCTCAGACGGAGATCATCGACCAAGGCGACCATGGCCGTCTCAACCCCGTAACCCGCCCGGAAGCCAGTTTGAAATGGGTCCAGATAATCCGTTTCATCCAAGACCGCCTGAAGCTGGATCGCAACCGCCCTCTCGATCACCTTACCCAAAAATGGTAGCAGCGAAACAGGCCGATAATTATTATATACCAGGGGGTCGAGGGAGGGCTTTTTTAAAATAGGTTTTACAATGGCCAATTTCAATTGAGATGGAAATAGCCCGTCCCTCAGAGATGTATTAACTATCCGGCGTAACAATAATGTTACCGCCGGTCCCCCCTGGGCCGCTAACCACGAGGGACAGGGATCAAGAGAGCAGGTTGTTTTCCGAACACTTCCGAGGATCTTGTCCACATCCTCGGTACTCACCAACTCAAACTGATCCAGTTTAACATAGTTCACGGAGGCTCTGGACACTTCTACCCTAGGTTCTGCTAAAATGTCAGCGTTCAGACCTTCGCTTATACAAGAGGTTTTATCCGCGAAAAAGTCGTTAAACAAGTCACAGCAGGCCTTAGAAGGTTCAAGGATCTGGTTCAGGGCAGGAGGGAGCTGAGTTAGCTCCCTGACCACCCTGAACAACTCTGCCGGACGCGACTCAGCGGACGCAATACGAGCACCATAGAACGAGTTCTTTGTTGCTCGTATTGCCTCTCCGTAGTCCTTTAACAGTTGGTCTAGGAGAGCCTTGTCGTCTAAGCAAAGGTGTTTCCGCCAACAGTACTCTAGCCGTCGCAGAACCCACTTCCTTGCCCGGAGATCTTCCGTATACCAGGGCTTACATTTAGAAGCAGGCCTGAGAGGGCGCTTGGGAGCAATACTGTGTATAGCCCTAGAAAGACCGGTATTCCAAATACCGGTGAGGGCATCAACAGAGTCGCCGTCATTTCCAACCGTGAGCCCCTCTAAGGCTTCTTGGAACCTCTCAGGTTCCATCAGCCTTCGAGGGTGGACCATCCTAACTGGTCCACCACCCCCGGGGGGGATCTGGGTAGAGGCCTTGATTTTCACCTCTACCAGGAAATGATCCGTCCATGGCAGGGGGGAAACATTAGCTATTTCCACCCACGGATTTTCCGCATCCGAACAGAAGACCAAATCGAGAGTATTACCCGCACAATGCGTAGGACCCTGTATCAGCTGGGACAGGCCCATGGCCGCCATGGTATCCATGAATTCCCGAGCCGCACCAGATGGAACATGGCTGGCCGTGAGGGAGATGTTGAAGTCGCCCAGGACAAGAAGCCTGGGCGTCTCCATCATCAGCTCAGCGACCAGCTGTGTCAGCTCGTTAAGGGAGTCCGCTAATGCA
>NC_056524.1:23693879-23779302 GCF_019175285.1 Sceloporus undulatus
TTTTTTTTTTTTTTTGGGTCGCAGCTGGGTATCAGCGCAGCTGATAACGTGCTCCTGACCCTGCATCCACCTGAGATGTAAGGTGGAGCGACAAGTCCAGGAGCACCCCCAGACTGCAACAGAGTCCTTCAAGGGAGCGTGACCCCATTCGGACAGGTGGACAAATATCCTTCCGGGCCCGGGGAACCTATCATGAGTACTTCTGTTTCTCTGGATTCAAGCTGAGTCTGTTTTCCCTCATCCAGCCCATTACCGACTCCAGGCAGGAATTAAGAGGAGAGATGCCATCCCTAGTTACTGCCTCAGTCGGGGACACAGAGAAACATATTTGGGTGTCATCAGCGTACTGATAACACCGCGCCCCACTGTCTCCGAATGATCTCTCCCAGCGGTTTCATGTAAATGTTAATAGCATGGGGGGCAAAATCACTCCTTGAGGGATGCCAGAAGTAAGCGCCCTCTTATCGGATCAAACGTCCCCCAGCTGCACCATCGGAATCTACCCGAGGGTAGGAAGGAACCACTGGAGCGCAGTGCCCCCGATACCTAACTCCCTCAGGCGTTCCAGAGAGGATACCATGGTCAATGTATCGAAAGCCGCTGAGTGTCCAAAAGCACTAACGGGACACGCTTCCCTTGTCCATGCCCCGACAGAGATATCAACTAAGGCGACCATGGCAGTCTCAACTCCAAAACCTGCCCAGAAACGGTTTGAAATGGGTCCAGAAATCCGTTTTATCCAAGACCCTTTGAAGCTGGAAGGCAACGCCCTCTCGATCACCTTCCCCCAAACGCAGCAGCAAACAGGCCGATATTGTTCGAATTAGGAGGTCTAGGGAGGGCTTTTTAGTAAAGGTTTTACTACCCCGTTTTAAAGCTCGATGGAAACTGCCCTTCCCTAAAAGATGAATTAATAATCCAGCGTAACATCTCTGTCACAGCTGTTCCCCCCAGAGCTGCCAACCAAGAAGGACAGGGATCGAGAGGGCATGTCGTCTTCCTAATGCTACGAAGAATCTTGTCCACATCCTCGGTACTTACAGACTCACAAATGATCCCGTACAAAACGGGTCCATGGAAGCTCTGGACACCTCTACTCTAGATTCTGAACTAATACTGGGTGAGATCAGCCCTTATCCGAGAGATTTTATCCGCGAAGAAGTTATTAAACTCGTCACAGCAGCTTTAGATGGTTCCAAAATAGGGTTTGGGGGGGAGGCAGTTGAGTAAGCTCCCTTACTACCCTGAACAGCTCTGCTGGACGCACTCCGCGGACGCAATACGTGCAGCATAGAACGAATTCTTAGCTGCACTTATTGCCACTCCTAGGCTTTCAAAAGAGAGTCTAGGGTGCCTTGTCGGCTAAATCCTGGTGTCTTCGCCAGTCGCGCTCTAGTACTCGCAGAATCGCTTCCTTTCCCGGAGGTCTTCCGTATACCAGGGCTGTTTTTTGGAGCAGGCCTGAGAGGACACTTGGGCGATACTGTGTATAGCCTTGGAGAGATCAGTATCCCAGATGTTAGTCAGGGCATCAACAGAGTCGCCGTCAGTTCCAACTAGGGAGTAAAGAATTCTCCAAAATTCGAAATTTGTAGAAATATGTCTAATTGAAATTTCGAAGCATTTTATAGAGAAGAATTCTGATCACTTCTCAATAAATTAGTAAATTTGATTTTTAATCATTCCAAATGAAGAGAAGAGAAGAAACTTTCAGCTGACAAATTCGACTACAGGATTTGGGTATTTTGCGTAAGAAAAGCTACCATTCATCCTGGGTTTTACCAGAGGCGATTTCCTTTGTTAGGGTGATTCCCCCCCATCTTTGCTCCTCACAGCTTGTTTTGAAAAACAAAAGAGAACAAAAGGGGAGGCATTGTGTGTTAGTGGTGATAAGACCTTCTGCCCTTTTGCCATGCTCTTTTTGGATACATCACACACTCTTATTCATGGATATTTGAACTCTCCTTGATATATGTATATATATATATATATATATGCAAAATAAAAGTAGGTTTGCTTTAGCATCACCTTGAGAGGCTGGGGAGAGGTTTTGTCATGCTGCCTCTGAGGCTGAGAGAATGTGCACTCTCCTTGCCAATTATTATATTATTATTGCATTACCTTAGCATCACCATGGGAGAGGTGAGAGAGAGAGGGCAGGAAATGTCTAACAATTTGTAAGCTGCTCTGATAGCCTTTTGGCTGAAGAGCTGGGCAATAATAATAATAATAATATAATAATAAGTGCTATCCCAGCTCAGCCCCGTAAATCCCTGGGTAAGTCATATTGTCAGCCTCAGGGACATTCTTAACCATCCTTGCCCAAAAGCAAACCAACCATAGATAAATAAATAAACAAATAAATTGTAACTTTATTATTTAAAGAGGCTTTCTTGAAATGAAACAAAACCAAAGGGCAGAACCATAAGCATTTACATAGGTGAGCTGGGATCAGACTCTAGCCTCCCAGTTCACGATAGAAATTCACTGACTGACCTTGGACAAGTCACCGGCTCTCAGCTTCAACTCCAACTCCTAAGTATTCCTTCATGGTAGAAGAGGGGTGGTGGTTGGATGACCTCTTGGAATCCTTTCGATGCTAGGTTTATCCTCATGGCAGAATTCCTGCCATTGCACCCGACTCGCTCCTTTTGAGGATTCCTGCTTGCCAGAAGAGCATTGCCATTTGACACACCACCCTCCCTTCTCATCTGTGAGGGTCACACTGTCTCAGCGTCAGGGGCAGCCCATGGCAAAACTCCTCTTTATGCCAAGAAACCCTTGGTTTGTCCCATCTTCCAGTGCCATCCTGATGTTGAACAGGGTCAGACTACATGTCCTCTAGGATCCCATGTTCCTATATATTACTCTCTAGCAGAGGGGGTTGGACTGGATGGTCCTTGGGGTCCCTCAACTCTAGCATTTATGTTGGGGCTTCAATACAATTATTGTTTAGACTGGGCTTTCCCCCCCCCTTTTGTGTGTGTGCCTTCAGGTTTTTTTTAAGCAAGGAATGTTCTTTGAAGCCAAACTTCCTTTTGACATGGTAATTGAGTTTGAAATGCAAAGTAATTACCGTAATTATTCGACTTGTCTTTTATCGTCATTCAAGAAATCTGTGAAAAATATTTCGCTAGCTGCTGAAAGGGAGAGAAGAAATCACCTTTTGAAAGGGGGATTTGTGGAACAAATAATTTTTTAAAAAATTCTCATCAAGTTCTCAATGAACGAGAAGAAAAACATGGGTTTCTCCAATCACTAGTTCCAACCATATACCCCTCTAGGGCTTCTTGGAACCTTTTGGGTTCCATCAGCCTTCGAGGGTGGACCATCCTAATAAGTCCACCACCCCCGGGAGGGATCTGGGTAGAAGCCTTTATACTAGCCTCGACCAAGAAATGATCCGTCCATGACAGGACAGAGATGTTGGTGACCTCTGCCCATGTCCGTACAAAAGACGACATCGAGCGCATTACCAGCAGAATGCGTAAACAACCATAGAGTGGAGATGTCCTCCAAACTACGCATGTGCTACAGCAAAACGTTCTGGGAACGTTCTCAAGAAAAAGGGATGCGCTGTGCGGTAAAATGTGTTCCCATCACGTTCCCATCACGTTCCACTTTCCTCAATGCGGTAATATCCATTCCCAGAACGTTCCCAGAACGTTCCGTCTCGGAAAGTTCTGAGAATGATATGCGATAATCTTCTATATTTGATTTCTTGCATTTGTGAGGACCTTTGGTTTTGCTCAGAAAGCTCTGCTAGGCTGTTCTGAGCTTTTATCAGCAGTCTTGGCAGCTTTCATGGACAGTTGCATTCATAACCAAGCCTTTTTTATGTGAAGCCACAAGATCTCTTCTCATCATATCTTCCAAGTGATTTGTCAAGAACAGCCCTAACAATCCTCTCTTGTCCCACGTTTTCATCTCCTTTAAAAATGTTCTCATTTTTGCCTCCACCTCCCACTTTTCCTCTTTGCCTTCCATTTATTTCAGTTGCTAAACTGAATTAAAACTGCACAAACAGTTTGCACTAATTTTACTCAGCAGGGGAAAAAGGAGAAGAAGAGGCAGGCTCTTTCCCTTCCTAGCAGGCTCAGGCAAAAGCAAACTGCTGCAGCCTCTTCTAGCTTGTGCTCTGCTGCTAAGATATATTTATGTCCCCACTGGAAAATTATTTGTCATCAGCAGAGCAAAAACTTTGCATAGAGAAAGGTCCCCTTATCCAGTGGTTCTCAAATTCTGATTCCCCCAGATGTTTTGAATTTCAGTTCCCAAAATTCACAGCTCAAAAGTTCTGGTTGTTGAGATCCCAGGTATCTGGAGGACCAGAGTTTGTGAAACACTACTTGTGAGCCAATGTGGTGTAGTGGTTGAGCGATGGATTAGCTCACCACGAGACCAGGGTTTGAATCCCTGTTCAGACATGAATACCTACTTGGACAAGTCACACTCTCTCAATCTCAGAGGACAGGAAGGGCAAACCTCTTCTGAACAAATTTTGCCAAAAGAAACCTGGGATAGGTTTATCTTAGGGATGCCATAAGTGAGAAATGAGTTTAAGGCACAGAAAAACAACAACTCTAGTCTGAAAAAACAAGTGAAAGAAACTCAGCTAGCAGCAAGGGTGGAGGCCACTGTCAGCACAAATATATAGGATTGGACTAGAGGGGACAATGATCTGATTCAGAGCTTGGAAAGGTTCCTTTTTGCTCTATAGTTCCCAGAATCTCTCCACCAGGATAGTATAAGTACTGATTCTCTCCATGGCTGTCACATTTGGTATCACAAGATAACCTAAGTATAGATAACATTATCAAATTACTGTAATCTGTTTTTGTCAGACTCATTTGCACCTTGCTTATTCTGAATCATTACCTACTGGCAAACATGCAACATTTAAAAAATAATAATGAATAAATAGGAATGCAGAAGGTTTATTTCTGAATGCTATTAATTTTCCTAACACAAATAATGTATTCTGATGCATAAGCTTGCTGATGCAGAATATCAGTGTTGATAATTTATGGCGTTGAAAGTGAGATGGCACTAGATGCATTTGACTGCATGAGCACTGTCAAATATGAGGGGAAAATTAAGGAGGGCCCTGTTAACGAAAGTTCATTTTTGTAAAACAAACTGCTGATAAATAGGCAGATGTGTGCACCCGCAAACACACATACGCACAGAAGGAGGCCTGTGTGTTGCTGCCTGAGGAAGCTTCAAAGTGTTCAAAAGAAATAATCACCACTTTGTTCTCTCACTTTTCTCTCTCTGCTGACATGACAGACACCCACGCTTCTAAGAAGCTTCCCTTGAAAAAGTAAAATGAGTGAAAAAGGACTGGCTTTTCAACCTTAAAAAATAATAACTGAAAGCAAATAGTAATCTGTGGTGGATGAATACAGTCCAGCACCCCGGCACATATACAGAGGCAGGAAGCTAATACCTCCCTCCACCATTGCTTTTGATGTGCCATCATTCCTATTTGGTCTATGAGTGGCCACTGCATACTGAGTAATTTTCTCAAATAACATAAACCATTGAACATTTATTCTGCTCTGGTCAGGCCCCACCTGGAATATTGTGTCCAGTTCTGGGCGCCACAATTCAAAAAGGACATTGAGAAACTGGAGCGTGTCCAAAGGAGGGCGACTAAAATGGTGAAAGGTCTGGAAACCATGCCCTATGAGGAATGCCTTAGGGAGCTGGGTATGTTTAGCCTGGAGAAAAGAAGGTTAAGAGGTAATATGATAGCCCTATTTAAATATTTGAAGGGATGTCATATTGAGGAGGGAGCAAGCTTGTTTTCTGCTGCTCCAGAGACTAAGACCCGGAGCAATGGATGCAAGCTGCAGGAAAAGAGATTCCACTTCAATATTAGGAGTAATTTTCTGACAGTAAGGGCTGTTCGATAGTGGAACACACTTCCTAGGAGTGTAGTGGAGTCTCCCTCCTTGGAGGTCTTCAAACGGAGGCTGGATGGCCATCTGTCGGGGATGCTTCGATCTGGATTTCCTGCATGGCAGGGGGTTGGACTGGATGGCCCTTGCAGTCTTTTCCAACTCTATGATTCTATGATTTCCCAGCAGCCCTGAGATTGTGTAAAACCACCATCAAGGGTGTAGCTTGGCTCTAGGTGCTATTTGGGACACATGGGTCAGAATTCTGTTAAGGACATATGCTATGCACAAGGGATCAAAAAGTCACCATTGTGCAATGGGTATATTCTGCTGATAGCAGCAATAAGAGTGTTGCCCAGGCATGTGCCTTTGTGCCTTGGCTTTACAATTTGAGCATCGTGCATTGCCTTTGTGCATCATATACTTTGCATTGGGGTTACATATTGTGCACTGTCATTGTATATTCAATATTGTGCATTGCAGTTGTATATCGTGTATTGTGCATTGCATAATGGCACCTAGTCACTGAGATGTCTTACACAATGTTGATATCCTGCATGTTGTTTGTGTAGTTCTCATGCAGGACAGTTTCAACACACTGAGGAGAAATTGGATTGCAGCCAAGGTGTATTTGAGTAGGGCTTGCAGGGCTGAAGCACCATGACATTTTGAGAAGCAATGACAATTGAAACAGGCATGGTTCCACACCCTGTCTTTTTAGACTGAGGGATTGAAGATTCCTTGCTATTTGTCAGCTAATCTGCTTCTGTCTGTGGTCCTTCTGTCTGCCTGGGCATCTGACTTGTGAACATGATGAAATCCATACAGGCAGAGTTCATATCAACATTCCACTTAAGCATTCTTAGGTATTGGAATCTCAGAAATTTTATATTGAAGGATTAAAAGGCTTTCTAAAGGGTGTGTGTATGTGTATGTGTATGTATCTAAGAAGGTCTATAATAAATAACTTCATTCTTGAATGCATACACATACACACTCCCTTCAGGGAGAATCATAGACATGTTCAAGTATAGGTACATTGCTTGCTTTACATGATATTATTGTCATTCCGAAGCAGTACCTTTTTAATTTGCTAATGAAATTTAAATTTTATTTCTTGGACTTTAAAAATCTTTCAGTACTCATATGGCAAGAAGGAAGAGGGGCCTGCCTGCATGAACACATTTTCATACCATCTGAACTGAGAACAATAACCACAAAATCTTGGCAAGGTTCAGGCCTATGTTTAACATTAGTTATTTCTCCTGAATGATTTCTACCTGATGAAAAAGCTTCAAAAATGTGCAATGTGGTACTGTGCATTTTGGTTGGCCCTAAAAAGATACCACTGTTGTGTGGATTTTGGATATTATTATTGTCATAGTTACTGTTGTTATTCATTTATATCCTGCCTTCCTATCAACAATGGGACTCAAGCTGGCTTACCAAAATCTAGGGCCCATTACAAGTGGGCAGAAAGTACATGCTCAGCACGTACTAGGGTTAGAAAGGGGCGTCCTTTCCAGACGCACCTAACCCTAGTACACGCCGAGTGCGTACAAAATGGCGGCACCCATTCTACATGGGTGCTGCCATCTTGACGTCGCAGATACCTAGCGCCCACACATCGCACGTTGGAAATGACACTGCCAATGCGCCATTGGCGCTTTGGGGCGCCATTTCCGCAGTGCAAAAAGACACCACTTTTTTCAGCTTCTTTTTGTTGCATGGAGGAGTTGTGCGGTTTGGCCATGGGGGCTCCTCCACGTAGCAAATGACGGTGCCGGCAGACCACCCTTTTTGGGTGGTCTGTAAAGCGCCTAAATTAATACAAATTAAAAGCTTTACAAACATTTGACAGATGTATAAACATAAAGTTATCTAAAAGGCAATTAAACAATTTATCAGGTTAACATATTAAAACATTAAACATGATAGGTTCACTGTAGGTTCTCCATAAGTCTGAAAGGACTTGAAGGTATATACTACAACAAGAATGCAGGCATAGCTTGCTATTGTGCCTGTGTATGTCAGTAACAGGGTGCAAGGCATTAACTTTCTCTTTAAAAATACAACAACTGCTCTTGTTAAAGATAACTACTGCTAATTGGTATGTCACAACGCATGTCTCCATTTCAAAAATTTATCAGTATGTTGCTGTTTATAAGAACTAGATTGTGAGGCTGAATAACCAGCAACTCTGTGTGCTTTATAATATCTCAGTGGCATGTTTTTCAAGTTGGTTTGTTACAAACAAATAAACAAACAAACAAACAAACCATAACAACTACTTTGTCATTGTACAAATGCTTAAGTGTCAAGAGTTACAGAAGAACACCACAAGAATTACAGAAGATCCCATGTGCTCCTATAGTTTGGCAGCCACTTCTCTCAAAGTGGGAGTCTATTGTTTGTCTTCCCACAGCAGAGAATGCCTTACTGCAACATGATTTATTATTGGTTCAGTAGCCAATAATTGGATAAAACTACATCTTGGACCCTGAATTAGCCCATGGGGCACCAGCTGGCTACCTCTTATCTATGTAAACCGTTTCTCTAAGAGAGTCTTGGGACAAATGCATTCACCAGGCAAACGCACTGGCATTTATCTTCCTCTTTAAAGCTTGTCTTAATGAACAGCAAGAGTGCATTGCTTCCTTAGGACAATCTACTCTTCCATCAGGCAGTAATTGCAAGACAGCTCAAAATGCTATTAATATTGTAATCAATATTTTCCCAGAAGAATCCCTTTCAAGTGGTTGGCAAATTCAACTTCGTTAAAGAGTGCAATTTATTGTGTTTCCATGCTTTTGGAACCTATGGTAAGAAACAGCATTATACTTTTTTAAAAAGCAAGTCACATTAATTATGCAGCACAAGTGTCAGGAGATATTCTAGAAGGGTAAGCCAGATAGGAAGTCATGATGCCTCATATGATATGCTGGTAGAGATAAGTAAGTTGATTTTCATTTTGTATCAGTTTTAGATGTGTTTGGTCATCAGTACTTTTTATTCCCTTTTTTTAAAAGTATGAAATTTGCATTTAACCTTCATCTAGATGAATTAAAAATATATGAGTGATTTCTGGAGTATTTGCTGACCTTGTGGAAATGCCAATGTACCTCAGGGGATAAAAATGGCCATTTCCAAAGGAATGCTTCTTTGTGTGCAATTATGGGTATTCCATGATGTTTCAAACCCATACCTAGAATGCACGTGTTCACACACAGCGGAAATTTGTACTAAATAGCTGACAGATCTCTTCTTCTGTAAAACAAACCAAAAAAATTTCATATGTTAACATTAACAATATAATTTCTATGTCAAAAAATACTATTGTTGCTATTTTGAAATGGGAAAAAAAGTTGCATTAATGATACATGCAAGCAACTTATACCAAAGAAAGACCACCATGGTTAGAATGTGTACACTTGAATCCACAGGCAGCTGGAGGATCCTTTAACATGGCAAATCTACTCTCTGTTGAACTGCAACTTTTCCTGTAGCTGCCCCAGATTATACAGGCATTCATCTAGTGCCAAACCTCTGTCAGGAATATGGTTCAGCAACTGGATGGCTGCTATACAACCCTAAGTAGCTGGAGAAGGAATGGCTGTTCCCACAGCGACAGATCCACAAACTGGCAAAAAATACACTCAAAAATAATCACTAAATATATGACTCCCCCTCCCCCACCAGCTGAAAATCTTTAACTCAAATTATATTAAATTTCCTAGACACCATATCCAAGTTACACTTCTACTATAAGCACATTACTATTATCTCTATGTTATCTTCTAAAACCCCAAAGTGATAAATTCCCCCATCATAGTTTCAAAAAATTCATCTTCCAGTCTTTCTTAAAGTCAACTAAATACAGTGGAGCCTCCGCATACGCGGTCTTTTTATAGGTGGCTTTGAGCATAGGCGCTCAAAGCCACCGGCGTGCGCAGGGTGGAAGGGGCAGCGCGTCCCATTCAATTGAATGGGCGCGCGCACCAGTTGCGCCTCGCGCGCCGCTGCGCCGCCGCACCGCCTTGCACAAGCCCCATTGTTTACAATGGGGCTCGAGCATAGGCGGAAATCGTCATATGCGGCCGGATCCGGAACGGATCCCCCGCGGATGGCGAGGTTCCACTGTACTTTTCTTTAATTGACATTGTCAGTTTGAACATTTCAACAAGCCGTGAGAAGAAGTGGGTAAGAAATAAAACTGTTGTTGTTGTTATATTATTATTAGCCATCTCCAGCCAAACTTCTTGTGTTGGAATAACAGCTTCTTTCCATCTCAGGTTATATACTGTTCTCAGTGCTGTAATCACAGATTGTAGAATTATTTCACATCTCCTTGGAATCTGTCCTTCCATCACTCCCAATAAGTAAAATTCAGATCTCTTCTGGAAGTTTAGTTTTAAAATATCTTCCAGTATTACACAAATCTGAGTCCAAAATATCTCAGGTTTATTGCATGAGATTTTTTTATTTGGTGTGTTTTCACTTTTTTATGTACTCAAATGGATGTGTTTTATTTAAAATAAAAATAAAAATACTGCTTCTGGTTGAACCACATTTCCACATTAGATAAAAAGGTGGTGGGAAACAATTTTTTCATCAGCTTATAAGTGGCAGAAGTTTTGCTAACTGAAGATCTAACATACATTCACATAATTCAAGAATGTAGTGCTAATGTGACACAGGGGCAGTGCAGACGGGTGGGTCCGTGCCACCCATTTTTGTCCCGCGTCTGTGCTGCAGAACAGACACACCACCAAAAAGAAGCTGCCTAGAGCGGATTCTTTTTTGCAGCATTGCAAACAGAAAGGGGCACTGCCATGATGCCACTTCCTGTCAGCGATGTGCGGATGCTGCATGGTGTCAGCATCATCATGGTGTCCCCTGTATGGACCAGAGGCTGCCATGATGGTGGTGTCCGTATGTACTAGGGTTTCGGAGCGTGCGATTGCTGCGCTCTCCCAAATCCTAAAATTGGTGCCGCCATGCCACTTCCCGCTTGTCTGTATCAAGCTATAGTGGTTTGAGTGTTAGACTATTACTCTGGAGACCAGGGTTTGTTTCGGCAATAAAACCCACTGGGTGACCTTGGGCCTTGCACATCAGTATGATACTTAAAACAACAATAACACCCTCCAAATGAATAAACTAAGTAGTGTCACATTTTAATGGAGTAATATCAGTGTTCATATTACGCCAGCAGAATTTTATGGCGAATGGAAGAAAATGCCTCTTTTTCCAGATCTGTATTTTACCCCTGAATATTGCAGAAGTATGTCAACATGTACAATAAATATTCAAATCTTGGTAGACAGAGCATCTATTGTTGCTAGACCAGCTTTTACGCAAACAAATTAATGAGGCTGAATAAGGTCTTTCTTCATTATGTACATCATGGCAGGAAATTAATGAGGAGGGTTTTTTGAACTTTTCATTTGTGAGATGCATTGGAGAAATAAATACAGGTTGTGTCTACATGCTGCTTAAATCCGAATTTGGTTGAAAACCCACCCAAGAAAGCCTTATTGGTTAGCAATAGGAATTGCAGCACATTCGTTCATCCAGGAAGTACTACTGTGGGTTTTTTTTTAGCACCATGGCAACATGTATTCTATACTGCAAAGATATTTTTATCTTTGTGAAATGTTAATCAAACTCATGAAAGTTTGGCAGACTTCCTCTAGTGATCTCATCTAATTCCATTATAAGAAACATTCTTCAGCACCTATCAGGAATGCAAAGCAGACAAGATGAAAATTCTGTTTCTCTAAGAGAATGAAACCCATGGTGCAACTGTGATGATGATACATATAATAATAAAATAATAATAACATTTATTTATATCCCGCCCCTCTACGAAACGCAATTGGGGTGGCTTACAACCTTAAAATATACATTCCTAAACCATCATTCTCACCCCCTCTTAAAATACAGACTAAAACAGATTAAAATTAAAACATACTTTAAAAAGATACTAGATGTTTCTTCTGTACATGTATGTAGCTTACAATGTGGCTTAGATGAAAAATACGCAAATACATCAGAAGCCTTTTACCAAAGGAAAAATGAAAATGGCACCAGAGGTGGAAACAGACAATCCAGACAGGTAGATGGATTTTCCATAAAAATCAGAGGCTTGGTGCCTGAGAAATGGATTTGCAAATGGAATTCCTCTTGGGGTTTTTACATAACCTTCAAATGTACTGTTTGCCATGAGACTGTGCAACTGCTTTTACTGCTGATTTAGAAGGTTTCCACAAAACATATATATTTATGTATTACCACGCATGCCACTTCAGTTGCACAGATAGGAGGCTGTTTCAATTCAGACTAGTCCACCTTGGATTCAGAAAACCTCAAGCTTTCTAGGTCTCAGTTGAATACTTACTCCTACTGAAAACGTTTCTCTTTAAAGAGGCCTTCCCTGGCCAATTACAACTGTTCTGCTTTGTTATGTTGTGTGCCTAAGTCATTTCCAACTAATGTCAACCCTAAGATGACCCTATCAAGGAATTTTCTTGGCAAGAATTGTTCAGAAGGGTTGTTCTTGCCTTCCTCTGAGGCTGAGAGAGTATGACTTGCCAAGGTCACCCAGTGGGCTTTCATGAATGTGTAGGTATTTGAACCCTGGTCTCCAGAATTCTAGTTCAATCAACTAGCCGTTACACCACACTGGCTCTGCTTTATTATGTTATATTTGTGGAGTGTTCTGAAGTATTCACTATCTGAAATTGTTTATATTAGAAATTGCCTAGAGATGTTATTACACCAAATTGAACACAAGTATTAATAAACTAATAGAAATATAAATCAACAACCAGCTATAACTTTTAAAATCTTTTGTCAGCAGTGCTATAGATATGATAGAAACAAAACCTAGCTTGTCTCAAAAACTCATACATTTGTGAGGTTTTTTGGAGTAATAAACGATGCACAAATCATACACCTTTTTTTAAAAAAAATGAAAATAGCTAAAAAGGTGTATAATTGACAAATACACTCGGAAATGCTACTACTGTGAGAGGGAGAAAAGGATGCAGAATGGTAACATTTGAAAGCATGTAAATGGCTGTTTCTTTTATAGCAAATGCTTATAAATTTCCATGTGGGAAGAAAACATGGTGTCACAACTTTTATGAGCAAAGGATGGAACAGGAATGTAAATTGGATTCAAAGAAACAGTGAAGATAAAACTGAAATTCTCAAGTTTTGGAATCATGGAAGCACTCCATCCTTCTTCAGTTACAGAATAGCTGCTGAGTATGCAGTTACTCTGTAGTTACAGAATCTTGTATGGCTTCTTGTGCTTCTTACATGGAGGTTTGGGATGTTGTTAGGTGTACAGTAGTGTTTGGGAACAGGGCTTACACTTGCACCTATGTCACTGCCCCTAGATTAGCTGTACATGTGAGCAAGTGAATATTTGCATAGAATTTAAGAGTTTTCACATCTCTGCTTCAGACAAGGTCTGACTCTCTTGACAGTGGCCCACTTTGGCTCTGGATCCAAAGCAAATGCATGATATTATTATTATTATTATTATTATTATTTATATAGCGCTGTAGATTTACACAGCATTGTACATACAAACAATAGAACCAATAAAAATGAAACCTGCCAGTGGCGTACATTTCCAGTGTGCCTCTTTAAAAAATGAATAAAAGACACATTGTGGTTATTTTTTTTTATTGTATTCTGTGTTGAAACTAAATTCTTCAGCAACAGCACTGACTGGATTGATTTCCAAAAATATTTCAAGGTTAATCTGTCCCTCATTGGCTGTTGTTTACTGACCCACGGTGCATACGTGTCCGCACATCTGGTTTAGCTAATTCGCCTTTCTAATACCATGAAACGAAATACCTTAATCACATTAGCAATGCTTGACCACTCAATTGCAATTCCCGCAGTGGTTGAGAAATAATGATCTATCTTGGATTTGTCTGATATGAAGGCAGAGTTTCTAGTCCACCTGTGACTTATGAGTTTTCCCATCCACAATTACCAATAAATAACTTCATTTTTAATAAATTATCCTTCTGCCTTTAAATACCTGACCCATAATCAGAACCAAATGGTGCATTGAGAGTTTGTGAATCAACTGGGAGCTGCTAGGAACATATTTGTGCTAGTAAAAGCCCCCCTAAATGATAATAAAAATAGTTTACAATACAAGTACTACTGCAACTTTAATCATTCTTCCACAGAATCTCTACTACTCTTTAGCATTTATTCATGGTCAGCAATGTAGTAGGCACTTATAGTGCATAATCTGAAGTACCATTTTCTTGGTAAAAAGAAATAATGCTGAATCACCTGATATTCCTAAGTGCTTCGCTGAGGCTCCAACTATGGAAAACCTAGTTTTCTTTTTAAAATACTAAAAAAAAGTTACAACTGGGTTCTAGCCAGAACTTAGGGGAAATGTTTTGTTTGGAGTACAACGCCTGGTCAACTGCAAGAACATTTAGCATTAATGGCATTGTGGAGTAATTGTCTAGTCCTGTAACATAACAGTCTCTGCTGAAGGAAATATCCACCAGTGAAGGGCCATTCTCCATACAGATACTCTATAAAAGACATCCATATAGACATGCCATTTGGAGACTATAGTGGACCTTACTATATATATATATATATATATATATATATATACATACACACACACACACACACACACGTGCACATGTGCTACTTTTCAAACCAATGGCATATTGCAAACGTAAGAGGAACAGGTTTATGGCTTGTGTGTGTGTTGTGTGCCTTCAAGTCATTTCCAATTTATGGTGACACTAAAGCAAACCTATCATGATGTTTTCTTGGCAAGATTTGTTCAGAAGGGCTTTGCCATTCTCTTCCCCGAGGCTGAGAACATGTGACTTGCCCAAGGTCACCCAGTGGTTTTTCATGGCTGAGCTGGGAATCAAACCTTGGTCTCCAGAGCCATAGTTCAACACTCAAACCACTATTCCATGCTGGTTTTCCTCGAGACAGCTTACCACAGTTAAAATGAATGTAGTTAAAGATTAACAACATGCAAAGGTTAAAAAGAAATTAAAGCATCATAAAATTTGAAGACAGTAAAAACAAATAAAACAAATAAATAACGACAAATAAAAATCCAGCATAATGTACAATGTGTGTTTCCTCTGAAAACAATCAGTTTTTAAAGGCTTGCCAGAATAAAAAAAGTTTTGCCTGCTTGTGGAAAGATATTAAGGATGGTATGGGAAGGGAGCTCCAGAGCCTGATAGAAGCCATGAAGAAGGTTCTCTTTTGTGTTCCTATTGAATGTCCATGTGTGGATAGTAGGACAGAAAGCAGGGCCTCCCCAAAAGATCTAAACACACAGGCAGATTCATATGGTAGACTGTTGTTATTGTTGTATGCCTTCAAGTTGTTTCTGACTTATGATGACTCTTACCATGAATCTGTTATGGGGTTTTCTTGACAAGATTTGTCCAGAGGAGGTTTGCCATTGCCTTCCCCTGAGGTTGAGACCTGGCCAAGCTGAGAATTGAACCCTGGTCTCCAGAGTTGTAGTCCAGCACTCAAACCACTATGCTATGCTGGCTCTAATCAGTCCTTCAAATAACCCGGGTCTGAACTGTATAGGGCTATATAAGTTATCACCAGATGTCATAATAGGCTTTCTCATTATCTGGGCAATGAAAATGAAGGGTATTGTTTTCCCTCCAGGTAAACAAAGTGTTAGAGATATGTTGGGTTGAGTTACATTTATTGAGGGTCAGCATCACAAAAAAGTGACAGATATCACAAATTGCCCAGTGAAAATGGCCAGTTAGGCGGACGTCTGAAGCTTCAAAATGTTTCCTTAAAGAGAGATATAAAACCTGAAGTGCCACAAGACAAGATTTTATTTGTGGGTTAGGGATTGTGTATTTAACTATGTTTTATTCTTGATTGTAACCCACCCCAATCCTCTGGGGAGAGGCGGGCTATAAATAATAATAATAGTAATAATAAAGAGAACAAAACCAAGAAAAAGACCAAGAAATATGTTGAGACACCTAGGGTATAATCTGGTCATAGGCTGGACCACAAAAGGTCTAGACTCCAGCTTCCCCATGAGTATTCAGACTTCAGACTCCATTGGTATTGTGTGTAGAGCAGAGGATGTGAAATAGATATGTTTGAGAAATTATGGCCTGGTACAGACTTCTGGAAAGCGGTGGTCTAGGGCCGATTTTAGGGCTCGGGAATGCGGAGCGATCGCATGCTCCTGATCCCTACTGCACAGTGGCGGTGCCATCATAGCACAGCCCCAACCACATGGGTGCCACCATAATGATGCAAGCATGGCGCTGCATCTAAACGTTGCGGTGCCATGTGTGCATCATTGCTGGGTGTGAGTGTGCCACTGGCACACTCATCGTGCCTGCCGCACAGACTAAAAAGTCCTGACAGAGGCCTTGGTGTTTGTGTGCCGCAGCCTCCATCAGGAATAAAAATGGACAGCTCCAGCCCACCCTTTTGTGGTGGTCTGTCAAGCCCCTATGTTTCTTTTTAACCCCCTCTGAATATGACCTAGGCTGTTGTAACTTCGTAATCTTTAAGTAACTGCCTGCAGGATGGTGTCTTCATGATGAGATTTTTTTTGTTATGCAGAATAAAGCTTTGCTTTAAAGATCTCATTTCAGGTACCTTTCACTCAGGGTGCAGGTTTGCATAGGTTTTAATGTCTCAAGGGAGGGGGAGGAAGTCTTTGCAGTGTCAGAGGTAGGAAAATGCAAGTCCCACTGAATTACAGAGTCAAAAGCTGTTAAAAAGCTAGATGATCTCAAGGAGTCTTCTTTCCTGCTCAGGAGTCGGAGGGGGACACTCTTTACACCAATTCTGCCCAGAAATGGACAGGCAGGCAGTGGAGCTGTTGCAACAAAGTATCTTCACATTTGTGGAAAATCAACACAGGCTAAAACCCCACGCTATTAGTGCTTCAGTTGAAATCTGATGAGCTTTAAATGAAATCATTCGGGGGGGGGGGATTGCAAATGAACGGTTTCTGATGTCACTGTTCCAGTTTATCTCTTGACTTGGTCAGGTTTGAGGCTACATATTAAAATTACCTCAGCAATCAGCTCAAGGAAAAAAGTCTTCGTCATCTTTAAAATTATAACACATCTCTGGAAAGTCCTGATTAATCCTTAACAGTAACTTTTAAGTTCAATGGTTTCCTGGGAAACAGTGCAGTTCCTCAGTAAGTAATTCTGTCACCTATACCCAGTACAATAGTCATTCTGGCAGCTACAGGAAAATCTCTTTAGCAAAAGCTTGTCTCCAACCTAAAAGCAAACTCTGGTTAAAGACACAATAAATGTTTGATACATCTTCTAACTCCCAGCATTCTGTAAACCTTTTTTTAAAAATGATCCTAAAAATATCTGCCTTTTGGTTAAACTTAATTCAGGTTACTGGCTACCACTATAAAATACATTGTGGCAAAATAATTTTAAAAATCAAATACATGTTCTAGCCAAGATTCTGCATCACACTTACTTTATCGCATATTTGCACACAAGTAGTTAAGTAGTGGTTTCATTATTCCACCCTTCTGCTTAATGCAAACATCATGCAACCAATGTGCTGGCTTATTTCCTCCTTGTGCAATGAGAGTGAATAATGACTGTGTCCACAATCTTGTGAATAAAGTGGTACATCAAAGAGACTGGCATATGCATTGGACCCAATACTATTCAACATCTTCATCAATGTTTTGGAGGATGGAATAGCGGGCATGCTGATTTGCAGATAGCACCAAATTAGGAGGAGTAACCAATAGACACAGAGGGAAAATCAAAATTCAAATCACCATAACAGAACAGAGAGCTGGGCCAGAACTAACAAAATGTACTACATTGGATTTATCAATAGTCACATACTCTCAGCCTCAGGGGAAGGGGATGGCAAAGCCCCTCTGAACAAATCTTGTCAAGAGAACCTCATGGTAGGTTTCCTTAAGGTCACCACAAATCTAATGCTAAAGGTTCTTATAGATGTACAAGAGCTGTACTCCAAACAAAACATTTTTCCTTAGGGTCACCAGAAGTTGGGAGTGACTTGAAGGAACACAATGACAACAAAATCAAGGAATGTCGTCGTCATCATCATCATCATCATCATCATCATCATCATCATCAAAGATTTAGGATGGATTTCTGCTGCTTCACATCTTTCTGTCTCCAAATTTATTAAGGGCTTGGAGCTCAGCAGTGACCATTCTGGATACAGCCTATTGTTTGTACATTTGTCTACATGTCTTTGACTTTTCCTCAAGAGGGAAATTTGGGGGTGAGTACTGATAAAACTGCTTACTAGGAATGGGTGACCTGTAACCCTCCAGAGATTATTGGACTGGAAATTCCATCATCCTTTATTGTTACTGGGCTGGCAAGTGTTGGTCAAAGTTTCATTTTAACAACATCTCAGGTTTAATATAGAGGAGAGGATGTTTCTTTTATTGGTAGAGGATCAGGAAAAATATGTGGTAGATATGAATGGATCTAAATCAGATTGATACAGCCAATCTCCAGAAGTAGGTAGTACTATTCAGTTAAAATCATTTGTAAAATGTGAATAGCCAAGGGGGTGTGTACATTATCTTTATCGAGTTTCAATAAAAATATATTTTGAAAAACTTAATAAATAAAAGGTATTCAAGGCAAACCCCCCCCCCCCCCTATACACACACACTAAACAAACAACATCTGGAGAGCTAGTGTCATAAATAACATGTGAGGAATGCAGTTATTGTGAGTTGAAACAATCCAGAGGGTTTTTTTCTGTTTTTTTTTTAAGTCAATGGGTCAAAAACACAGCAGAAATAATCCAGTTTGAGCTAGTTAACTGCTTTGGCTCAGTGATATGAAATTCTGGGACTTGCAGTTTATTGTAATACCAATGTTCTATGACAGAGAAGGCTAAACATCTCACAAAACTACTACATCCCCTAGCACTGAGCCAGGGCAGTTAAAGCTGTCTCAAATTGGATTGTTTTTGCAATGTGGTTTGGACCAATAAAGTCAAGCTGAGTGGAGGAAACCAGGTGGAGGGATGTACAGAAGGATAGTCTGGAGAAGCCATTGCCAGAGGTCATAGGTTACCAGAAGGTATCAGAGCTGTGAGAGATATCTTCCATGAGTGGTGCCTGAAATTAGTTCCAGCAATGATCCTGTGTTCTAGTTTGCCTTTTCTACGAAAGCTGATGAAGGAGGAGAAACAGTTGGGCCACTGTGATTGTGCTACACTACAACTGTTTGCCTATGTGCTGACATTATCCAAACACTCATTGTGAGACTTGGCTTTGTCCCCTGCCCTGTCAACAGCCAGCTATTTCCCATTCATGCTATAGGTCCTGAGAATGTACAACTTTCCAAACAATCTTAACACCACATATCAGAATCTACCAGGCTCTGAGAAATCGGGTGATTCCACCATGCCAGTCCCATGTCTATCCCAAGATTTGCTGCAGTATCTCAACTCTCAATTTGCTCAAAGAGGAAAATGATTAGATTCTGGTACCATGCCTTTAATCTATCTGTCATTTATCTGCCAACCACCTATAATCTTTGTGGCCACTGTAATTTCTTAAATGCACCTTTTTTAATTTTTGAAAGCCGCTTTGAGTCCTGATCTGGTTAAAAGGCAGATGATGATGGTGGTGGTGGTGGTGGTGGTGGTGATGATATCCTTCCTTTTCCCCAGTTTGAGTCTGAAAACCACGCCCTATGAGGAGCGACTTAGGCAGCTGGATATGTTTAGCCTGGAGAAGAGAAGAATATGATAGCCCTGTTTAAATATTTGGAGAGATATCATATTGAGGATGGAGCAAGCTTGTTTTCTGCTGCTCCAGACTCTAGGACATGTAGTAATGGATGCAAACTACAGGAAAAGAGATTCCATCTCAACATTAGGAAGAACTTCCTGGCAGTAGGAGCTGTTTGACAGTGGAAAACACTCCCTCGGAGAATAGTGCAGTCTCCTTCTTTGAAGGTTTTTAACCAGAGGTTGGATGGCTATCTCTCAGGGGTGCTTTGATTGTGCATTCCTGTGTGTCAGAATGGGTTGGACTGGATGACCTGAGAGGTCTCTTGCAACTCTATGATTCTTCTCGCAGTGGTGTTATGTGTTTCTGTCATCAACCTTTACCAAGTTATTCCGTTATAACAGCCTCACAAGAGAGGCAAGCAGATATTTAAAAAGACAGTACACAATGTAGAAGTTAAGAACTCAAGGCCAGTCCAACCCATTTTGCTGCTTTAGGCAAAGGACAAGATAGCCCCTGTCCTCACAGTCTACATATAGCAGGCAACTAATCTATCAGTTTGAAACATAGGCCTGTTACAGACTGCCAAAATAAAGCTGCTTCTGGTTTCTTTGGAGATATGCTGTTTAAATGATGCATGCATCCTAAAAATCTGGAAGCTGCACCAAAGCTGCACTCCAGTGCTTAGGAATGGAGTGTGGCTTTAGCACAACCTCCAGACTCTTAGGATCCATGCATCATTTAAATAGCATACCTCCAAAGAGACCTGAAGCAGCTTTATTTTGGCAGTCTGTAACAGGCCATACTGTAACATAAATAGTGGAGCAACATCTTTTATTATGCCTGAATTCATTGAGGGGGAGAGGAAGGCAGACCCTACATTTGACATGCACCTCTGCTTTCCATCACCTCATCACCACTCCACTTAGTCCATTGCCACCACCACCCAGTCTTGCAATATCTGCAATATATTGCAGGTATAATCTGAGGCAGATGCTTCATTCTACCTAATGACAGGACAAATCCTGTAAAGGACCTTTCCTCTCTTTTGATATCAATGGGGAAAGGAAGTTGGTCAGCAAGCCTGAATTATTCCCTTAACTGCCTGTCCTTTTTCTTTTTCTATCCATTGCTGCTCTGTTTGTGCTTTATTTATTTTTATTTTTAAAAATGCTAATTTACTGTGTTGCAATTTGCAGTTTTGTCTCTATATGATCTTGACCTCTGCTGAGCATAGGTTGACCAGGTGAGCTTTACGGTAAAATAAACAACAAACAACATAAATATAAATACTTCTCAATGTGTAGACAGCAATATAACTTTCTATCTCCTAATTATAACCCATTCATATTCATAACATGTGCTTACTGGTATGATAGCTGTGCATGTATAAAACAAGATTTATAGTACATTTTCTCCCTGCTTAAATCCTCTTGACTATTCTACCATGAATCCCATATTGCTCCTCTGTGTTTTTCCATGTGTCAGGAGTCAAAGCTTAGTTGCTGCAAAATGCAGGCCTTCTACCTTTCACACAGTATAGAGACAGACAAGAGATCAGGCATGAGAATTCAAAACAATAAGCAGAGAAATTGAGGGTCTCAGAGGTATGCAGCTGACTCAGTGTGACGAGTTGCAAATCCCAGTGAAAGGCCTGAGCACAGATCTATTATTGCATGTAATCTGACATTAAGTCCCAATAGTTCAACTGAAAAGAAGGGAAAAAAATGAGGGTGATTAAGAGTTTGATTTCACTTGGAGGCAAAAAGACTGAGACAAGAAAAGGCACCCCAGGGAGATGTCTGGCTGCTGCATTTTGCAAAAGGTGTAGCTTCTAAATACTGTTCCAAGTGCAGCCCCACATAGAACATGATACAGTCATCAAAATGGAAGATGACTAAAACATTAATGAGGATGGCCACATCTTCTTGCCCAGAAAAGATGGCAGCTGGCAGATTCCTGTTGGTGTCAGACACCTTTGTAAATTTCCTTACGCATGTGGTTGTATTTCTTTTTCTTTTTGGACTGTTATGCAACATATGATTCAATTCATTGCTGAATAACCCATGGTTCATATGGGTCTAAATCTATTGTTAGTCCCAACTAGAATAGAACCATTGCTTCTATTGGATTTGTTTTTGAATTGAATCAGTATTTAACAATTGATTCAATGGGTTTACTCTAGTTGGGACTAACCTAAAGGATCACATGCTTTGAGACATGAGTCCCAAAAGTCATACAAATTCCCTTTGTGTACTGATCTAGACTAACACAGCTATGTTTTTAAATTCTGACAAAAGGATTATAGCAATGCATTTGCACATTCTTGGATGGTGTGTAACTATTCCCCAGTGCTGTTAAAGTAACGTATTAGTCACTTGGATTGGGGAAACAGTCATTGAACCTCTCCATTGCACAATGGGACAATAAGCAGGCAGATTGACAGAATTAGTTGCTCATTGTCAGGAGATTATCAGATGGTGGATGGGAGCGAAGCCCATCCTTATCACATTTATGACAGCGATCACGCGAAAGATATTCTCACATGTTGCACTGATCCTGTCATTAACCTGTCAGTGAAGTGGAATTTCATTAACAGTTTCTTCCATTATTATAAAATGATGGGCAAGGATGGGATAATTCCATCTCGCTGACGGTACAATGACACGATCTGCGCTACATTATATGAAAGTCCTTCATGTGATCACTGACATTTGTGCTTCCCAGATGAGACAATGTCAGCGGACAACACATCATTTAAAAGTCCTTCCCACGATCATGTGGGAAGGAAGAACAAGGATGGGACAAGAAAAGGACAAGGATGTCCCTTCCCCCATCTGATAATCTCCCCAGTATTTAGCAAATTCAGGTGGTGTAGTACAACTACTGTATGAGACTAGATTTGAATTACACAAGCATTTTAATCTTAGACTGCACTCTTTCTTGGAAATTAAGCTGCCATTTAAACATAATTAACTTCCTGTAACGTGAAAATCCAACAGCCCAAAGTGAAAATTAGAGGTGCCAATTAAGAGCTATGAAGAGATCCTAATTAACAGAGTGATATTTTTTTTCATTCACAGCCAAGATATTATATGCTTCAAGTGTTCCTTTTTAAAATCAGGATGAATCTGTTTTCCAAGACTTTTCTATCCTTCTGGCTTTTTTTGAGGGGGCATCTCATTAACCTTTTGCTCACATGAGATCTTAGACATTTCTTCTCCCCCTGCCACCATTCACTTTCCTTCCCTTGGACAAAAGTGAGGCAAAGCTGCATCTTGTCTATGGGACATTTCAGTATAAATGCCTTGCATGAGCACTGAGTACTTAATAGTCCAGAACCAGAAAATTATAGAATTGTGGAGTCAAAAGGTATCTCAGCAGTCATCTAATTCAACCTCTTGCTTATTGCAGAATTTACAATGTAGGATATATAGCCAATGGTGAAGAAAAGTGGGAGTTGCAATCCAGAAGCATTCAGCTGCTACCACTACTACCTTCTAAAATCAGCATTAGTCCTAGAGCACAGCCATTCAAGTGAATGCAAATTCTTAGTTCTGACTAACTTAAGTCACACATATTTCAATGGGTTTCCTCTTGTAGGTAGGACTAACATTGTTTTTTGGTCTAAACTGCACCAGCTGTTTATATGACCTTCAGCTCTTTGGAAAACCAGTTTTTCTGTATTCACCTAACATGTCCTATCAATAATCTCTCTCTGGCTTTACTTTGCGAACAAAGATTCAGGAAGACAGTGGACTTAAAAAGATGCAGGAAGCTGTTTTACATTCACTTAGCCCATTTGTCTGACCATAGCAGCCAGAGGCTCAACATCCCCTTGCTAACTTTTAGTGAGCTTCAAATTCAAAACCATTTATGTTAATGTTGGATAAATTGGGGTTTTAGCACATTAAATTATATTTATGTTAATCATTACCTATTAACATTAAAATATATATATAGGAATGTTGGAGAAAAAAAGGATAATTCCTTGGATGGCACTATTGCTTGCAGATGGCACATTTCATTGTTGTTCTTTGGGAGTTGCAACCTAGCCCTTTTTAGATATGTACAAATCTCCAATCATTATGTAGACTGGGGATCATGAGATTTATTAGTCCAGCACATCTGGAAAGTGCCTTACTGGAAAAGGCTGTCCTAAAACATGGTATTTACCAACCTGTGTAATTATTTTGTTTCCGATCTGCTGAATCTCTGAGCTCTTACATGGTATATATCAAAGAAATAAATGATTTATTCTTTCCATTCCTGCCCACTCCTGGCAAACTGTATGCTGTTCACTCACACTTCAAACACTGGATTTTTAACAGAGAATGACATGAAACTATTGAAATATCTTTTAAGATGTCTTTTAAAATCCCTTAAAAGTAACTTTTAAATGCAAGTAGAAAATGTTACTTGTTATAATCCAAAAAGAAATCCCATTTCAACACATTACATTAGTCATGGATCACTTCAATGTGTCTTCATTATTCCACCATCATCCCCAAAAGGTAATTCTTTACAGTTAATTATGTCATGTTGCCTCATTAGCTCAAACTCTGAGCCTAGCATTGTCTACTCTGACTCACAGTTAATTTCTGGACTCTCAGGCAGAAGTCTTTCCTGGCACCTTCTACTTGAACGCCTGATTTTGAATGGCTAGGGATTAAATCCAGGACCTTCTATGGGGATGTTCCCACTAGGGGAAACCCCGCGTTCTGAATCGAATCCAAGGAGTGGCGTTCATATTAGGATCCGATTTAAACCTAGAACGGTTCTAGAGCAACCCGCAATCGTCCCCACTACAAATCGAATCATAGAGCGGGATAAAAATTTAAATCGAATTTTCCTCATTTAACACGTGTTAAAAAAACACTAGGGTCCGACCTACTGTTTTCCATTGATTCGAGTTAGGAACCGGAGTATTTAAATAGGAACGACAGCCTTTGAATCGGGTTGGATGGATGGGAGGAGCGGACTGCGGTGGGGGCTGTCCTTGGGGGAGTTGCCCTTTCTGTCCCCATCCGTCGTGGCTGTCGCCATTTTTTCTTCCCTCACCCCTTTGTCCGCTGTGGTCTTTCAATAAGAGATAAGGATTATTTTTTATTTTAATGGTTTACAGGCGCTTAATCTCTTCAGCACTTTAAGCGCCTGAAGTCCCGGCTGCTCAAGCGCCTGCATCTGCCAAAGGACTACAAGGCTTCCTCTGGTGGATTGCAACCTCCCCTCTGTGTGGGGAGAGCCCATTTCTAACGGAGGAGAGGCAGGAAGGGAAGGCTCCTCTCAAAGAGGCATTCCCTGCCCGCTTGGGCTCTGATCTCGCCCAGGCAGGGAAGGGAAGGCTCCTCGGAGGAGGCATCTGATCTCGCCCAGACAGGGAAGGGCTCTGATCAATGGGGGGGGATAGAGCCTTTCTCCCTCTCTTTCTCAAACGGAATCTGCCTTCTCCTCCAACTCTGGAAAGAGAATCTTTGGGAAGAGTGCTCCCTCCCTGCTTTTCCAGCAGCCTCCCCCATTGATCTCTGGGCTCTGTGAAGGGATTCTGCCTGGCTGTCTTGGGAGACAGGATGCTGCCCTCCAAAACCTATCCCATAGTTCCTCTGGAAAGAGCTTCGCTTTGTCAGAAGCCTCTCCCATTGATCTCTGGGCTCTCTGAAGGGATTCTCCCTGGCTGTCAATGAAATGGAAACGATGCCAAAGGATAAATCGCTTCCAAATATTCTGGATTAACGTTACGTCATTCTGACGTACTATTGATTGACAGCTCCAAATAAGGTATGGAGGAGAAGAATCGATTTATTTAAACACCGAATTCATGCCAAGTAGGAACGCTTGCAGGTAAAAACTTCGATTAAAAAAACCAGATGGGAACGAAGAATAAAAGCGATTTGGAACGCGGGATAAGACCAGGGTTATTTTGAATCGGATCTATTAAAAACGTTGTATTTTAATTCGTTTCAAATCTTAAGTGAGAACACCCTCTATGAACAAGGCATTTGCTCCATTAGTCTTATCATGCCTTGTTTACACTGGTTGCAACTGCAGGTCAGATTAACAAAGTCACATCAGTAAGTAATATATTGATGTGACAGAGCCAGGGACTATTACTTATGGCCCATTCAAGTAATTTGTAAAAATGTCCCTAACAAACAGATATATCTGGTATGACCATAGGGGCATAAATCTTCTTTGGGCAATTACATTTTCACAAGGAAACCTCTACTTTGCAAATAAAAATTTGTGTGCAGACACATACACACAGAAAGAAGACATTTCTCCCTCTCTGTATATGAAAAAATGACAGTTTTTGTACCTGCACACATTAGCAATTTCTATCAGCAATCACAATGCCCTTTGCAACCATTTATGGATGATTCACCTTGCATACACCTGTAAAGGTAGAAACTGTGGTACCAAGAGATTAATTATAGCCTTGCATTTCTGAAGTGCTGAACACCCATAAATCCCATTGAAGTCCATGCCAGCTGCAGGCATTCAGCATTATATAATTAGGGTGGCAGTGTCTTTACGACGGTCAGGCTACATTGTATGATCTGAAAAGAGGTAATTACCTGCTCAATACACAAACATCCCCATCAGCCCATATTGGAGGTGATAGGGGAACGGTAATGAGTACAGGATAAATTAAGTGTCCTATATTCCAGGAGGTTCATTCTGAACTTCTTCCGTAGCCTAAGATGGACATAATTGCACAACACCCTTGCCAAGTTGTACACATGTATGCTCTAAAATAGAACTACTTTTGACTGCCTAGCCAAGGATACTGAAGGATTGACTGGAAAGCTTCTCCAGTCCAGTCCTGTAGCTAATATCCATTTCTGAAAGACCATGAGAGCTGCAGGCATTCAACCATTAATGCGAACACTAGGTGTGTCAAAATGAAAACACAGGAGTGCAGCTACAGAGTAGAGAGGGTATTGCCTCCCAAAATAAGAATCCTGCCACCAAAATGAAATGTTCCTTCAGTCCCCAGATTTCTAGCATGGCAAAAATGGGGGATGGGAGTCAAACCCATCCTTATCCCATTTGTAACAGAGATCATGCGAAAGACATTCACACATTTGCACTGATCCTGTCATTAACCTGTCAGTGAAGTGGAATTGCATTAACGTGTTCTTCTATTAATCAATGGCAATGATGGGACAATTCCACTTCACAAAGTGAAGGGCAAGGACAAGAAAATTCCACATCACTGATGGGGCAATAACAGGATAAGTGCAACGTCATGTGAAAGTCTTTCATGCATGGTCAATTGCAGTTTAATGATGGGACATTGTTAAGATAAGCACGACATTATATGAAAATCTTCTTGTGATCGTGCTATTAGAACAGGAAAAGGATGGGACAATGACATTCCATCCCCCTTCTAATAATCTCATGTGATAATTATATCTAGAACTCTTATATTTGCTGTGTTCCCATTCCTTTGGTCACTTTGTCTGCCCCCTCCCTTTTTTTGGATGCCTAAGCTGTATTTCTAAAGGATCAACTGACATTTTAAATTTCTATAATGCTAAAAATTTGGCCACTAAATGAAAATTTAATTGGGGGACAGATTTCTTATTTGGAAGGCAATGCTTTCATCTTCCGTCCTCCAGTACCATTGCTACACCATTCAACCATCCTCTGGACCAAGACATTTATAGAGTCCCAGTGTTCAAAACAGATTGATTGACTACTGTCTCTCACAATTATTATATCTCCACACACAAATAGATTGGCCCTAAGCCAAAACACCTCTATTCAAGCACACCTGAGCTTGTATATTTGTTTTTATTCCTGAGCAAGAACCAGTCTGTGCCATATGCTGCAAGCAGCTTCTTGAAGTTTCAAAAAAGAGCTCAATGCATGAACAGATTTCCATGGGTGATGGCTTGTTTGGATCCTGTTGGTGTGCTGCATCTGTGAAATATACTGTTAATGACAGAAAAAGGCCAAAGGCCACAGAACCAGAAGCCCCGAAGGAAGTAAGGTGTTGGAGAAATAGGTCCACACAGATTTTGGCCAAGATCTTGTATGACAAAGCACAGCAGAATAATTCTTCAGTTTTCCAGCCTCAGCCATTCCAATGGCTGGGGAAGTGTGGAGAATCAGAGAAACATCTGGATATGTCATTGAAGGGGAAGGAACACCAGCCTCTGCAATGAACAGCAGCAGCAACAACAACAACATATGCCAGCATAAGGTGGATTTACATCTCTGTATGTCACAAACAGGGTACCAACTTTTATTTAGCTTCTCTTATTGCAACTGCACAAACCTGGAAAAAGAACAACAGGACTTAAACTCCTTTTCTGCTTCTCTGGATGAAAAACTTGCCTTTGGTGACTCCTCTATGAGTAATAAACTTCTGAAATAAGCATATCAAAGTCAAGTTTATTAGACGTGAAACTGTGTCAGGACTGGGAACAGGGTCTTTGGAAATGTTCATGATCAAAGGCCCTCTTTGACTCAGCATGATGGCCAGAGTGAATTTTAAGCAATGTCATAATTTACACTAGGAATAATAGTGTATAAATAGCTCACTTTATTTAATTACGAATTAATGAGGCATGACGAAGCTCCAGAATAATTGCAGTGTCCTCTGATTTAAGCTGCAGCAAATGGGTTTCCCAAGTTTGAGGGACAGCATTAGCACCTTTTAAAGGAAAACAGTTGTTACAAGCTGTATGCTTGTACAAATTATGCAGAAATGATGTCAGTGGTGAAAGAATGGAATAAATACTTAAAAAAAAAAACTGAGATAGAACAACAGTCCTTTCTGAACATGCCAAAGGTCCATCCAGTACAGCATCCAATTTTTCAAAGCCCTGTCTGGGATATTAACCACAGAGAGATGAGAGAAATAAGCTTTTTCTTATTATTGCTCCATGATAAGGGGAACTGAATGGTAAACTGACCATGTACCTAGGGACTGTGTTTAAAAATCATGTCTAGTAGCCCCTGACTGTTTTATCTTTTATTATAAAGCAAACTTGTGCCACATATAACCTACCAAGTAAAATGAAAGATTAGCAATTGCTTGTATGTTGTATGTTGCTTGCACATTGGTGCACTTTGTAAGCCGCCCTGATCGCTCGGAAGGGCGGGATAAAAATAAAAATTTTATTTATTATTATTATTATTTATAATTCCTGAAATTTAGCCCCCATTTTTCTAGTCCTTTGAGTAAGGAGAGGGAAAATGTCAAAACAAGAGTTCAGCCTTGAAAAGAAAACATTTATTTTACTGTCTGCTCTTTTCCCCTACTGTTTGTTACAGGATATGGCTGTTTACATTTAATATCAAGAAATAGGGTGAAATTCACCCCTCCATGACCGTACATGTGGACACCATGAACCTCAAGTGTGAGGACCACATTGGCTAGTTTAGGAGTCGCCAGAGGGTGTGACTCACCCACACCTATCAAGAGAGGTAAGGAAAAGCTGATCAATAAACAATACACTATCTCAGGACAATACAGCCGGTCCTTTGTATACACAGATTTTTTATACACTAATCCATGGTTTGAAAATGTTCAAAAAAAGTATAAATTTCAAATATCAAATCTTGATTTTCCATTTTTTTATAAGGGACACCATTTTGCTATGTCATTATATTTAACGGGACTTGAACTTCCACGGATTTTGTTATCCATGGGGGATCTTGGAACCCAATCCCAGCATATAACAAGGGTCCACTGTATTTGTTCTTGTCTAGCAGGTCCTGCAGGCTATCCAAAGCAGGAATCTGTCTATTTGCATCCCAATTCTCACCTCAGAATTCCCCACCTGTGAAGGTTATCTCATACAATTTGGACTATTGGTCATGACACATTTGGACCTTGCCCCAGGCTGAAATTCCCTCATAAAAACCCCAAAATTCTATTGTCCAGTGATATGCAGGCAGCCACTCTGTCACTCATTCCTCCGCAAGACTCAGCTCATCGCTCACCACTCCAAGTGCTCCAGAAGCAACTGAGTCCCATTATCCATTCATCAAGCAGCATTGACAGGAGCAGCATCACTACTAGTAAATATTTCCCTTAGTGAAGCTTCAACCTATTCTTTGAAGATTTGATTCTTAGCTTCTTGTGTGTTTGCGTGAATGTGTGTAAGCTTGTGTATGTGTGTTAATCCTCTTAATAAAATATAATTCTTGGAAAATCTCACCTCTGCAGTTCTTTGTCTCCAACCTCCATAAACATAGATATTGGATCCCAAGGCTGAGTAACTCAGCCACAATTGAGCAATTTAAGTTCCTCTAGAGTTCCTGTTTATATATTGAAGCCAGTTTTGGAATGACTACTGGAGACTCACTGAGGTGTCCATCTATACGCCTCTTTCCTTCTCTCTTTCTTCTTTCAAATGATGACCACTAGTAGGGATCAGCCAGAGGGAGCAATCACTGTGAGGAGATCCAGAACCATCTCAGTTTTGACTGCTTTAGTAGTCACTGAATGTGGTACAACAGGATTGCTGCCATGTGGTATTTCTCCCATTATAGTTAATTTTCCCAACCTCTGTTACTACCTTCTTAGCTGGCTGCAAATGGCTGAAGCTGCAACACAATTTCCATTCTTGGTCTGAGGTTGCACCATTACTTTCTCCTTCTGCTTTGCTTTGGCTTCAGCTCATTTCTCTGTTATATTTGCTTTGACTTTTCTTCCTTTCTCTCCATCCCAGCAATTACCAATTGAATGTCCTCCTTCCCTTCTCTCTCTCTCTCTCTCTCATATCATCATCACCTTCATTGTCATCATCTTTCTTCTATTTCCAGTGGTGTGATTAGCCTTGATGCGATTTGGTGTGAGGGACTTCCAGGGAAGGAATGATGGTAGCCTGCCCTGCTCCCTCCCACTGCTTCACTCACCTGTCCCCCTTCCCCAGCTACCCGGCCACCTGCCACCTGTCTAGACCTTGTAAGGGCTGCTAAGCATCCATCAGCTGTGGTTTTCCCTGCCTCTCATCACCTCCTGCTGCTTTACTCAATCTTTCATATGCCCAGTTTCCCACCTAGGGCAGCCAAAGGATAACCAGGCAAGTGAGGCAGTGAGAGGTGACAGAAGGGGTATATTTGTCCCGCTTCCCTTTCCACTGCTCAGCTTCCTCCTAAGGGAGAAAGTTAGGCTGCTGGGGAAATGGGCTGCCTTGAGGGGCAAGTGTTCTCCCTTCCTCCACTGCTTGGCTTGGCTTCCTCCTTAGGGAGAGAACTAAGCAGCAGAAAAGGGGTGTGCGCAGCAGCACCCATGCACAGAGATATCCCCCACAGTGGGAGCAGGATGTGACCAGTTGTCACCCCTTCTCTGATGTGTCACCTGATGTGGTCTGCACCCCCTAGTAATGCCACTATCTATTCCCCATCCATGCAGCTTCTGGCTTCACTCAAATTTGTTTTTACTTTGTTTTTACCTACTTTGTCCTTTTCCCCACACCTCCTGGCTAAACACTAGCTCCTTCCTCCCTCTTTCATCCATTTTCTCCCTCTTCCTTCACTAGGCCAAGATTTCTGGCTAAATATCTTCCCCTCCCCTTCTCCTCTTTGTATACCTCTCTACATCTGCTAGCTTGCTCACCTTCTTCATCTTTCCTCCATGTTCTTCATTCTCCTGGAAATACATGTCTTCTCCCTCCTTTCCCAGCACTCTCCTTTTTTCTCTCACCATCTTTCTCCTTCTGTCTCTGCTTCTCCTGGACATACTCATAATCTCCCTTATTCTTCCCCTCTCTCTGTCTCTCCAAACAAAGTGTTCCTCAGTCTGATGAAAGGGAAGGAGGGATTGTCTGCATGGGCTAAATAAAATGTCCTCTCCCTGTCCTTTCAACAGAGAGTCTGGGTGATGCAGAGCCCAATCCTTGGTTCTAGTAAGGACTGTCCAGGTGATGTCTAGAAGGTTCAACACCAAACTGGCCATATACCCTCCCTTAAAATGTTTTTTTAAAAAAAAAATCATGATTTTCTCTGGAACTTCCCAAAAAATCTGGGGCCTTCCACTGCAATGCAGAGGTCTTGTTCTGGCCTCAGAGTGAATGACACTCTGTGAATGACAAGTGACCATGTTCTCCTGGAGTTTGTTATACAGTGGAAAGGCGAAGCCAGGCAGAGTCGGATACACATTCTAGTCTTTTTTGGAGAGCTGATATTAGTAAACTGAAAAAAAAATACTGGGGGTGATCCCATGGTCAGCAATACTAAAAGAGAAGGGAGTTCAAGACAGATGGGAGTTTCTTAAAAAGGAGATACTGAAGGCATAATTTCAAACCGTTCCAGTGAGAAAGAAAAATGGGAGATGTCTCAAGAAACCAGGATGGATGACTAAGGAACTTTCAACCGAGCTAAGTTTGAAATGGAACATGTATAACAAATGGAAAAAGGGGGGAAATCACAAAAAAGGAATTCAAAGAAATAGCAGCCATGTGTAGGGGTAAAGTCAGAAAAGCTAAAGTGCAGCATGAGCTCAGGCTTGCTAGAGAGGTTAAAAAGGAAAAAAAGGGCTTTTATGGATATGTCCGCAGCAAAAGGAAGACGGAAATGGTAGGGCCACTATGTGGAGAAGATGGCAAAATGCTAACAGGGGACAGAGAAAAGGCAGAGTTACTCAACATCTTCTTTGCTTCAGTCTTCTCAGAAAAGGAAAAGGGTGTTCAACCTGAGGATAATGGAACAGAGGACAGAATAGGGGAATTTCAGCACAGAATAAGTAAAGAGATAGTAGAGGAACACCTTATTAATCTAAATGAATTTAAGTCTCCAGGACCAGATGAACTCCATCCAAGGGTATTAAAAGAACTGGCAAATGTAATATTGGAGCCATTGGTAATAATCCTTGAGAACTCCTGGAAAACAGGAGAAATCCCCGCAGACTGGAGGAGGGCAAACATTGTCCCCATCTTCAAAAAGGGGAAAAAAGAGGATCCCAACAATTATCGTCCAGTTAGTCTGACATCGATCCCAGGAAAGATTCCAGAGCAGATAATTAAACAGAGAGTCTGTGAACATCTAGAAAGCAATGCCATAATCACAAAAAGTCAACATGGGTTTCAGAGAAAGAAGTCATGCCAGACAAATCTGATCTCTTTCTTTGATAACATTACCAACTTGGTAGATGAAGGGAATGCTGTGGTTATGGTATATCTTGATTTCAGTAAGGCCTTTGACAAGGTTTCCCATGATATTCTTGCAAACAAGCTTGTAAAATGTGGGCTAGACAAGGCAACTGTTGTATGGATTTGTAACTGGTTGACAGGCCGAATCCAAAGGGTTCTCCACAATGGCTCCTTTTCATCCTGGAGAGAAGTGACCACAGGGTTCTGTCCTGGGGCCAGTGTTATTCAATATCTTTATCAGTGACTTGGATGAAAGAATTGGGGGCATACTCATCAAATTTGCAGATGACACAAAATTAGGAGGAATAGCTAATACCCCAGAGGACAGGATCAAAATTCAAAATGAACTGAATAGACTAGAAAGCTGGGCCAAAGCTAACAAAATGAAATTCAACACGGAGAAATGTAAGGTACTGCACTTAGGGCATAAAAATGAAATGCACAGATATAGGATAGGGGACATCTGGCTGAACAAGACTACATGTGAAAGGGATCTGGGCATCCAAGTAGACCACAAATTGAACATGAGTCAACAGTGTGTTGCGGCAGCTAAAAAGGCCAATGCAATTTTTGGCTGCATCAATAAAAGTATAGTGTCTAGATCAAGGGAAGAAATAGTGCCACTATTATCTGCTTTGGTCAGGCCCCACCTGGAATATTGTGTCCAGTTCTGGGCACCACAATTTAAAAAGGATGTTGAGAAACTGGAGCGTGTCCAAAGGAGGGTGGCTAAAATGGTGAAGGGTCTGGAAATCATGCCCTATGAGGAACGACTCAGGGAGCTGGGGATGTTTAGCCTGGAGAAAAGAAGGTTAAGAGGTGATATGATAGCCCTGTTTAAATATTTGAAGGGATGTCATATTGAGGAGGGAGCAAGCTTGTTTTCTGCTGCTCCAGAGACTAGAACGCGGAACAATGGATGCAAACTGCAGGAAAAGAGATTCCAGCTCAACATTAGGAGGAACTTCCTGACAGTGAGAGCTGTCCGACAGTGGAACACGCTCCCTCGGAGTGTGGTGGAGTCTCCTTCTTTGGAGGTCTTTAAGCAGAGGCTGGATGGCCATCTGTCGGGGATGCTTTGATTTGGATTTCCTGCATGGCAGGGGGTTGGACTGGATGGCCCTTGTGGTCTCTTCCAACTCTACGATTCTAAGACACATTCACCCAGCATCACAACAGAGGGTTCCACAAAATGGCAGCCCTGGGGCCAGAATACTCCAGGTTGCTTGCATAGTATTCTGGCCCACATGTACCTGGGTGGGCAGAGAAAATTTGGGAATTGTACCTTTTGCTTACCTTTCGCTTTAAAAATTTGCTCTGGTTGGACTATCGTGTATTAAAACCAGCGCGTGACAAATTGTTCAAAAGTTGATTATTTTTTCCCAGTTCAGACTAAAGCTTGGGAAATCACCTTGGTTGGCCTACAGCTCCCAAATATTGTTAAAAACAATGCTCGGAAATGTGCAAATATAAAGTTCGGAAGACATCTGGGTCTTCTTTTAAAATCTGTGCTTGGATAATTTTCTCTGTTTGCTTTGCAATCCCTGTGCATTTTTAAAAGCAATGCATTGTTACAAGCAATTCTTGTGGAGATTTGAAAAGGTAAAATCCCTGCCTTCTTCCTGCCTACCAGGAGAAATGTGGGATTTTAAATAAATAAATAAATAAATAAATCCCATCAATATATGCACATATTGGGGAAAATACATTTCATATGTGAGCATTTTAGACTTTTAAAGTGTAAATTAAAACCAAAGCCTTGCAACCTGATATGAAACAAGAACAGAAGGAAAATACAGGTGGCATTTTGAGAAATATGACCAAATTAATAATGAAAGGCATTCAGATCCCTGCCTGCCATGATTCAGGTTCCTCTCTAAGTGAATGAAAATAGTCTTCAAGTCCATGTTCTTCCTTTACAATGTGCTGTACAGTAACTTCCTGCATTGCTTTTTTTTACTTTGCTGAAGGCCCACATTAGCAATTTTGCTTGTTCGGCTACCTTGCAGAATTCTATGGCTTTTTCCAAATTTAACTCCCAGGCTCAGCAGATGCTCACGTACTTTGTCGACACTTCAGGGAACCTTCTATAAATATGACCTTGTGAATAGAAAGAACAAGGCTTTGCACTTTTGGTCTCCGAACACTTTTATGTATAAACTACCTGATCCACTCTGGAGCTTGGCAAACAAATTGTGTTGTTTAAAAGATGTATAAAGCATGAATAAAAGATAAAGTCCCTGGACTAAAGCAATAAGTGAGCATTATCATTTAAAGCACAATGTATCACAGTTAAAAAAATAAAAGAATGTGAATGATGAAGATATAATCAAGATTGCTGTAATGAGATCATGCCAAGACTGAGCAGGCTAGTTAAACATATAATACGTTGTAATGTATTCTAATCCCTTTTTTTAAGTTCGTGTCATTCTTCCTGCCATTTTGATCACATGTAATTCACTGAAGAAAATATTAACTGGGATTTGTTCATTTCTGTTTTGTTTACTAAAATCATAAAGTACCAATTAAAAATATTGGACACAATCCCACAAAATAAGGCCAGTTTTATGAGAAACTCTGGGTGGAAATTTTAAGTGATTATATTGTAATAGCATAATAATTACTGCTGCTGTCTCAGACCAAATGTTGATCTCAGACAATGTTTTGTTTTTAAGCAGATGTCTCTGCAAAGCTCACAAGAGGCCAGGACAAAGAGAGGCCTTCTCCTGTTACATCTCTCCAACATCTGGCACTCAGAGGTATTGATACTTGAGGATTTTGATCAGTTTGGATTTGGAAGCAAACCTGCCTACTTTGTACTAATATGTAAATCAGAATGGTTTCTCTGAATTTGATGTTGAACATCTGGCTTAATGAATTACCTACAAAAGAATACCTATTTTAGAAGAAGATATTCCACCCACCCCCAAATGAGTATTTTAGGGTAAATGCAGACAAGATGAGATTCAAGATGAGGCTGGGAAAACTAGGATCCCCCAAACCTCGACTTTGCAACCTTGCAACCTTCTCTGCTTGTCCTTGTGTGCCTACAAGTCATTTCTGACTTATGACAGCCTCAGTGCAAACCTATTATAGGGGTTTGTTGGCAAGTTTCTTAAAGAGAGTTTGCCATTGCCATCCGCTGAGGCAGACACAGTGTGATTTAACTAAGGTCACCCTGTGGGTTCCATGGCCAAGCTGGAAATCAAATCCTCATCCCCAGAGTCATAGTCAAACACTGAAATCACTACACCACACTCCTTCCACCCACCCATTAAAAGTGCAATTTGGAGGGGTTTTCATCTGACGACCACACCACAATACCCCAAATTGTATGTATCTATACCAGTTTGCTCTCCCACCAACCAGCCCCTCCCAACATATGTCTTCATCCAAAACCCAGTCCAAAATGATGACTGGCAGTGATACAATGTCATGTATGCAAAGCAATTTTGTAGCACCTTGGAGATTCACTGTGAAAAAGGAAGTATAGCATAAGCTTTTGTAGACTTGGAGGTACTTTGTGCTGGCCAGTAGGTGGAGCCTACACACTGGATGCCGTGACTCTGCCCCCATCACATCATGATGTTGTACACCCTTCTAAATGACGCTCGGTATCATGGCGTGGCCCTGGCATGGCATCTAGATATCAGAAAGTCATGGCACCATGACTATGGTGCCCTTTAGAGGGCGCAAAAAGGAGCTGTTTTTTCTGGCTCCTTTTTGTACTTTCTAGAGGCCGGATCAGTGCCACAGCACGTGCTTGCTGCAGCACAAATCCGGCCATTAAAGGGGCGGCTGGATGCAGCCCATCAGTCCAGTGTCAATGGTTAATAGCTGACAGAAATGTTTAGATGTATGGTGGCCATGAGCTGCTAGCAGCCAGAGAAGAAGCAGATCAGCTTCAGCTGTGCAGCATGGTAACAGGAAGCCTGTAAGATAAACATGTGTCTGCCTGGACAAGGGGACAGTTTTCTGGGTGGCACAGGAAACATGTAACAGCCATAAACGGAAGAGGCTGGGTTTTAGGACCGCATGGCATTGGGTCTATATAAGCCCAGAATCTACCGTGAGTGTGGGTTGTTAGAGTGGAGTTGCTAGTTTGGTGCTGGATAATAAAAGCTGTAAAAGTTGCTGGATAATTGGTTTGCGGTTTGCTCACTTGTAAATAAAGATAAGCACTGTTTAGGAGCTCCACTTGTCTGTCGTTTATCATCCAAGCCTGGGTGAGGTCGGACAGCTGCCGGTGACCTGGCTGCATCCTTTCTGGAAGACAGCTGTGCTGCTACACAGAAGCTGAGAACAACTTCCAGGATACTTCAGTTTGCTCTGCTATATCCTGACATCCAGCCCCTCAGTCTACTTCCTCAGATGCATGGAGTGAAGTGTTATCCAGGAAGGAACTATATAATCAGCCTATTTGAACTGTCACCAGGGAATGTTGGCAACTCATCTGCCCCTGCTTGTTGACTCCTCACACTGCCATACACCCCTTGGTCCCATAAAGGGACTGCTATACATTGCCAATGCCCACCCAGCACTGGCTGATGATGCCCACAAATCCCAGATCAATGCTGTTACCTCCACAATGTTGTGACAACATAGCCCCCCAGTGAAGCCAGTAGTGTCCCTGAAAACCAACAGCTTGGGCAGGAGGGTGGGCAAAGGTCCAAGCAGGGGTGCAGCAGGCAAACCCAGGCAGGGAAGGGGAGATGGACAGATGGGTATATCAGCCAATGAGGACATGGCAGGCAGTGCCTCATTGGCCAATGCCAAATTAAACTCCAGGCAGCATCAAACTGCAGTGCTGCCTGGGAAGAAGACTCCTGCAGGGGCCAGCACAGCTGCCATTATGCTCCCTGGCCTTGCTCCACAAAGGGCTTGCATAGTAAGTTCTACAGCCACATTTCCTTAAAAATAAAAACTATAAAGAGTATCTGTTTAAAATATTTCTATATCTGACCTTCATGACGATTATGGCTTGTGAGATGTATACATTTACTGAAAGGTAAATCAGTGTAAGCAGCTCATTGAGTTCATTGACATTTGCTTCCAATTACAAGAGAAACAGGCTGCTGTTGTATCAGCTTAGAAACTTAGGAGATTATCGCACTGCGTTCTGAGAACGTTCTGATCACGTGATGAGAACGGAACGCATTTGAGAATACCGCACGTATGTGTTCCAATCGGGTTCTCAGAACGCTTAAATGTGTTTCAAATGTGTTCCAGGAGGGAACGGATTTGAATGTGTTCTGAATGTGTTCCCAGAGAGCTGAAACGTGATGAAAACGTTCCAAGAGAAGTGTGTGCGGTATTCTTATCCGTTCTCAAATCCGTTCCCTCATTCCTCTGTCTTCTGATTGGCTGAAAGAATGACAGGCAGGGAGGGAGGCAGGCAGGCGAGCGACTGCAGTGAGGGAAGGTGTGTGTGTGTGTGAGGGGGGAAAGAAGGAGGGAGGGAAGGGAGGAAAAAGGGAGGAAAGGTGGGACAAGGAAGAGAAGAGGAAAGCAGGGAAAGAGAGGGAAAGAAGAGACCAGAGCAGAGAGCAAGAGGGAGAGGGTCTGGCTGCTTCTCCGGGGGTCTCTAGTGTCATGTCCAGCGGGGCTCCTGTGCTTGCAGCCTGCAGGAGGCAGGGATGACAGGGATGCCCAGGACCTTCTCCTCCTTCCCTCAAAGAGGGAACCCACAAAAGCTCCTCTGTTTGGAGCACCACAGAAAAGCAAGCAAACAACTCCCAGAATTCCATAGCAAAGAGCCAGACAAGAGTTAAAGCGGGGAGGGAAGCTCACAACCTGAAGGCACACATTACATGCACACACACAGAAGCAAAAGGGTGTCAAGCTGCCAAAAAGGGGAAATGGGATGACAGCAGAGGACTCTTCTTTTCTAACCGGTTTAAAGAGCTGCTATGGCTGCTGGGGCTCTGCCCTTGGCCCAGTCCCCTCCCTTTCCCTCCGCTTGAAGGGACCTCCGTGGAGCTCCCTTAAAGCCCAGGCTGCCAAGGAGGGGACTCTGCCCTTGGCCCATCAAGTTACATAGGTTTTATCCTATTTTCTTCAAACATATGCCAGCATATGAAGCCCCAGCATTTTATAGGGGCTTGCCTTCTTTCCCTCCCAAGAGAATCTTCGGAGGGAAGACTTCTCAGTGAGGCTGAGAAGCACTCTCCCGGCCAGAGTCCCTAGGCTTACTGAAATCGCCCACCTCCCTTCCCCATAGAAATCAATCCAAAAACTGAGTTTAAAAGGAGCAGAGGAGAGCCCTTTGGGTCTGCATCTGAGAGAGATTTTAAACTCCGTTTTTGGATTCTTTCCTATGGGGAAAGAGGGGAGAGAGAGAGATGGCAGGACAATCCCATAGCCAAGTATCCTCTGCCCCCCCCCCCAGATGAAGACCCATAGGGCTCACTGCTCTTTTAAAACTCCGTTTTTGGATTGATTCCTATGGGGAAGGGAGGTGAGGGATTTCAGTAAGCCGAGGGACTCAGGAGAGGCGAGCTCCATGGCCCAAGCCTCCCTTTTCCCTCTTTCCTGGGAGCAGCCCCTCTCCCGAGCCGTCCAACCACTGAGTGGCGACGTCATCAGAAGACAGCCCACAAAACTTAATACAGCAAACCGTTCTGAGAACAGTTTCAAGAAAAAGGAATCGCAGTGCGGTAAACTGCCGTTCTGATCCCGTTCTGATCACGTTTTGATTTCTAATGCGGTAATATCCGTTCCAGGAACGTTTTCATCACGTGATGATATGGAACGTTCTCAGAACTCAGTGCGATAATCTTCTTACTTTAAATAGCAATTAGTTACAGCTCTGAGGCTAAAAGAGTAATTGAGGCCAGTTACAGATGGGCGTAAAGTACGCGTGGAGTGCGTACGAGGGCTAGGAAGGGGCATCATTTCCTGACGCCCCTAACCCTAGTATGTGTGGAGCATGTACAAAATGGCGGCGCCCTTCCACATGGGCGCCGCTATCTTGACATTGCGGACGCATAGCATCCAGATGTCACGCCCCGGAAGTGACGCCGCGAGTGCGCGACTAGCACCTCATGGCGCCACTTCCGGGGCGCAAAAAGAAGCGCCATTTTGGGGATTTTTTTGCCACGTCCGGGAACTGCGCGGTTTGGCCGCTGCGGTTCCCAGACGCGGCAACCGGCAACACCGGCAGACTGCTGCTTTCAGGAGGTCTGTAATGCCCCTTAGTTACCATTATAGTAATGCTTTCTGACAATTCTTCACCCTCCTGTTTTTTTCTTAAAGTATGTAAAATAATGTTTTATTACTTTTTTGAAAATCAGAATGCTAAAAGACACTTGTATAGAAAGCATACTCTTTCATCAACTTTGTCAGCATTTTAATATCTCCTCAGCATAAGGTGAAAGCAAAAGGAAAAGACCTTGAGCCATGTGAAAGTCCTCGTCCATCATTTGTTGAGGTCATCCCCTCATAAATATGAAAATAAGTATAAAAGTTACAGTTATATCACTGGAGTAAAATTATCCCTCCTTGATTTATATTCCAATGTATACTGCAATGCAATGTAGCCAAATATGTGCTATCGATGCAACCACTTAAAATTCACGTTATTTTTAACTAGTTATTTAAAGTTATAGATGGCTGAATTCAATCAGGGAGGTCATGGGCCTAATCCTGCAGGATCTGAGCAGAGCAATGGACAACAGGGGGTCTTGGAGATGTCTCATCCACAGGGTCACCATGAGTCAGGGCCATGTGAGGGCAATTAACACAACACACATTTCTGTTGTGAACCACTTTCAGACCCATGTTGGGAGAAAGTCAGGCTATAAACTGAATTAATAAATATAAATTAATCATTATAAGAAGCTGAATATTGGACAATTTTGTCCGCTATTCTTTCCAATCTTACTTTTTCTGACATATTCTGGCTTGACTCACAAAAATAGAAGCGCTAACCAAAATGGCATGCCTATCAACTGTGATTTAAGGCAAAGTCTGATAGCTGCTGTCTGGCCTGACTAAGGATAAAGTGAAATACTGTGTTTGGTAAGTAGAGAATAATTATTGATGTAAATGAAAAACTGATGCAATTATTTTTTTTCTAATATGAATTTCAGCATTATTTTTAACCTGGTCATTGTGTAACCTAATTCTACTATAATATTCTATACAATTAATATAGTTATACCATACTACTCTATACAGTAACATCTTGTTGTTCAGCTAATATTAATTATTAACGTACTAGTGGTTTAAGAGAAATTTAAGGATTTAAACTTAAACATTTCAGTATTTATAATTTGTTGTTTCAACATTCAGTTTAAAATCCAATTATTTATTTATATATAAACTCATAGAATCGTAGAGTTGGAAGAGACAATGCCCCATATCCCAGACTGATATATAATATATAATATAATGTTAATATAACTTTTAAAACTCGATTTTATCCACCCTGTGAGGTAATTGCAATATCCCTTGGGTATGGTGGAAACTTTTTTTCTTAATCTGACACATCAAAGTAAGCACAATGAATTAGAAAGATATCTAGCTTACCCACTACAGATAGGTACCATTAAGGAGGAGAAATGACAGATTGTCCCTCAAATTGAAATTTTGGTCCTCCAAAATGAAATTTTCCTTCACTGCCTAAGTGAGATATTGAAAATTCACACATAGAATTCTTATTTTTGTCCTGTTCACATCCCCTTGGTAATTTTTCCTGCCCTTTTTCTTTGGATGCCTAAATTGTGACTGGCATCCTGTAAGTTAATCACAGTTTTTTCAGCTAGGATCACAACCCCGTAACTGTTTCCTAAACACTTTTATGACTGTGGTACCATCATCACAATTGTAAATGCTCCCAAATACCACCATAAAATCTAGCTACCTGGAACAAGGGATGGAGTTCTGTAGTCCTGACAACAACAACAACAACAACAACAACAACAACATCAAATATATAAAATCAAAAATCAAAAATGTGTACAATAAACACAACCCTATAAAATGTTTACTAAAATAGTAAAATAATATACTAATATACTAAAAACAAAATCCTCATCAGTTGCTACCCATCTCAGCCACTTTAGCAACTTAATCTAGTAAACCCAAGAGGAAGGTCTTCAACCCTTTACAAAAATGGGTAAGATCCTCCTCCAGTGGAAGGTGCAATGAAAGACTGTTCCACAAATGCGTACCCAGATCCTGAAAGCTTTGATAGTGCTGTACACGTTGGTGGAATCACCAATAATCCTTTACTATTTGGATGTTTAAGCTGGGAGCTGAAGGATGACATGTCAAGTTCCCTCCTGCCAGCCACCAGCAGTGTACTGATGAGTTGTGACAGGACCCCATAGGGATCCAAACATCTGCTCAGCATACCACTGACTACTGGTGTGAGGAGAATACTGTCATGATGTTTCAGCCCCCCATTCACTAGTTCCATGAAACTCTATCCCTTGGTGCAGGTCAGACTGGGAGACAGATTTTAGCCACAGCATCATGATCTCAGCCCACTGTTCTAAATACTCAACTGAAATTTTAAGTCACTGCAATGCAAGCTACACCACTGTTTCCTCCTTTTGAGGACTAAAGCCCTACACTATAATTCCTTTGCCATATAAAATTACCACCACTGTCTATCATGTCAGCTAGTGTACCTTTATATTAGAAGCTGAAATTTCAGTTCTTTTCATACCTCTGTATGTGACAAGGTTTTACAAAAGATGACCAGACATCACTTAGAAATGCAATGAAAATGAAATGTCCCTTTAAGTCACAGTGGATAAATAAGAAATGAGGCATACTACAGTATCCCCACTGCAGTTTGTTGCCACTTTAACTGCCATGGCTCCATCCTGAGGTTTTCATAATCAACTGGAAAAATCTAGTGTCTGTCTAGCAGAGAATTCTAAATATCTTACCAAACTGCAAATCATAGGAAACCCTAGGATACAGCCATGACATTTAAAGTAGAATCAAACTTTTATTACTGCCTAGTGTGGATTAAACCTAAACTGGAAAAATAAAATAAAATGATATACATGCCAATGAACTTAGTTAAAAATACAAGCGATTTTGTATGCATGGGACACATAATGCAATTACTGCATGAAAAAACTAAAATATGAATTGACTTGAATTAAAGCATAAAGTGAAGTGGCTCTTAGATGCAAGGCTTACAACATGGGAAATTAACTACAATTAACCTCTTAAGAACCTCTACATTTCTCCTTATTTTTCCACCAACCTTCTTCTTAAAGTTTAATTAATTTCTTGATATATATCAGTTTGGCCTAAGACTTACGTGGGGGGGGGGGGGACTCATTAGCAGTCTATCTCAAGATGAGCTTATATGATCTTAGAAAAAATCCCGAATTCCAAGGGATAGAATCCAGTGGACGACAAGCATAACAAAATAATCTTGATGCAACAAAAAGAAAATGTTTAAAAATAAAGTAGAGCAGTTTTCGCCTCATCAGGAAAAAAAATTAAATGGTGGAGGGAGAATAACACTGAAGCATAGATTAATTCAAAGATGTTTGCAAGAGGGAAAAAAACTAGCCCAAGATAAAGCTAGCTCTGTGTAGCAATCACACAAAAAATGGTTATGATAAGGGCAAAATGCAGTCTAAATGTAAAGCTTCTTCACATTCAGCAAAAGTAAACTGGGACATCTAATTGTATTGAAATATGTGTGCAGTGAATCAGAATGTGGGGGGAGGTCTGAAGAAAGTAACAAAAGAATAATCAGAACAGTACAAGGAGTCCATAGAAAGTACATCACAGAAAAATCGTACCAGTTGTAAAATTATTTCAAGCCAAAAGGATGAAATCTAAAAAGTAGCTGCTACTCTTTTCTACTTGAGAAACTGCGCCATGCAAAAATCACCAGGAAAAGGGAGCACCAATGTAGAAGAAAAAGGACGAGTTGAAGCCAAGTGAGAATCTAGGGGAAAGAAAGAACCTCATTATTATTTCCCAACCGTCCCAACCACTTTCTACTCTATAATTGTCTCTTTCTTTTCAAACCATTCCACCAATATACGGTTTACACATATGCAGGGTCTCTTCAGTAAAATTTCTATTTTTTTATTGGGTGGCAGGTCATGGAAGGAAAATGTTAATTAATATATTTTAAAAATATGCTATTGTTTAGAAACAGTTCTTCTTTATAGTAGGTCATTGGTACACATAGGAAGAGAAGACATTGCTTTATATTGAGAAAGTTGTTTTTCATTGCCTGGCATTCTGTTGGGTAGCCCCAACCAGGTTCTTGAATGACGAGTCTACCTATAGCTTTGGTCTTATTGCTATGTGCCTTCAAGTTGACTCTGACTAATGGCGACCTTATGGCAAACTTTCTTATTTATTTTTACATTACATTTCTATGGAGGTATTAATAAACCCAGCTTTTGGGTAATTATCAAAATGTTCCCCCCTCCCAATGTAGACAGGTTCTGATGAATCTTTATGGCATTGGCCTGTATCAGTTACTTAAGTATACTTAACTATGTAAGCTCTCCTAGCTTGATCCAACCCCACAACCAGATGGAAATGTCATTCCTCCATTCCTCCACTGGCAGAATGGACCTTTTTCTCACCATGCAGCTGAAGCCCAATAAAGTAGGTTGGGGAAGGGAGTTATAATCATAACAATAGTGTCAAAATCGTGATGAAATAGCAATCATGAATATGGAACAGTTATCTAGATTTATTATCTCCAACTGTTTCATCTTCATGATCACTGCCTTCCCCATAAGAACCCTTGTTGTTGTTGTTGTTGTTGTTGTTGTGGTTGTTGTTGTGGTTGTTGTTGTGTGCGTGCCTTCAAGTTGTTAATGACTTAGGGGTTTTTGTGGGGTTATTTGGTAAGATTTGTCCTGAAGAGGTTTGCTGTTGTCTTTCCCTGAGGCTAAGTACATATGACTTACCTAAGATCATGCAATGGGTTTCATGGCCAAGTGAGGAATCGAACCCTGGTCTCCAGAGTCTTAGTCCTACACTCATGTTCTTGGCATTGAGGGAGGATTTTGTTCCATTGTTAAAGTTGGACTTCTCAATTCAAGATGTTAGACTGTAGTGAAACCAGCAGAACAAATATTAGCAGCATGTATTCTTCTGTGATTATTATATAAAAACACACATCTGGGTCATCAAAAAGAGCAGATATATACAGTGGGTCCTCGCCTTACGCAGGGATCCGTTCCGGATCCCTCCGGGTAAGGCAATTTCCGCCTATGCTCAAGCCCCATTGGAAACAATGGGGCTCGTGCACAGCAGCGCGGCAGCGCGCGGGGCGCAACAGGCGTGCATGCCCATTCAATTGAATGGGACACGCAGCCCCTTCCACCCCGCGTGCGCCCCGCGGCTTGAGCGTGTATGCTCAATCCGCTTAAAGCGCGCCTGCGTATGACGTGGGCACACTATACTAGCAAACCCTGTGAAGCATCTACAAGAGGGGTAGGGAACATATGGATCAGTTGGTATAGGCCCTGAAGATCCCACCAGTTGCTCACACCTGGTCTACAGTGTCACCTGTTGCATCCCTGGATATTAAGCAGTCCTATATACTTCATATATATGTGTGTGTGTGTGTGTGTATGTATAGTGTCTATGCACATGTGTGTGTGTAAGAGAGTGGGAGAAAGGGAGAAATGTAAGGCAGTGAATTTTGACTTCAGCTTTGTACTGTGTTCCTTACATATTTATTGTTAGTTAAATAGGGCTGCATCTGCACTGCAGAAATAATGCAGTTTGACACCACTTTACTTCCCATGGCTCCATCCTAAGGAATCTTGGGATTTATAGTTAGTTGTGGCACCAAGGCTCTCTGTCAAAGGAGGCTAAATATCTTACAATACTACAATTCCCAGAATTCCATAACATTGACCCATGGCAGTTAAAGCGGTGTCAAACTCCTCTAATTCTGCTGTACAATTAGGTTTATGATGCCTTTTGTCCAATAAATATAAGGTTGTACATTTGGCTCACTAAATGAGAAGGCAAATAACTTAAGGATATGATACTGACACACTATAATCTTTTATCCTGTATGGTGTAGTGATTTAAGTGTTAGATGAAGACTCCAGGAGATCAAAATTCAGATCCTCACTTATCCTTGGAAACCCCTCTTAGTGAACTTAGGAACTGTACAGACTGCCCCTAAGTGGTCTGCAGCAGCCACTTTTAGGGCCAGGTTGTGGCTTTGGCAATCACACACTGTGGCCCTGGTCTCAGCTTTCTGCAGCGCAAAAAGGAGCTGCAAAAACCAGCTCCTTTCTGTGCTGCAGAAAGGGCACCATTGCCGCCAGCACCACAGGTTTTCGGCACTCCTTTGGCTGCATCGTGTAGCCAAAAGAGCGCTGTAATGCGGCACACTGTGTGGTGCAGTGTGCAGCATCATGAAAGCCTGGGTGTGGAGTTGGGGCATGTGTCATATGGACGCCATGCCCCGACTCTGCCCCCAGGCCAGCATTAATGGTCAGTCTATACAGCCCCTTAGACAGGTTCAAGTTCCTCCCCCTCAAAGGAAGGCGAAGGCAAACTCTCTTTGGGGAAATCTTGCCAAGAAAACCCTATTTTTGCCTTACGTTGCCATAAGTTGGAAATGACTTAGAGACATACAACAATACATCTTTAGGTTATCTAATTCATCTATCATTTAACAAATTAATCAATCAGTGCAAGGGTTAATTGTTCCTCAAAAAACCTTTAACAAATTGGCAACTATAATTAGTAGAAAATCATCTAAACAGCTTCCCAAGTGTATGATTATGCAATGAAAAAAAAATTACAAAACCAAAACCCAACTGTTGAAAAACCCTAGCAACCAAGAGCCAATGTGATTAAATGTTTAAGATAAAAGTGAACGGGCAGTAAAATGTATTACTGCTTACAATTCGTTTGTTACTATAAAGACCTCCTGTCATTTTCTGAAATGTGTGGCTCAGTTTAGAGGGAAAAACTCTTTGGGAACATGATAGCAATTCACATTAGATAACATTAATTCCTATATTCTTCAACAGTAGATTATGCCAAAACAAAGCACAAAGACAAAGACAAAGGGGGGGGGAAAGAAACTATGAAATATGAGTTTACATTAGAAAAGCTGTTTTAAAGGCTTGATAAAGAGTGATGATTTACAGGAAGTATGAATGATCCTATCTTAGCTTGAAACACAACATAAAATACAAATAACAGTGCTATAAAGATAGGGAAGTGAATTAATTCTATGATCGTTTGAACAGAATAATCACAACAAATGGGTTTTTCTTCATATGTATTATTCCCTCCTTACGGACAATTTATGTCATTGTGCCATGAAACCTGCAATGAATATAGAATTAATAGATCCCCATTGTGAATTTGTCCCTGTCCAAAGGCTTCTATCAAGGGTAAATACTGAATCACTATGCATTCTATTACTTTGGAAGCTAGCAATATGCAGCTCTCTGCACCAAGCAGGTAAGCAAGCAGACTAGTGGCACATGGAACAGATTAACCAAGCCAGTCAGATGTTTTATAGCTCTAGGTCAAATCCTATTGGTTTCATCAGACACCTGATCCTTACCTACCATACTTCTGGCCATTTGCACAATTTATGTGAAAGTACAGCATGATCAACACAACATTTGGACTAGATTGGGAAATATGGAGCAATAGCTAAATAATTTAATCACAGATCCAACATTCTTTCTGCTGTTGTCTGTTTATGCTGACAAGAGGATTCAATTGTTCTTGAAAAAAATCCTTTTTATATACAATAATTTTGTTTTTATCACAGTAAGAATACCTCATTCATGGAATGATATGCTTCTTCAGCATCGTTGAGAGATAGGTTTACAAGGGGAGGCAAAATAGATTTGCATGAGCTTTCTTTTCTCATTCCATTTATTCTATGTATTTTTGTGTATGAATGAAACTTATGAATAAATGTTCATTGTCAGACTTTTCCCTCCTCGTTTCTTCCACTGTGCAGCTTAGAGTTTCTAAGCTGATGTCAGTAAATTTGTCAGAAACATATAAGGGGCAATGGAGTTGAAAGCTCTTAAATTTGTATATATTAATCCTTTGCTAGGAACACACTGAGTCCAGTCTTTGTGCATCCTCCTGCAGAAGACAACAGAACGAGCCATGTGGACATCAATCAGCTTCAGAAAGTAGGAATGTAAATCCTCACTATTTCATCCTTGAGGATCAATAATTGCAGCAGTTTTCTCCCCACTTTGAGAGAAAGCAGAAATTCCTTGAAATTATTCTGCCTTTATATTCCAAAACAGTTTTTTGTGCACTTGGTTTTCTCCACTTGATTTTCTTTACCATAGTTCTGAAATGGAGAAAATCAAGTGCACAAAAAACTGTTTTCTGTACAGAAAACATATTTCCTGCACATGAAATCCATTTTCAGTAGAGAAAACAAGGATGTTTTCACACACACACACACTCAACATCCACATGTTATTTCCCACAAAACAATTCCTCTACAGCACTTTGGAATATTGAATACCAGAAAAAAAATAGCTCAGAATTCTTGCTGGTCAGTTAATCTGGGTGATGAGGTTTTCCAGCTGCGGGAAGATTTTAATTAAAATTAGAAACTGTTTATTGGCCACTGTACCATCTTCATCCACTAGGTGGCAGATTTACCAGACTTTCCCATCAGCAGAGCCAGCACTGTTGACAGGTATAGTATATTCATTTATCCAATGAGTCTGTAAGCAGTTCCATGTTGTGCTTCCTTCTCTAGAGCCCCTTCTAGGAAGAAGAGAAAGAGAGAATAGGCAAATGCTCCCTGGTAAGAAGACATTTATACCCTTTCCTGCTCATAAGGTTTCACTAGTTGTCCTGGATAAGCAGAGTCAGTATGGAAAGTTCTTGACTAAATAGGCTGCAGGTCAGTAAGCCACAATACAGGGATGCTATTATTTCTATTTCACCTTTGATCTTTCTCTTTCTGAGTATAAAAAATACCATTAATGTTTCCCTTAATTTCAAATGAGAACATCTCTTAGCACACTTATTCTCCCCCATGTTCTTCTATCCAGCTTCTTTTTCATAAAAACAACTTTAGATACTTGTTGGCTCTCAAGTGATTACCCATGGGATGATGCAGCAATGGCTGCTGAGCTTGTGACCTGGAGAGATTCACAGGGAGGTGCCAGTTGTATGAACCATGGAGGAGAAGGGTGTCTGCTAGTGTCTGGTTTTTGTTGTAGTAGTTATATGCATTTATTTATTTACATCCAGCCTTTTTCCCAAACTGAGACTCAAGGCATTTTACAAAAGTTAAAACAGAGAGCTAAAAATTTACATTTGATACGCCAACTGCGACCCTACCTCAACCGAAAGGACCTGAAAGCTGTAGTGCATGCTCTGGTAATCTCTCATCTCGACTTCTGCAATGCGCTCTACATGGGGCTACCCTCAACCATCAAAAGCCTCCCAAAATGAAAAGATCTCTAGCTGATTATGAAAGGATAAGGATGCCAATCCAGCTTATCTAAAAAGGGAGTTTCAGACTGGGACTTGCCAACAAGAAGACTCTATCTCACCAGATGTACCGGTGAGGGTGGGACTAAAGCCTAAGACAGGCTGAAAAAGCATGGTCTGCAGCCACGCTGGCATGATTCGCACCGGGGCTCCAGCAACTGCACATGCGCAGCCCTGATCCAGGCTGCTGCTGTGGTTTTCAACGTCAAAAGGAATAGGATTTTACCACTCCTTTTTGGCCTGGTTCTTTGGGGAAGATATGGGCATGACCAAATATGGCCAGAAACCATGTTTTTGGCATATCTGTTTTGGGCCAGAGAGAAAATCTCAAGAAGCTGATACAGTGAGATTATAGGTGAATCTATATTGTAGAAATAATTCAGTTTGACACCACTTTAAGTGCTATAGCTCCATACTATGGAATCCTGGGATTTGTAGTTTTACAAAATCTTTACCACTCTCTGCAAAACCATGCTAGTGCCTCACAAAACTACAAATCACAGAATTCTGTAGGATGGAGTAAATTTAAAAAGGATGTTGAAAAACTGGAGCATGTCCAAAGGAGGGCAACTAAAATGGTGAAGAGTCTGGAAACCATGCCCTATGAGGAACGACTTAGGGAGCTGGGGATGTTTATCCTGGAGAAGAGAAGGTTAAGAGGTGATATGATAGCCCTGTTTAAATATTTGAAGGGATGTCATATTGAGGAGGGAGCTAGCTTGTTTTCTGCTGCTTCAGAGACTAGAACCCGGAGCAATGGATGCACGCTCCAGGAAAAGAGATTGCAGCTCAACATTAGGAGGAACATAGAATCACAGAATCATAGAATTGGAAGAGACAGCAAGGGCCATCTAGTCCAACCCCCTGCCATGCAGGAAATCCAAATCAAATCATCCCAGACAGATGGCCATCTAGCCTCTGTTTAAAGACCTCAAAGGAAGGAGATTCCACTACACTCCGAGGGAATGTGTTCCACTGTCGGACAGCCCTTACTGTCAGGAAGTTCTTCCTAATGTTGAGGTGGAATCTCTTTTCTTGTAGCTTGCATCCATTGCTCCGGGTCCTAGTCTCTGGAGCAAGTGAAAACAAATCAGCTCCCTCCTCCGTATGGCATCCCTTCAAGTATTTAAACAGGGCTATCATATCACCTCTTAACCTTCTCTTCTCCAAGCTAAACATCCCCAGCTCCTTAAATCGTTCCTCATAGGACATGGTTTCTAGACCTTTCACCATCTTACTTGCCCTCCTTTGGACACGTTCCAGTTTTTCAACATCCTTTTTGAATTGTGGCACCCAGAACTGGACACAATATTCCAGGTGGGGCCTGACCAAAGCAGAATACAGTGGCACTATTACTTCCCTTGATCTAGATACGATACTTTTACTGATGCAGGCTAAAATTGCATTGGCCTTTTTAGCTGCCGCAACACACTGTTCACTCATGTTCAGCTTGTGGTCTACTTGGACTCCCACATCCCTTTCACACATAGTCTCGTTCAGCCATGTGTCTCCCATCCTATGTCTGTGCATTTTATTTTTCCACCCTAAGTGCAGTACCTTGCATTTCTCCCTGTTGAAGTTCATTTTGTTAGCTGTGGCCCAACTTTCTAGTTTATTCAGGTCATCTTGAATGTTGATCCTGTCCTCTGGAGTGTTAGCTATGCCTCCTAATTTGGTGTCATCTGCAAATTTGATAAGAATGCTCCCAATTCTGTCATCCAAGTCGTTGATAAAGATGTTGAATAGCACTGGGCCCAGGACAGAGCCCTGTGGGACCCCACTGGTCACTTCTCTCCAGGATGAAAAGGAGCCATTCTTGAGCACCCTTTGCGTTTGGTCAGTCAAGCAATTACAAATCCATGTAACAGTTGCCTTGTCTATCCCACTTTTTATAAGCTTGTTTACAAGAATGTCATGGGGAACCTTGTCAAAAGCCTTACTGAAATCAAGATATACGATATCCACAGCATTCCCTTCATCTATCAAGCTAGTAATTTTATCAAAGAAAGAGATTAGATTTGTCTGGCATGACTTCTTTCTCTGAAACCCGTGTTGACTTTTTGTGATTATGGAATTACCTTCTAGATGTTCACAGACTCTCTTTTTAATGATCTGCTCTAGAATCTTTCCTTGTATTGATGTCAGACTAACTGGACGATAATTCTTTGGATCCTCTCTTTCCCCCTTTTTGAAGATGGGGACAACGTTTGCCCTCCTCCAGTCTGCTGGGACTTCTCCTGTTCTCCAGGAGTTCTCAAAGATTATTGCCAATGGCTCCAATATTACTTTTGCCAGTTCTTTTAATACCCTTGGATGTAGTTCATCTGGTCCTGGAGATTTATATTCATTTAGATTAACAAGGTATTCCTGTACTATCTCCTTACTCATTCTGTACTGAAATTCCCCTATTCTGTCCTCTGCTCCATTATCCTAAGGACTGTTTGACAGTCGAACAAACTCCCTTGGAGTGTGCAGAGTCTCCTTCCTTAGAGGACTTTAAACAGAGGCTGGATGGACATCTGTCGGGGATGCTTTGATTTAGATTTCCTGCATGGCAGGGGGTTGGACTGGATGGCCCATGTAGTCTCTTCCAACTCTATGATTCTATGATTCTATGATGGCAATTGAAGTGGTGTCCAATTGTTCTCCATCTTGTTTGTTTTGCTGTAAAACCAGACCATCTTTTCCTCTTGTAATGGAGCAAGTCTTCTTCTTTCCAGTATGTTAGTGTTAAAGTTATTTTAACAGTTTGGCTGGGGCTAATGGGAACTGGAGTAAACCAACTTCTGGAGAACCATAGGTTCAGCACCACTGTCATTCCTGAATCCCTTCCACATCTCTGCTTCCTTTCCACCTTATATGCCTTTTATATCTGCATGATTTCCAGTTCCTAGCTCCTTCTTGCTTTCAAGGTAGAACCAAAATCTAGTGGGGAGCAACCCCTCTTCCAGAACCGCATGAATCTACAACATTCATAAACATTAACATACCCAGTATTTCACCCCCATATAGCCATTAGTAGACTCATGAAGGTAATGATAATGATAATAATAATCCTTTATCGCTCTTTCAATGAGTGAAAGCAGGCCTGTACACTGAACCATATGAATAAATTACAACCATGAAACCTACTTATTCCTGCAATGAATAGCTGCAGCTCTCAACTTCATTTGTAACAGACTTCTAAATCCCAGCAGGTTTGGTCACCAGCAGCACTTAATAGCTGGTTTGCTAGTTAGGCTTGTGAAGGAGCTCAAGGCCATACATCTTTTCCAAGGCGATGTGTTCATTATGTTAATGCACAATATTGTACAGATTAATATAAACAGTCATTAGGCTTCACAACAACAATAGCATGGCAGTTTTACAGTGCCAATTGAACACTTAGTATTTAAGAATGTCCTATTATTCAGATCTGTACATGCCAAATGAGGCATTCTGAGACTAAACATTCTTATAATTCAGAGCTGCTTCACTCATTGGCTCAGACCCTCCATACCCACATAACTCTGCACATGTAATTCTGTATCCTCCTAACGCTTGGCAGCTGTGAGGCCTTGAGATGGCCCATTGAAGTTGTCACTTAGTGGTAGGGAAGGGAGGGAGGGAAAGAGAAGATGATTCAGTCCATAGAAAAGCAGATGGTCTCTGCTTAATTGGGGAAGGGAAAATGAGGTACCCATCTCTTCCTTCTCTCAGGAGCTTAGAGCAGTCAGATCTTCATGGTCTCCCCTCATTCTCCAGTAAGAAAGTGCATACCTCCCAGCATTTCACAGATGAAAACTGGGACACATGTGACCAAGCAACATCAGAGTGTGGTCAAGATGGCCAAAGTTATTAATCAAGAAGAACAGACAAGCCAGGAGAGTTTGTGTTTGCCTGGGCCCACTGATAAAGGCAAGATTCTGACCCTTTTCTCCCCTCTCCCTACTTTTTTAAGTACAAACTACTTTTGCACTTTGAACTCAGTTTCCAGCACCTGAAGTAAGATGGGGATGAAGGGGGGAAACAGGAGAGACAGGGAAAATAAAAATAGCTGAAAAAGTGGGATGGCAAAGGATTAATCAGGATTGTTTTTGCCAAATGGGGACTGCTGAAGAGTTTGAAAGATCATCAATCCCTCCTGGGACTGGACAGCTGCTGGACATGGGGAGTTTAGGGCAAGAGAATAGCCTTCTGTGCCCCATCCAAAAAGAGAAATATGCATGCATAAGCTGTACTTGCACCAACATAAACCACTAAGAGGATGTGGACCATTACAAACACACATAAACCTACAGAGAGACAGAGAGAGAAAAGGAAAAGTGCAGGAAAAATAAAGTCCCTCTTGGCAGCTAGTAACAATTGGAAAACATTATGATAATATTTATATGCCACCATTACCCCAAAGACCTCAAGATTGATGGTTGGCCTTGTTAGGAGAAGCAGCTGTGTAAAGCAGACCAAATCTAGGAAGTGAAGGCTTGGCAGACATTCCCAATCATAAAGAAAAAATGTTGAACATAACAGTAGCAGTGAGAGTGTTACAAATAATGGTTTTTTAACCAAGAAAGTTAATCAGGATAGGCTTCTAACAGAATGAATCCAGTACAACTACTGAATGTGATGCACATGATTATTAACAATTATTGAATCATATTATCAGTTTCTATACTGCTTCCTGTATCTCGTGTCATATTTCCAAGCAGTGAACATTCTGAACATAGTAGAAAAAGATATAAGCAGCTGCCCAATTGCCTGGGTCAGCCATTTGTGGGGTGGGACACCCCCAGCTATAGTGGCTGCTCCCAGCTCTGGTACTTCACCTTCCCAGGCTGCACCTGGAGGCCAGGTGCAGCTTTGAGTTGGTTTGAGTCCACTGGGGATGGGACTTCTGGCCCCGCAGCCTCCATTTCCCAGGCTTCTGGGGGGGGGGGGCAGCAGAAGCAATGCAGGATTGGCTTGGTGACACCACAGGGATGGGCTTCTGGCCCAGCCCATGGGCCATAGCAGCAGAAGGCACGGGACTTCTGGCCTCCACTGATTGGCACAAGCGGTGCCTATTTAAGGCTGTGCCAGCTTGGCTGAGCCACCATTCTGGCTCAGAGCTTCCCACCCTGGTCTGCAGGGATTCTTCTGCAGGATTGCTGAAGGTGTTGCTGTCACAACTCTTGGGGCAGCAGCATGGGTTGTGGATCTGGTGGGTGAGGCTATCTGTGCTGCAGAGCACTGGTTATCGGGTATCCCACTGGGACTTGGGGGTGCAGGGCTGGTAAAGGAGTCGCCAATGCGGGAGCAAATCCCTTATTAGCGACTAGATGACCCTTGCAGTCTCTTCCAACTCTATAATTCTATGATCCCCTAGTGGCAGGGGTGGGGTAGAGCACACCCAGTGGTCCTTTCTGTCATCCCTGGGCCTGACCATGATCAGGCAGGGGTTCATTGATCAAGTCCGGTCAGTCAATGCCAAATCCTGACCCATGCTGTGGGCCAACTTTATCTGTCAGCTGTGAACAATAAAGTTGTGGCCTTTAACTATAGTGGTCTGTTGTGTCTCTGTCATTCCTCCTGCACCCTTCCCTGCAATATTTATTTATTTAAATTCTGGCAAAAATACAAACTTCTTTCACTCTACCCAGTTACTAAGCCCTGAGTAATTCCTTGCTATTCTTAAAACTCCTGAGAACATCCTTTCGATTGCATGCTTTTTGGTATGATTCCCTGGCAACACTATTCCAACAGGCCTCCTCCTCCCACCCATTTTATCAGCAGAACAATCCTGTGATGTAGGTTAGGCTGAAAGATACTGGCTGGGAGAGCCTCATGGCTATGTGGTCTCTCCATCCATGTCATTGCTATCGTATCATGGTTAATGATTAACAGAGTTGCAAACCCATATCTACATGTCAAGCCCTGTTCAAGCTTTCCTTAAAATACTTAATTAAACAAATACTGATGTCACCCTCCCTATGCCATCACTCCAGCCCAGCTGTTTGAGGGGAAGGGTGCCTGTGAGAGAGGCACCTTTAAAAGCCGGCTCATAGACCTTTGAGTCCAAGAACTTCACTCCAGGCCCAGCTGTTTGAGAGGAGGCTTGCCTGTGAGAGAGGCACCAGTGACATGGCAGTAGTGAAGGGAGGCTGTGGCATATCATTGTTACGATATGGACTCCTTTATTTAGTGGAGCCCCCTCTCACTTGTCTTCATAACATCACCTGCCAGCAGTGGTGGATATTAGGCTAGGGACATGATTCTCCCTACATCATGTAAATTGTAATTTTGAAATGTGATTTTATTGTTATTTGTATTTATTATAGTTTTTGCAGTAATCCGCTTTGATTCCTCTGGGAAAACATGGAATAATATTAATAATAATAATAATAATAATAATAATAATGCCTGAAGGAAGGGATGAAAACAGTGGGGAGAGCATCATAGTGTGCCCATCACCCCTAGCTTGATTACTTTCAGAAATGTTTCAACTGGGCTTCAGTCTCACCTAACTGTAACTCTGTAGTAACGTTATTTGGGACCAAACTCCTAAAATTCCCTAACCAGCATGGGCACTAAGAGCTGTGGTCCCCCCAAAATAATTTTCCCAAGCTCTGTGAACATGTACCTCTATACCAAATGTGCTACAAACTGGGCACCCAGGTCTATATGGTGCCAGGAACCATTAGCTACTGACCCTGTCCAAACAAATTGTCAACATAACAAAGGATGCACATAGCTTTTCCAGGGTAGAGGGAGCCAATGAGAAGCCAAGTATTTCAACAGATCTGTGATCTTCCGAAGCAGTATGTAAAGTCCTTGTGATACTGATATAGATCAGTTATTTTGTTGTGTTGTTGTTCTGTGCCCTCCAATTGTTTCTGATTTATGCTGACCTTAGGGCAAACCTATCATGGGATTTTCTTCTAAAGATTTGTTCAGAGGAGGTTTGTCTTTACATTCTTCTGAGGCAGTCCAAGGTCACTTAGTGGTTTTTCACAGCCAAGTTGGGTTCAAACGCTGATCTCCAGAGTCATAGTCCAACACTCAAACCACTACACCACACTGGTTGTCTCAGTTGTTTTTACTAAATATTACAATATAAAATGTTTAATGTCTCCTATGATTATATTTATGTATTTTAATTTAATGTGTTTAAATGATTTTATATGTTTTATTCTGGTATGCCAGGACAGAAGGCAGGATGGTGAGAAGCATGATTTCTGTACAAAAGCTTACCCTTTGGACTACAGTTTCCAGAATTCCCTCAACCATAATGGTCAGTGGCCATGCTGTCTGGTGGATTCTGGGAACTGTAGTTGGGAATAGTACCCAGTTGGAACTCTGAGCAACATCTTTAGTTTTCTATCATAGTTTCCACTGTCAAAATGACCACAGAGTCCTGTATGCTCTTTTCATGGGAAGACTACAGTAATACACTCTGCATTGGGCTGCCTTTGAAAACTATTTCGAAACTGCAGCAGGGTAAAATGCTTCAGCTTGACTACTGACTACTGATTATGGTGATATACAGATAACATGAAATAATACCACTGGCTAATGGTCTATTTATGGGCACAGGTATAAATGCTGGTTATGACCTTTAAAGCACTACACAGTTTAGGTCTAGACTATCTGACAGACTATGGTGGGAAACCTGTTGTTTAGTTCCAACTAGTGTAGACCATGCCAATTTCTAAGACCCATGGGGAAAGGTTTTATCTCTATTATTATTATTATTATTATTATTATGTTTATTTATATCCCACCTTCCTCCCAGTACAAGGACTCAAGGTGGCTTACAAATCTAAAACAGTATAAAACACTATAAAACATGCAGAATCCAAGGTTAAAAAACAATTAAACAATTCAAACAATTAAAAACATTACATTATTAAAATTTAAAGTTTAAAACTCATTAAAACAAAAACAAAACAACATCCCTGTCATGCAAAAGCCTGGCAGCATAGAAACATCTTTACCTGCCACTGGAAGGCCTCTCTAGGGAGGGAGTTCCAGAGCTTGGGAGCAGCCACTGAAAAAACTCTTTCTCTTGTTCCCACCAAAAGCACCTGAGAGGGCAGTGGACAGAGAGAAGGACCTCTCTTGATGACCTCAATATTCTTGGGGGCTCATACAGGAAGATACAGTCCTTCAAATAGCCTGGAACCAAGCCATATAGGGCTTTATAGGTCAAAACCAGCACTTTGAATTGTGCCTGGAAACAGACTGGAAGCCAATGGAACTGTTGCAACAAAGGACTTGTATGTTTTCTGTAGCCAGCTCCAGTTAACAGCCTGGCTGCAGCTCCATCTCACCACATTACAGATGTGTTTGCTGAAGACAAGGGAAACAGCCTTCTCGGGGCTGCTCCCATGTTGTGAAATTCCTTCCTACAAGAGCTTTAGTTTTTATAGTAAACATAAAGTACACAAAGAATGTAAAAACCACATATTAAGAAAGGCTATGTTGAATGTTTGGGAAAAACTAAGACCAAGAATCTCTCAACAGTTATTACTAGCATGCTCGCCCCATGAAGCGTTCTTCAACAAGGAAAAAATACCTAGGACTAAATGGATAAAATATTCTGATTTGGTGAAAGAGGTAAGGGGAATGAAAGAGTTAAAATCCCAGGAAGAGCTGAAGGTAGTGGGTATCAATTGTCATTGGTATTTATATAGACAGTTGAGAGAGAGATGGAGAATGGATGAAAGATTAACTGGGATTAGTAATAAGAAATCTAAATGGGAAGAAACTGTAGAAAAGTGTGAGAGAAAGATGATAACCAGGAATTACAAAATGTTATTAGAGTGGGAAACTGAAGAAGAAATAATTAGAGATAGCATGATTAAGTGGGCACAGAATGTGGGACACACTATTGACTATATAAAATGGGAAAAAGTTTGGAAGGGAACAAAATTTACAACTAATCAAAAACTAAAAGAGAACACCTATAAAATGTTATATAGGTGGCATTTATCCCCACAAAAGATTGCATATATGTGTAAGAATAAGAAAAGTAACCCACTCTGTTGGAAATGTAATACAGAAATTGGTTCCTTCTTCCACATGTGGTGGACATGCAAATTAGCAAAACAATATTGGGTTAAAATATACAAAACAATAACTATAGAACTAAATATCCAAATTACTTTCAAGCCAGAAACATTTCTTTTAGGTATGATAAGTGATGAACTAAACAAAACTTGTGGGAAAATGATATTTTACTTATTTACATGTGCCAGAATAAACTATGCAAGATACTGGAAGCAAAAAGAAACCCCCTCGGTAGAACAATGGGTGATGAAAGTCTTCGAGGTTGCAGAAATGGACAAGCGGGCATGCTGGACTAAAAATAAGACAGAAGAAGAGGTGGGGAAAGAGTGGCATGTCTTCTATGAATTCTTAAGATATAAATGGAAAAATGTAATATTTTTGTAACAATAATGTTTATGTTATAAACAGTGGAAATAACAGAAATTTTAATCTAGAATATTGGGAGGTGTTAAGAGAGTGTCAAAAAGCAAAAAGTAAGAAAATTTCATGAGAAATGTGATTTGCAGGCTATAAAGAAGGAAAAATGGGAAATACCGGACTCTTTGAGCTGTATGAAATAGTAAAAAGTTAAAGAATCAGTGATAAGGTATTACCTAAGAGGAAGTGAAGAAGACATGATAAGGAAAGGAAAGATAAAACAAAATAAGGGAAAATACCAAATATAACTATGTACAAAGCTGCAAGTAGCTGGAAGTGCATTTTATGTTAAATGTATTTTACAGAATGTCGGAGGGACATGTATGTATGTAAGTGTTGGTGGGAGGTGGGATGGGGAAACGGGGAGGGTGTGCAATGTAAGTGTATAATGCTATGTTATGTTATGTAATGTATTATGTCATGTGGAAAAAATTTGATTTTTTTTTTAAAAAAGAGCTTTCGTTGGGAGCTTATTGCACAACTTTAAAACGTGACTTACCACCCCCGAATTGAATTCTGATTTGGGCTGCATCCTGGTCATATTGCATGGCTTTTGTCTTCAAATCCATAATCCAAATACAGTCCAGCTACAGCCTGCGTCCCTTAACATGCCTTGGCAGCCATTTTTAAAAGTTGGGAAACTTTCTGACTTTACAAAATGGCCACTGAAGCATGTTAAGGGATGCAGGCTGCAGCTGGGCAGTATTCAGATGGCAGATTTGGGCAAAGCCATGCAATAAGACCAGGATGCAGCCCAAATTAGAATTCAATTCAGGAGCAGTAAGCCGCTTTTAAATAGCTGTGCAATAAGCTCCTTGGTCCCCTATCCACACTCTTTCCACTCTCAGGGAAATAACTTTTTGTTTTGAAAGCCACTTACTGTGACAGAAGGATCTTTTGATAAGGTGTGTCATGTTTTCACCTTTTTCTTTTTAACTTCATTTGGTGTGTATTAAGCTTTTAGCTTAGTGTATTTATCAAAACTGTTTAATAAATGATTTTTAGCTTTTGTATCAAATAGTTTTTATCTATACTTTGTTTTAATTTGTTGTACATAGCCTTGGGTCCTATACTGGGAGAAAGGTGGGATATAAATTCAATAAATAAATAACATTAAGACATTCTCTAAGTGCAGAACAGGCAATTCTGCACTCAGGATCAAGAGAAGTAATAGTGCTACTGTATTCTGCTTTGGTCAGGCCCCACCTGGAATCTTGTGTCCAGTTCTGGGCACCACAATTCAAAAAGGACATTGAGAAACTGGAGCGTGTCCAAAGGAGGGCGACTAAAATGGTGAAAGGTCTGGAAACCTTGCCCTATGAGGAACGACTCAGGGAGCTGGGGATGTTTAGCCTGGAGAAGAGAAGGTTAAGAGGTGATATGATAGCCTTGTTTAAATATTTGAAAGGATGTCATATTGAGGAGGGAACAAGCTTGTCTTCTGCTTCTCCAGAGAACAGGACCCAGAACAATGGATGCAAGCTACAGGAAAAGAGATTCCACCTCAACATTAGGAAGAACTTCCTGACAGTAAGCGCTGTCTGACAGTGGAACACACTCCCTTGGAATGTAGTGGAGTCTCCTTCCTTGGAGGTTTTTAAGCAGAGGCAAGATGGCCATCTGTTGGGAATGCTTTGATTTGGATTTCCTGCATGGCAGGGGGTTGGACTGGATGGCCTGTGCCATCTCTTCCAACTCTATGATTCTATGATTCTATGATTATTACTAGACATATTCAAGATAATGCCAATTAAGTCACAGCCACAGTCCCATAGTTTGTAGTCTAGAATCATTGTTAGAAATAAACATCTTGTCTTCCTTCATACGTAGATGTACAGCCTCGTGTGATTTCTCTTGCCATAAATCATGTTTGTTTTTCAATAGTTGAGTCTGAACTTGCCAGTTTGGGATGACAAATGTTGTACAAAAGTACAACCTGTCTCCCGAGGAACAGGAGCTCCATTTGTCATCTGCCTGGTTGGTGAAGATGAGATGCCAATTATTTTGATGAGCATGGAAAAAGTTGCCATTCTTCAATTAACATGCTCTTCTGGCATGCAGAGTAGAGATGTAACTCCCTCACTAGACCACTAAAAACCTTGCTGTTGGTAGGGAGCTACAGGTAATTAACCATTCCAGGGTTTTGGGAAAATCAATCCAACTCAGGTGCCAGACTGGGAACTAGGAACATAAGGAATACTTGCAAATTCCCTCATCCTTAATGGGAAAGTACAAACAAGCTTCATTTATATATCACATCATACCGCCTAAGCAGTGTCTAAATGGTTTACAACTGTAAGCTAATTTGCCCCCAACAATGTGGGTACTCATTTTAGTGACCTCGGAAAGATGCAAGCTTGAGTCTAGCTTGAGCCCTTTTGCTGGTCTTGAACTCGCACCCTTATGGTTTTGAGTGAGTGGCTGCAGTACAGACATTTAACCACTGTGCCACCAGGGCTGCTAAGTATGGAGAACTCCATGGAGAAAATTAGCATCCAGTGTGAGATTTTTCACATTTTGGGAGGGAGAATTGGAAGGGGAAAAATTGCAGAAACAAAAGTGGCTTTTTGCACTAAAAACTAAACAGAAGTGTATTTTTTCATAAGATAAACTATCTCTAAAAAATTGTTGGCTGGAACTTAGTATAGGACATATGTCTCTGTAAGTGGAACTATGTATCTGGGAAACAATTGAGCACTTTCACAACATCCATATTCAGCAAAGGGCTGCTGTGCAATTAACACATAGGGGAGCCTGCAAAGTGTCCATTGTGCATCAGGACTGATAGACATTGAGGCTGATGCACAACAGGCACTAATGTACATTAAGTGTTCCCAGTGCCTATCTAGACTGGTTAAGGACTGCTCATGTGCCTCAGTAAAGCCCAGTGCTCACTGAGACACTAACTCCCAAATCTTGATGTTCATCAGTAGAGCCTGATATGCATCAGAACACTCTTACTGTTGTCCTGAGATGCATCTTAACGATTCATTAGGAGGGATCCATTGCACATCCCCCAACTAAGTACAGAGTTACACAACAGAGACTGTGTGGTATACAATTACAGCTGTCTTCCACAAAACAAGACATTTTTGCACAAATGATTTCATTTTCAAAAACTATTTTGAAAATTATTAGAAATATGCAAAACCTCTCATAATTTGATCTAGTGGGAGAACACTATGGAAATTATTGTTCTTGCATGAAAAAAAATTAGTGATGATTTATACCTCTAGTAAGAACTAGCACTAGTCCTTCACCTTTTCTAGGGAGTGTTTTGACAGGATCCAATTATTTATTTATTATTTGCTTTTATGCTGCCTTTCTCCCAAAAAAAGACCCAAAATGGCTCACAAGATAAAAACACTTTAAATTTTTTTTAAAATTAAAATAACCCAGTTAAAACAGTATAAAATTAATATTAAAAACATACAAAAATTAAAACACATAATCTGAAACACCTACTCCATATAAAAGCTACCCTGTCATGAGGGTATACATAGGGATCACCAAACACAGTGTTCAAATGCAAATCAAGGAACAGGAGAGACACTGCAGACTGGGTCAGTCAGAAAAATCAGCAGTAGCAGAACAGGTTATAAACCAACCTGAGCATAAAATGCTATTTGAAAACACTGAAATTCTGGATCATGCCAACAACTATCAAATCAGAATGCACAGGGATGCCACTGAAATTCACAAACACCTAGAAAACCCAAACAGGAAAGAAGAAACCCTTAAAGTAAACATTGGCACATTCCTAAGCACTGGAGTGCAGCTTTGGTGCAGCTTCCGGATTCTTAGGATGCATGCATCATTTAAACAGCATACCTCCAAGGACCCGAAGCAGCTTTATTTTGGCAGTCTGTAACAGGCCATAGTTTGGCTACCAGTCCTGAAAAACACCAAAATGAAGACAAAGCACATGCAAATGAACTTCACTCAGGATCAGGAGGTTTCCCAATGGACAATGGATCACTAATTAAATAGACACAAATTCTCTTTGCATACCCTGCCAACCTAAGGCCTTGCCATTCACCAACAGACCAACACACAGATTAACATGTAAATCTCTTCTTCTCAACCAAGGGTCCCACAATATATATACCCCACACACCTCCATGCCATCATTCTCTTAAAATGCCAGCCACAGATGCAGGTGAAATGTCAGGAATGAATTCTTTCAGAACATGGCCACATAGCCTGAAAACCCCACAAACAAACTAACATCAGAGTCTATTTAAGATGGCAAAAGTTATTAATGAGGAATAGCATAAGGAGAAACTGCAGCACTTTGCTTTTGCCTGAGCCTATTGGGAAAGGCAAGCTTCCACCCCTTCTCTCCCTTTCTGAGTTAACTGAGTGCAAACATCTTTTTTTTTTCCAACTCAGTTTGCAGCATTTCCTATTTTTGGAAGAAAGTGGGAGGAAGAGAAAGAAACTGGGACATTCTGAAAAAGTGGGATGATAGAGGGCTAATCTCGACACTCCTTCCAAAGTCAGGAAAGTTAGAAGATATGTATACATAATGGGCAAGAGTTTCATTTCCATTTAAGTTTTAGATGAATATACCAAAATTCACAGATGCTAACATATTCCAGACAGAGAGAAATTGAGATTTAAAAACATAGAATGTCAAATAAACTGAAACTGGCAGATTTATTGATCCAGATCCAGAGCTTTGAGTGCTGAGGTCTTAAAAGTCTGAGTTTGAATCCCTGTGTATTCAACCATATTGGTGATAAATTATGCCTGTCACCTCCTTTTTGTGGAAGGGCTCCTCAGCTTTAATAATGTCCTGGTACTCTCCATGTTGGGAATTTGGCCACTGCCAATCAGGAAAATTTTTGCTCCATTCTGTGTTACCAAAATTTAAAAACCTGATATTCAGGATGGAAAGTACTTGCTGTTCCAAACACCTGAAATATGGAATAGCAGTGTAGCTACAGAACAGAGGACAAAATGAGAGGTTCGCCTCAAAATAAAAATTCTGGCTCCCTATAAAATTTTCTTTCAGTCTCCAAATTTCTAGAACTCTAGACAGCGACACAGAGAAATCTGTTCACATGTAGAACTCTTCTGTTTTTATTTGTTGTGATCTCATTTCCTTGGTCACTTTCCCTGCCTGCTTTCTCTGGATGCTAAACCATATCTAGATGCTTAACTGAAGTTTTAAAATGCTGCAATGCTGGGATGTTTGGGGACCAAAGAAAAACATTCATGGACTTGAAGTGTTTCTTAATGAGGGCAATTCCTTCATTTTGACCCCATCCATAGTTACATTGTGGAAGAATGCGAAATTGACAGATTTCACCATTCCCAGTCTTATATGTGAGAGCCTGCATAGTGTAGTGGTTTGAGTGTTTGACTACAACTCTGGAGATCAGAGTTCAGTTTTCTGCTTAACCATAAAACCCCACTGAGTGACCTTCAGCAAGTCACACTCTCAGCTTCTGAGGATGACAATGGCAAACCCCTTCTGAAGAAACTTGACATAAAAATCCTATGATATAGTCAGTTAAAAAAATGACTTGGAGGCACACATCAACAACAAAGTCTTATATACAGTTGTTGTTGTGTGCCTCCAAGTCATTTCTGACTTATGGTAAGCCTAAGGTGAACCTATGATGGGATTTTTGTGGCAAGATTTGCTCAGAGGAAAGTTACCTTTGTCTTCCTCTGAGGCTGAGAGAGTGGGTCTTCCCCAAGGTGACCTAGTAGGTTTCCATGGCCGATGGGATTTGAACCCTGGTTTCCAGAGTCATAGTCCAACACTCAAACCTCTACAAAACACTGGCTCTCCTTATATACATTCATTTAGGGGTAAGTCACAGCAGATCTTATGGGGAGCACTTTTAAGTTGACTTTCGTAGGACTGTGCTATACCAAAAACTGCCACTGTAAATGCAAAAGATAAATTTATTTGATTCCTCTCTGTAAAGAGCATTATAATCTTGGTCTTTCTTCCTGGCCTTCTCTATATCAGTCATTCATGGATGAACAATCTTGTGTATAGATTCTTTTTGCATACCTGCATCAAAAACTTGCATATAGTTACATAATTATACCCCATGCATTTTGAATATGGCCCATCCATTCATCTTCTGAAATGTTCATCCTTCTGAAAGGTATCAAAAGTAGATTGTGCACAAAATAATAAGCTACCTTAATGAAACTTTTGACCTTGTAAAAATCAAGATTCTCCCACCTTTTCTAAAAGTACTATATTACACTGATTTCATCTCCACAAACCTCTCCCACAATTTATTTTCTTATTGTGCATTCTCCCTCAAGGAAGCTTCCTTCAAATCAAAATCCAAGAATCATCTTTCATGACACATCCGCCAGATTTTATCCCCCAGACATCAGAATAGTAACAGAAGGGTAAGGGCAGGAGTCTATGTGTGTTCGCATCTTATTTTGTCATGACCTTAACTTGAACTTGCAAGCTATCTTTCCATGTAGATTTGGGTCTGTTCTCACTTGTTCTCTGCATGGTCAAAACCTAAGGCAAAATTAAATTTTATACTACATCTAAGCTTGGAAAAAGACAGCTTTCTTTCTTTTCTTTTCTTTTTATAAATACAAATCCTTGAATGCCCCAGTCACTGGCCATGTTAGCTGGTGGATTCTGGGAGTCACAGTTCAGAATAATAACTTTTCCAAAGTGCAGTCCTGTTTAGCCTATATTCATATATTTTATATGCTAAATACCGCACACTCTTCAGGTTAGGAATGCAATCCCTTGACTATTTCATCTTCACATGAAAGGATTAATACTTGATACAGATTTCTCCCCACTACAGGAGACCATCCATATTTCTGCACAGAATCATCCTTATATTTGAACATTTTGAGGTTTTGTGGAAGAATTATTGTGCAGAGAAAAACACACAGATTTATTGTGCTTGTGCATGTTTTCTGTGCAGAAAACCCATTTTTAGTGCAGAAAACACGTTTTGCTTTGTTGTTCTGTGCAGAAAACTCATATTCTCATCCACAGAGGAGATGCTTCGTCTGCAGAAGTCTCACTGCTCTATTCTTCTTCTCAATTATTTTTTTCAACTGTCAGGAAATCTATTTTTCAACTTGGAAAAACTTGCTTTTAAAAGACACCTTTGAGGTCTAAATTGGCTCAAGGAGTCTGAAAATGCTCCCCATGCACCCAGAGATCTCTGAGGACAAAAATATTGTGGGGGTTGCATGGGGAGGTATGGCCTTCCAAGTTCTCCTGTAGGGGGCTAGTGCAATTTTCTAGTCTTTCACAGTTACCCACCAGTTTTTTGAGAAGAGGATAGATAAATAGCAGAAATATGATTGCCCAACAAATAACCTCAATCAGTACCCTCCTTGCCTAGAGCACGTTCCTGAGTCTGCAAGACCTGAGCAGGGCTGTTAATGATAGGGTGACTAGGAAGTCTCTCATTCACTGGGTCACCAAAAGCCTAAATTGACCTGATGGCAGTTAACAACCACAAAACATTTTATTAAGAACAGATGGCTGTTAACAAAAGCAACATTTAAGCAACTCCCAAACAATATTTAGCTAGAGCATTTCAAAGCTTTACTCTTCCCCATACCTTGATTGCAACCACTTATTACATCTGTGGGGAATGGTTTGGGACTCATCTGGGACTTCTCTCTTCCATCTCTCTTTCTGCTCTGAACCTGACCTGATCAGCTGAACAGAAGGAGGACTTAGCTGGTTGTCAGGCATCTGCTGTGTCTCCAGTGGTAACTCTGATTTGTTTTCTGCTGAAGAGTACTCTTTGGAAGGGGCATGACAATACAAAGAGAATCATGACAAACAGTGGTGCCCCCATTTCTGCTGTCACCCGGTTCCAGGGGGAGGTCTCAGAGGGATGAGGGCAGCCAAAAGGTCACACTTGACCTTCTCCTTCATGGTGCCTTTCTCTTCAGGAGAAATCCACCCCAGCAAATCCAGGAGGGATGCATTCACATCTTATCATAGAATCATAAGAGTTCAAAGAGACCACAAGGGCCATCCAATCCAACCCCCTGCCATGCAGGAATACACAATCAAAACACTCCTTCCAAATGGATATCCAGCCTTTGTTTAAAAACCTCCAAAGAAGGACACTCCACCACACTCGGAGAACAACTCTTACTGTCAGGAAGTTCCTCTTAATGTTTAGGTGGAATCCCTTTTCCTGTAGCTTATAACCATTGTTTTGGGTCCTATTCTCTGGGATAGCAGAAAACAAGCTTGCTCCATGCCCAGTATGACAGGGCTATACTTAAACAGGGCTATCATGTCACCTCTTAGCCTTCTCTTCCCCTGGCTAAACATTCCCAGCTCCCTAAGTCTCTCCTCATAAGGCATAGTGTTCAGACCCTTAATCATTTTGGTCGCCCTCCTCTGGACACACTACAGTTTCTCAACATCCTTTTTGAATTGTGGTGCCCAGAACTCGACACAATATTCCAGGTGAGGCCTCACCAAAGCAAAATAGAGTGGCATTATTACTTTATTATTATTGTATTATTATCGTATTATCGTATTATTTTATTTTCTTATATCCCGCCTTTCTCCTAATACAGGTGGCAAACAACAAGTAACTTTCCTTGATGTAGACACTATACTTCTGTTGATGCAGCCTAGAATTGCATTGGCATTTTTAGCAGCACAAGAAGGGCCCAACTAGGTGTCACCACCTCCCAAAATGTCATCCAGGGCAAGCCACACTCCCTATTGATACCACTGACAACAAAGCTTAGAAAAAAATATTTTATAGACTACATATCCCTGCATACCCCAGTCACCATGCTTAGGACTCTCTTGCTTCCCCTCCCAGCTCTGCTGCTAATAAACATACACACTTGGAGTCAACATATGTACATACTTTGCTCTTCAGACAGTTAGGTTACCAGTAGGATCTATTCTGTCCCAGTGATGGAGAGGCCTGAAGTGAAGAGGCCAGAATTTCAGGATAGCTGCAGAATTTCAACCAAACCTCACGGTTTCTTGCACCTGGGGAGCTCCTTTGCTTTTAAAGATCCAATCATTGGTTGGTAGACTCACTGTTATACTGCAACTTACAAATGGTTAAAATTAATTTGTTTTCCTTTTAAAACAAGATAGTCCTGAAATTTATTGTACATACCTCTTGGTACGTACAATAAGTTTCAGGTGTCTTGGTGTCACAGTCTTAGAGCTATTAGTTCACAAACAATGTTTTGCACATAAAATTGTGTATTTTCTACAAAATGCCCTACTTTGTATGAAATAAAATTTGGTTTTGCATGGAACACAAGTGTTTTGGCTTGGGGGGGGGGGGGGTCCAAAAATTTTTTGTAAAAAAAAATCACTCTAAATGTGTTAAAATTTCTATAATCTTTTCCTGTGAGTAGAAAGGTTTTGAAATGATTCATTCTTGCATGCAAGAAAGAATTGAAGATTTGCATTCCTATAGCTCACTATCTATGACAGTGGGGAGCATGCGGCCCTCCATCTGTTGCTAGACTGTAATTCCTATCACATATGCATATGATGATGGATGATGGGAGGTGCAACTCAACAACATATGGTGGGCCAATATATTCTCCAGTCTTTGTCTATAAATTTGCACCCTCTACCTACCTGTTTCTGCAAAGCTGCAAACATGCTCCCAATACCAAATTTGTAATAAAAAACTATTTTGGACATATGATATGGTTTTCCAACATATTCTCCTATATCTTGTTCTATCATTTTCTTCACAATGGTGTAGTGGTTTGAGTGTTGAACTGTGATGCTGGAGGTCAAGGTTCAACTCCTGTATTGGTCATGGAAACACAGTAGGTAATGTTGGGCAGGTCACACTCTCTCAGTTTCAGAGGATGGCAATGACAATGGCAAACCCCCTCTGAAGAAAGAAAACCCTATGATAGGAGTAGTTGTAGGGTCACCATAACTTGAAAACCACTTGAAGACTCACAACAGCATATGTCATTGCCCTTGGAATGGATGCCTCCGACTGGTGTAATTTTCTTTTTTCTACCATAAGCCCCCTGCCATATTTTTACATCTGAGTTTGGCTGACATGGATTATATGCTGCATAACATATCAATCAGTTTGTTATATCATGGGCTGAATTAGCACTCAGGCTTTATCTTTTAGTAGTACTGTTGAGACTGTATGGGTCTAAGCAGCTTACCACTCTAAAAGATAGGACACAATATCTACCCCATTGCCTCTTTGTTGTCTAACTCCTTTGGAAGCACAAGGAATATTGTTGTAGCGAAACTCAATTTTTTTTTTTGGGAGTACTACAGAAATTTGAATGAGTCATTTGAAATCTCTGGGTTTTCTCGTCACCCTTTCTTCTTTTGGCAAACATTGATGTTTTGTTATATCCCTCTCCTGATCCAAGATTCATTTCAAGTCTGGAGTATCAGACTCAGAGTGTTTAATTTCCCAGAACTGACCTTCTTTTCCTTTCCAGCCTATAAGATACATGGCCTCCTATTCAAAGAGAATAAGATTCAAGTTAAAATGGGTCAGATACACTTTATCATAACAATGAAACAGAACTACCATGGCTAGTGCAATATTCAGAAAACAGCCCATAGTGTATGTGTCTTTTTAAATGGTTGGCTCATAGATAAAGACAATGGCATAAGAGTGGAAACATAGGAGGGATGTGTTTAGATTATGGATGAATGAGGGAGGAAATCCCAGACTGGGGTCTGAGAAAAAGTAACAGCAGATTATTTGCAAGATAAAATAGCACAGGAGACAATGGAGAGTTAGTCTGCTGCCACACTGCAGAATTCATGCCGTTTAACACCACTGTAACTGTCATGATGCCATCCTATAGGACCCTGGGATTTGTAGTTTGTTGTGGCAACAGAACTCTCTACATCTCTATGAGCAGTTTAGCAAGACATGTACTTAATTTCACATAAAAACAAGTTCCCTGCCCTTTTTCTTTTTCTCTCTTCATTGGTCTACCATTTAGTTCACAAAATACAAATCCCAAAATTCTACAGCATTGAGCCAAGGCAATTAAAGAGGTGTCGAACTGCATTAATTCAGCAATCCAGATGGCAATGTGATATTTTGGAGTATATAATACTAGATATTATGTTAGAAAGAAGTATGCAGTATATGGGTCAGTTGAAAGGAGGTGATTTGCAAAGGAAGTGGAATAATCTAATAGAAATAGCTAAACAAGAGGAGGGGTACAAAATTATAAAATATGCAATTAATATGATTCTTTGCATCAAAGGAAAGGAATTTGAATAAATGATAACTTGTTCACTAGGGGGGTGGGAGTGGGAGGGAGGGAGGGAAGAGTCATAGTAGAATGAACATTAATATATGAGTTATTGGGATAATCAACTTGATGGCCATGTTGGTACTAAGGGAATAAATTTTGGGTATATCTAATTCAATAAAATTATCAAATGATCTGCAGTGTAGATGCATCCTTAGTCTTCATCTGAAAGTAGGAGAGAAGGTATAGGAAAAGGATGGAGCTTTAAGAGAACAGACAGAGGGATTGAGACCAAGAAGGATAACTTTGGCTCAGGATGGAAGGCAGCCAGGGATGAAAAGAACATTTTACAATTATTCAGTTCCTAGTTGAAAGATGTATTTTCCAACAGCCAGGACACCCTGTCAGAAAGAATAATGGAGCAATAAGTCAATTGCACAGTTTCCCTCTTGTATCTGAACATCCCAAAAATGTCCCAAAGGAATAATTCTGTGGAGAACTACACTTTTTTGGCATGAAAATACATGCTTCCTGCACAGGGAACAGTATTTGCAGAATAGTAAAAAAAAAAAATAGTTCATGCATAGGAAACATATTTTCTGTGCAGAAAACATGGAGGAGCGAGGTTTGCATTAAGTGTATTTCTCCTCGTAATGATTCCTTCAGATCCATTAGGAATGTTCAATTCCTAGAGAGGATATTTGGAAGAAATATTTATTTTCTCCTACAGTGAGGAGAAAATAATGATAATTCTTCCTTGCATGGTGGAAGAAATAGCGGAGGATTTGCATCTCTACAAGCAGCATAGCAATTGACTCAAGGGCAGTTAACAATAACAAAAATTACTGCTCCTACATCCAATTGTTTCTTGAGATAGTTTGCATTTTCTATTTCCAAATGACAGTTTTTTCCAGGACTGCAGATCACAAGGATGTTTCTTTTTTCGCTCACACCTCCTGCATCTTCTCAGACAGTTGTGCTTAGTTTGTCTATGGATCTGTTTCCCTTTATTGGGCGCCCGTGGGATTTTCATATCATACTTAGTGTCTCGTGTGCAGAACAGGCCAATTCGCACTCCGGTCCGAGAAGCAATAGTGCTACTGTCATCTGCTTTGTCAGGCCCCCCCTGGATCTTGTGTCCAGTTCTGGGCACCACAATTCAAAAGGACATTGAGAAACTGGAGCGTGTCCAAAGAGGGGCGACTAAATGGTGAAAGGTCTGGAAACCTTGCCCTATGAGAGAACGACTCAGGAGCTGGGGATGTTTAGCCTGGAGAAGAGACGGTTAAGAGGTGATATGATAGCCTTGTTTAAATATTTGAAAGGATGTAATATGAGGAGGGACAAGCTTGTCTTCTGCTGCTCCAGAGAACGGACCCGGAACAATGGATGCAAGCTACAGGAAAAGAGATTCCACCTCAACATTAGGAAGAACTTCCTGACAGAAGGGCTGTCCGACAGTGGAACACACTCCCTTGGAGTGTAGTGGAGTCCCCTTCCTGGAGTCTTTAAAGCGAAGCAAGATGGCCATCTGTTGGAATGCTTTGATTGGATTTCCTGCATGCAGGGGGTGGACTGGATGGCTGTGCCGTCTCTTCCACTCTATGATTCTATGATTCTATGATTATTACTAGACATTCAGATTAATGCCAATTAAGTCACAGCCAAGTCCATAGTTTGTAGTCTGAGAATCATTGTTAGAAAATAAACATCTTGTCTTCCTTCATACGTAGATGTACAGCCTCGTGTGATTTCTCTTGCCATAAATCATGTTTGTTTTTCAATAGTTGAGTCTATAACTTGCCAGTTGGGATGACAAATGTTGTACAAAGTACAACCTGTCTCCCGAGGAACAGGAGCATCCTTGTCATCTGCCTGGTTGGTGCAAGATGAGGATGCCAATATTTTGATGCATGGAAAAAGTTGCCATTCTTCAATTAACTGCTCTTCTGTGCAGCAGTAGAGATGTAACTAAACTCCCTCACTAGACCACTAAAACCTTGCTGTTGGTGGGAGCTACAGGTAATTAACCATTCCAGGGTTTTTGGGAAAATCAATCCACTCAGGTGCCAGACTGGGAAATAGGAAACATAGGAATACTTGCAATCCCTCATCCTTAATGGGAAAGACAAACAAGCTTCATTTAATATCACATCATACCGCTAAGCAGTGTCTAAATGGTTTACAACTGTAAGCTAATTTGCCCCCAACAATGTGGGTACTCATTTAGTGACCTCGGAAAGATGCAAGCTGAGTCTAGCTTGAGCCCTTTTGCTGGTCTTGAACTCGCAACCCTTATGGTTTTGAGTGGCTGCAGTACAGACATTTAACCACTGTGCCACCAGGGCTGCTAAGTATGGAGAACTCCATGGAGAAATTAGCATCCGTGTGAGATTTTTTCACATTTTGGGAGGGAGAATTGGAAGGGGAAAATTGCAGAACAAAAGTGGCTTTTTGCACTAAAAAAACTAAACAGAAGTGTATTTTTTCATAAGATAAACTATCTCTAAAAATTGTTGGCTGGAACTTAGTATAGGACATATGTTCTGTAAGTGGAACTATGTATCTGGAAACAATTGAGCACTTTACAACATCCATTCAGCAAAGGGCTGCTGTGCAATTAACACATAGGGGAGCCTGCAAAGTGTCCATTGTGCATCAAGACTGATAGACATTGAGCTGATGCACAACGGCAACTGAATGACATTAAGTGTTCCCAGTGCCTATCTAGACTGGTTAAGGATGCTCATGTGCCTCAGTAAAGCCCAGTGCTCACGGAGACACTAACTCCCAAATCTTGAGGTTTCATCAGTAGAGCCTGATATGCAGCATCAGAACACGCTTACTGTTGCCTGAATGCATCTTAACATTCATTAGGAGGGATCCATTGCCATCCCCGACGAAGTACAGAGTTACACAACAGAGACTGTGTGGTAATCAATTACAGCTGTCTTCCACAAAAAAAGACATTTTTGCACAAATGATTCATTTTCAAAAACTATTTTGAAAATTTTAGAAATAGGAAAAACCTCTCATAATTGATCTAGTGTGAGAACACTATGGAAATTATGTTCTTGCATGAAAAAAAATTAGGATGATTATACCCTCTAGTAAACTAGCACTAGTCCCTTCACCTTTCTAGGGGTGTTTTGACAGGATCCAATTATTTATGTATTAGTTGCTTTTATGCGGCCCCTTTCTCCCAAAAAAAGACCCAAAATGGCTCACAAGATAAAACACTTTAAATTTTTTTAAAATTAAAATAACCCAGTTAAAACAGTAGAAATTATATTAAAACATACAAAAATTAAAACCATAATCTGAAACACCTACTCTCATATAAAAGCTACCCTGTCATGAGGGTATACATAGGGATCACCAAACACGTGTTCAATGCCAAATCAGGAACAGGAGAGACACTGCAGACTGGGTCAGTCAGAAAAATCAGCAAGTAGCAGAACAGTTAAAACCAACCTGAGCTAAAAGGCTATTTGAAAACACTGAAATTCTGGTCATGCCAACAACTATCAAATCAGAATGCACAGGGATGTCCACTGAAATTCACAAACACCGAGAAACCCAAACAGGAAAGAAGAACCCTTAAAGTAAACATTGGCACATTCCTAAGCAGGGAGTGCAGCTTTGGTGCAGCTTCCGGATTCTTAGGATGCGCATCATCTGTAAACAGCATACCCTCCAAGGACCCGAAGCAGCTTTATTTTGGCAGTCTGTAACAGGCCATAGTTTTTGGCTACCAGTCCTGAAAAACACCAAAATGAAGAACAAAGCACATGCAAATGACTGTCACTCAGGATCAGGAGGTTTCCCAATGGACATGATCACTAAGTAAATAGCGACAAATTCTCTTTTGCATACCCTGCCACCTAAGGCCTTGGCCATTCACCAACAAGACCAACACGCGATTAACTGTAAATCTCTTCTTCTCAACCAAGGGTCCCACAATATATATACCCACACCCCCATGCATCATTCTCTTAAAATGCCAGCCACAGATGCAGGTGAAATGTCAGGAAGAATTCTTTCAGAACTGGCCACATGCCTGAAACCCCACAAACAAACTAACATCAGAGGCTATTAAGATGGCAAAAGTTTATTGAGGGAGGAATAGCATAAGGAGAAACGGCAGCACTTTGCTTTTGCCTGAGCCTATTGGAAAGGCAGCTTCCACCCCCTTCTCTCCCTTTCTGAGTTAAACTGAGTCAACATCTTTTTTTTTTCCACTAGTTTGCAGCTTCTATTTTTGGAAAAGTGGGAGAGAGAAAGAAACTGGAACATTCTGAAAAAGTGGGATGATAGAGGGCTATCTCGACTACCTCCAAGTCGGAAATTGAGAAGATATGTATACATAATGGGCAGAGTTTCATTTCCATTTAAGTTTGTAGATGAATATACAAAATCACAGATGCTAAATATTCCAGACAGAGAGAAATTGAGTTTAAACATAGATGTTCAAATAAACTGAAACTGGGCAGATTTATTGATCCAGATCCAGAGCTTGAGTGGCTAGGTCTTAAAAGTCTGAGTTTGAATCCCCTGTGTATCAACCATATGGTGATAAATTATGCTGTCACCTCCTTTTTGTGGAAGGGCTCCTCAGCTTAAAATGTCCTGGTACTCTCCATGTTGGGAATTTGGCACTGCCAATCAGGAAAAATTTTTGCTCCATTCTTTGTTACCAAAATTAAAACACTGATATTCAGGATGGAAAGTACTTGCTGTTCCAAACACCTGAATATGGAATAGCAGTGTAGCTACAGAACAGAGGACAAAATGAGAGGTTCGCCTCAAATAAAAATTCTGGCTCCCTATAAAATTTCTTTCAGTCTCCAAATTTCTAGAACTCATAGAAGGCGACAACAGAGAAACTGTTCACATGTAGAACTCTTCTGTTTTTATTTGTTGTGATCTCATTTCCTTGGCACTTTCCCTGCCTGCTTTCTCCTGGATGCTAAACCATATCTAGATGCTTAACTGAAGTTTTAAAATGCTGCAATGCTGGGATGTTTGGGGACCAAAGAAAAACATTCAGGACTTGAAGTGTTTCTAATGAGGGCAATTCCTTCATTTTGACCCCATCCCTAGTTACATTGTGGAAGAATGCGAAATTGACAATTTCACCCATCCCAGTCTTATATGTGAGAGCCTGCATAGTGTAGTGGTTTGAGTGTTGTGCATACAACTCTGGAGATCAGAGTTCAGTTTTTCTGCTTAACCATAAAACCCCACGAGTGACCTTCACAAGTCACACTCTCAGCTTCTGAGGATGACAAGGGCAAACCCCTCGAAGAAACTTGACAAAAAACCTGATAATAGTCAGTTAAAAAATGACTTGGAGGCAACATAACAACAACAAAGTCTTATATACAGTTGTTGTTGGGTGCCTCCAAGTCATTTCTGACTTATGGTAAGCCTAAGGTGAACCATGATGGGATTTTGTGGCAGATTTGCTCAGAGGAAAGTTACCTTTGTCTTCCTCTGAGGCTGAGAGAGTGGGTCTTCCCAGGTGACCTAGTAGGTTTCCATGGCGATGGGATTTGAACCCTGGTTTTCCAGAGCATAGTCCAACACTCAAACCTCTACAAACACTGGCTCTCCTTATATACATTCATTAGGGGTAAGTCACAGCAGATCTTATGGGGAGCACTTAAGTTGACTTTCGTAGGACTGTGCTATACCAAAAACTGCCACTGTAATGCAAAAGATAAATTTATTTGATTCCTCTCTGTAAAGAGCATTATAACTTGGTCTTCTCCTGGCCTTCTCTATATCAGTCATTCATGGATGAACAATCTTGTGTATAGATTCTTTTTGCATACTGCATCAAAAACTTGCATATAGTTACATAATTATACCCATGCATTTTGAATATGGCCCATCCATTCACTTCTGAAATGTTTCACCTCTGAAAGGTATCAAAAGTAGATTGTGCACAAAATATAAGCTACCTTAATGAAACTTTTGACTTGTAAAAATCAAGATTCTCCACCTTTCTAAAAGTACTATATTACACGGATTTCATCTCCACAAACCCTCCCACAATTATTTTCTTATTGTGCATTCTCCCTCAAGGAAGCTCCTTCAAATCAAAATCCAAGAATCATCTTCATGACACATCCGCCAGATTTTATCCCCAGACATCAGAATATAACAGAAGGGTAAGGGCAGGAGTTAGTGTGTTCGCACTTATTTGTCATGACTTAACTTGAACTTGCAAGCTATCTTTCCATGTAGATTTGGGTCTGTTCTCACTTGTCTCTGCATGGTCAAACCTAAGGCAAAATTAAATTTTATACTACTCTAAGCTTGGAAAAAGACAGCTTTCTTTCTTTTTTCTTCTTTTCTTTTTATAATACAAATCCTTGAATGCCCCAGTCACTGGCCATGTAGCTGGTGGATTCTGGGAGTCACAGTTCAGAAAAAACTTTTCCAAAGTGCAGTCCTGTTTAGCCTATATTCATATATTTTATATGCTAAATACCGCACACTCTTCAGGTTGAGAATGCAATCCCTTGACTTCACTCTTCACATGAAAGGATTAATACTTGATACAGATTCTCCCCACTACAGGAGACCATCCATATTTCTGCACAGAATCATCCTTATATTTGAACATTTTGAGGTTTTGTGGAAGAATTAGGTGCAGAGAAAACACACATTATTGTGCTTGTGCAGTGTTTCTGTGCAGAAAACCCATTTTTAGTGCAGAAAACACGTTTTGCTTTGTTTGTTCTGTGCAGAAAACTCATATTTCATCCACAGAGAGATACTTCTCTGCAGAAGTCTCACTGCTCATCTTCTTCTCATTATTTTTTTCAACTGTCAGGAAATCTATTTTTCAACTTGGAAAACTTGCTTTTAAAGACACCTTGAGGTCTAAATTGGCTCAAGGAGTCTGAAAATGCTCCCCATGCACCAGAGATCTCTGAGGACAAAATATTGGGGGGGTTGCATGGGGAGGTATGGCCTCCAAGTCTCCGGTAGGGGGCTAGTGCAATTTTCTAGTCTTTCACAGTTACCCCACATTTTTTTGAGAGAGGATAGATAAATAGCAGAAATATGATTGCCCAACAAATACCTCAATCAGTAACCCTCCTTGCCTAGAGCACGTCCTGAGTCTGCAAGACCTGAGCAGGGCTGTTAATGATGGGTGACTAGGATTCTCTCATTCACTGGGTCACCAAAAGCCTAATTGACCTGATGGCAGTTAACAACCAAAAAAACATTTTATTAAGAACAGATGGCGTGTTAACAAAAGCAACATTAAGCAACTCCCAAACAATTTAGCTAGAGCATTTCAAGCTTTACTCTTCCCCATACCTTGATTGCAACCACTTATTACATCGTGGGGAATGGTTTGGGACTCATCTGGGACTTCTCTCTCCATCTCTCTTTCTGCTCGACCTGACCTATGTCAGCTGAACAGAAGGAGGACTTAGCTGGTTGTCAGGCATCTGCTGTGTCTCCAGTGGTAACTCTTGTTTATTTTCTGCTGAAGAGTACTCTTTGGAAGGGGCATGACAATACAAAGAGAATCATGACAAACAGTGGTGCCCCCATTTCTGCGGTCACCCGGTTCCAGGGGGAGGTCTCAGAGGGATGAGGGCAGCCAAAAGGTCACACTTGACCTTCTCCTTCATGGCCTTTCTCTTCAGGAGAAACCACCCCAGCAAATCCAGGAGGGATGCATTCACATCTATCATAGAATCAAAGAGTTAAAAGAGACCACAAAGGGCCATCCAATCCAACCCCCTGCCATGCAGGAATACACAATCAAAAACACCCTTCCAAATGGATATCCAGCCTTTGTTTAAAAACCTCCAAAGAAGGACACCCACCACACCGGAGAACACTCTTACTGTCAGGAAGTTCCTCTTAATGTTTAGTGGAATCCCTTTTCCTGTAGCTTATAACCATTGTTTTGGGTCCTATTCTCTGGGATAGCAGAAACAAGCTTGCCCATGCCAGTATGACAGGCTATACTTAAACAGGGCTATCATGTCACCTCTTAGCCTTCTCTTCCCTGGCTAAACATTCCCAGCTCCCTAAGTCTCTCCTCATAAGGCATAGGTTCAGACCCTTAATCATTTTGGTCGCCCTCCCTCTGGACACACTACAGTTTCTCAACATCCTTTTTTGAATTGTGGTGCCCAGAACTCGACACAATTTCCAGGTGAGGCCTCACCAAAGCAAAATAGAGTGGCATTATTACTTTTTATTTATTGTATTATTATAGTATTATCGTTATTATTTTTTCTTATATCCCGCCTTTTCCTAATACAGGTGGCAAACAACAAGTAACTTTCCTTGATGTAGACACTATACTTCTGTTGATGCAGCCTAGAATTTCATTGGCATTTTTAGCAGCACAAGAAGGGCCCACTAGGTGTCACACCCTCCCAAAATGTCATCCGGCACAAGCACACTCCCTATTGATACCCTGAACAAAAGCTTAGAAAAAAATATTTATAGACTACATATCCCTGCATACCCCAGTCACCATGCTTAGGACTCTCTTGCTTCCCCTCCCACTCTGCTGCTATAAACATACACACTTGGAGTCAACATATGTACATACTTGGCTCTCAGACAGTTAGGTTACCAGTAGGATCTATTCTGTCCCCGGTGATGGAGAGGCCTGAAGTGAAGAGGCAGAATTTCGGATAGCTGCAGAATTTCAACCAAACCCTCACGGTTTCTTGCACCTGGGGAGCCTTTGCTTTTAAAGATCCAATCATTGGTTGGTAGACTCACTGTTAAACTGCAACTTACAAATGGTTAAATTAATTTGTTTTCCTTTTAAAACAAGATAGTCCTGAATTTTATTGTACATACCTCTTGGTACGTACAATAAGTTTCAGGTGTCTTGGTGCACAGTCTAGAGCTATTAGTTCACAAACAATGTTTTTGCACATAAAATTGTGTATTTCTACAAAATGCCCTACTTTGTATGAAATAAAATTTGGTTTTGCATGGAACACAAGTGTTTTGGCTTGGGGGGGGGGAGCGGCTCAAATATTTTGTAAAAAAAATCACTCTAAATGTGTAAAATTTCTATAATCTTTCCTGTGAGTAGAAAGGTTTTGAAATGATTCATTCTTGCATGCAAGAAAGAATTGAAGATTTGCATTCCTATAGCTCACTATCTAGACAGGGGGGAGCAGGCGGCCCTCCATCTGTTGCTAGACTTTAATTCCTACACATATGATATATGATGGATGATGGGAGGTGCAACTCAACAACATATGGTGGGCAAATATATTCCTCAGTCTTTGCTATAAATTGCACCCTCTACCTACCTGTTCTGCAAACGGCAAACATGCTCCAATACAAAATTTGTAATAAAAACTATTTTGGACAATGATATGGTTTTCCAACATATTTCTCCTATTCTTGTTCTATCATTTCTTCACAATGGTGTAGTGGTTTGAGTTTTTGAACTGTGAGGCTGGAGGTCAAGGTTCAACTCCTGTATTGGTCATGGAAACACAGTAGGTAATGTGGGCAGGTCACACTCTCTCAGTTTCAGAGGATGGCAATGACAATGGCAAACCCCCTCTGAAGAAAGAAAACCCATATGGAGTATTTGTAGGGTCACCATAACTTGAAAAACCACTTGAAGACTCACAACAGCATATGTCATTGCCCTTGGAATGGATGGCCTCCGACTGGTGTGAATTTTCTTTTTTCTACCATAAGCCCCCCTGCCATATTTTTACAATCTGAGTTGGGCTGACATGGATTATATGCTGCATAACATATCAATCAGTTTGTTATATCATGGGCTGAATTAGCACTCAGGCTTTTACTTTTAGTAGTACTGTTGAGACTGTATGGGTCTAAGCAGCTTACCACTCTAAAAGATAGGACACAATATCACCCCCATGTGCCTCTTTGTTGTCTAACTCTTTTGGAAGCACAAGGAATTGTTTGTAGCGAAACTCAATTTTTTTTTTTTTGGAGTACTACAGAATTTGAATGAGTCATTTGAAATCTCTGGGTTTTCTCGTCACCCTTTCTTCTTTTGGCAAACATTGATGTTTTGTTATATCCCTCTCCTGATCCAAGATTCATTTCAAGTCTGGAGTATCAGACTCAGAGTGTGTTAATTTCCCAGAACTGACCTTCTTTCCTTTCCAGCCTATAAGATACATGGCCTCCTATTCAAAGAGAATAAGATTCAAGTTAAAATGGGTCAGATACACTTTACATAACAATGAAACAGAATACCAGGGCTAGTGCAATATTCAGAAAACAGCCCTAGTGAGTGGGTCTTTTTAAATGGTTGGCTCATAGATAAAGCAAATGGCATAAGAGTGGAAACATAGGAGGGATGTGTTTAGATTATGGATGAATGAGGGAGGAAATCCCCAGACGGGGTCTGAGAAAAAGTAACAGCAGATTATTTGCAAGATAAAATAGCACAGGAGACAATGGAGAGTTAGTCTGCTGCCACACTGCAGAATCATGCCGTTTAACACCACTGTAACTGTCATGATGGCCATCCTATAGGACCCTGGGATTTGTAGTTTGTTGTGGCAACAGAACTCTCTACATCTCTATGAGCAGTTTAGCAAGACATGTACTTAATTTCACATAAAAACAAGTTCCCTGCCCTTTTTCTTTTCTCTCTTCATTGGTTACCATTTAGTTCACAAAATACAATCCAAAATTCTACAGCATTGAGCCAAGGCATTAAAGAGGTGTCGAACTGCATTAATTCAGCAATCCAGATGGAAATGTGATATTTTGGAGTATATAATACTAGATATTATGTTAGAAAGAAGTATGCAGTAAATGGGTCAGTTGAAAGGAGGTGATTTTGCAAAGGAAGTGAAAATCTAATAGAAATAGCTAACAAGAGGAGGGGTACAAAATTATAAAATATGCAATTAATATGATTCTTTGCATCAAAGGAAAGGAATTTGAATAATGATAACTTGTTCACTAGGGGGGTGGGAGTGGGAGGGAGGGAGGGAAGAGTCATAGTAGAATGAACATAATATATGAGTTATTGGGATAATCAACTTGATGGCATGTTGGTACTAAGGGAATAAATTTGGGTATATCTAATTCAATAAAATTATCAAATGATCTGCAGTGTAGATGCATCCTTAGTCTTCATCTGAAAGTAGGAAGAAGGTATAGGAAAAGGATGGAGCTTTAAGAGAACAGACAGAGGGATTGAGACCAAAAGTATACTTTGGCTCAGGATGGAAGGCACCAGGGATGAAAGAACATTTTACAATTATTCAGTTCCTAGTTGAAAGATGTATTTTCCAACAGCCAGGACACCCTGTCAGAAAGAATAATGGAGCAATAAGTCAATTGCACAGTTTCCCTCTTGTATCTGAACATCCCAAAAATGTCCCAAAGGAAATTCTGTGGAGAACTACACTTTTTTGGCATGAAATACATGCTTCCTGCACAGGAACAGTATTTGCAGAATAGTAAAAAAAAAAAATAGTTCATGCATAGGAAACATATTTTCTGTGCAGAAAACATGGAGGAGCGAGGTTTGCATTAAGTGTATTTCTCCGTCTAATGATTCCTTCAGATCCATTAGGAATGTTCAATTCCTAGAGAGGTTTTGGAAGAAATATTATTTTCTCCTACAGTGAGGAGAAAATAATGATAATCTCCTTGCATGGTGGAAGAAATAGCGGAGGATTTGCATCTCATACAGCAGCAAGCAATTGACTCAAGGGCAGTTAACAATAACAAAATTACTGCTCCTACATCCAATTGTTTCTTGAGATAGTTTGCATTTTCTATTCCAAATGACAGTTTTTTCCAGGACTGCAGATCACAAGGTGTTTTCTTTTTTCGCTCACACCTCCTGCACCTCAGACAGTTGTGCTTAGTTTGTCTATGGATCTGTTTCCCTTTATCTCCGTACTCCCTCCCTCCTTGATTCCTTCCTCCCCCTCTCAGGGAAAAACCACACAGCCCTCTGCACTGTTACTAAAACCTCATGAGTAGGATGGAATGATCGTTCATCCCAGTTCCAGTTCACTAAATATATAGATTTTTGAATTTCAGGCCCTTTAAATTCTATATTTATTGATCTCCAATAATAATCCGAAAAGAATGAAGAAAAATCTGGGACTTTTCTCTTTTTTTCAATCAGTCTGGCTGCACTTCAGTCTCTTTGATCATCAATATTTCACAGGAAGATCCCTTCTTCTTGGTTTGGTAGAAAGAGAGCCGCCTTGGGAAGTGTATGGAGATTACCGACTAGGGTAAAAGCGTTCCCCATGCGTTCTCATGGGCGGAGCCTGGAAGTGGATAAGAACCAGAACGCTAGTTTACCACAGCGGAATGTGCGTCGCCGCCAGGCGTTCCAAATGTGTTCCAAATGTGTTCCCAATGTGTTCCAGGGAGGTCTTTTGGGAACGGTTTTTGAAATGGCCTCCCTGGAACACATTGAGAACACATTTGGAATGCCCAGTGGCGATGGCGGCGTTCCGCCATGCGCTAAACTAGCATTCTGGTTCTTATCACGTTTCCAGCTCGCGCCCGTAGAACTTGGGGAACGCTTTTACCCTAGTGCGGTAATCTCCTATATCTGAATTTGGAACTTTAATCTCCTATTTTACATGAGGTAACACTTTCTATTCCATGGAATGTGAGTTAGGAGATGGACTAATGTCTGGAGGCAGTAACTGGTTAGATGAGAGGCAACAAAACTGAGACTGAATCCTGACAAATCCTGAAGGCACTCAATGAACTGTTCTTGAGTCAGACCAAGAACATAGCTTTGACAATCTACTAGATTGCTGTTGGAGATACAAATGGCCATGGTCACTTATTTTAGCCCATCAGTTGTGGTCCTTTCTGGAGTTTGATAGCCTGGCTAAGATTGTCCATGCCATGATAATCTTGCAGCTGCCAGATGAACTGCGGTAATATACAGTGCACAGCTCTGCACTGAAGACAATTTAGAAAGTTATATTATATTAATACCTTTATTTATAAAGCGCTGTAAATTTACACAGTGCTGTACATACAATCATTTTAATTCAACAGTTCCCGGCCCTCAGGCTTACAATCTAAAAGACATGACACAAAGGAGAAGGGAGTGGTGGTGGGAAGGGGATGAGGGCCAGCAGTTCTTCTCTAACTCCGAGGCCTGGATCAGGGGAGATGGACTGGAGGGAGGGCTTGGCTTCTTAATGGATGGGTAATCTTCTTCCAGGGAGGCCTGTTGGAGCTAGCCTGCCTCTCAGTAGGATAATACATATAAAATACATAGCATAACAGGAAATGATAAAGAGGCAACAAAAGAACATCAAATAGCAAGTGACAATTATGTGCAATGCCTGGGAACATTCTGTGAACAGGATGGTCTCAACTCCGTTGAAGCTGGTTAAAGAAGTGATGGCTCTTGCTCGCGGGTAAGAGGTTCCAGGCTTGAGGGGCAGCGAGTGAAAAGGGGCGAATCCGATGGGGCAGAGGAAATCCTGGGCTGGGAGAGGAATATTCTCTCACTATCTTATATAGTTGAATCCGCAGAGAGGATAAAATCACGACAGGGTGGTTTTTATTGGGGTGTGTGTTTTAGTTATGTTTTTAACTTTTATATGTATTTGGTCGATTTTATAATGTTTTAACTAGTTGATTTTAATTGTTTCCAAATTCTTATTTTAAAGTTTTAAATGTTTTTGTCTTGTGACAAATATTTCAAATAAATGAATGAAGCAAGTGTTGCTAAAATTATCCCACCAGGTAAAATATTTTATAAGTTTTCTAGATCCTAGTTTATACAATAAAGGCCCCTCTTTTCCTGGGTAGAATTTGCTATGTAGCAGTTATTTTAAAAAATAAAAGGATAATTGTGCTGATTACCTCCTGCTAAAAGTTCCCTTACTTCCAAAAAGTAAGCTATATTTTTTAAAAATAACAAAATGATTAGTTGTGCAGCGCTGACTATATGGGTTTATTCAGAAGCAAGGCTCAATGAATTCAGTGAAGATTACCCCAAAGTAAGTATGAATAAGACTGTTGCCTCCAGTGACAGTGAATTCAGACCTTGAAGCCTCTAGGTGAGACCAACACTGCTGCTTCTGGTGCATTTCTAACAGAGATTTATCACACCAACATAATTGTTGCTGTTCCATTATGGACAGTGATGCTCTGCTCAAATGTTTTCTGGTGCTTTATAAAATGTCTATGATGTCATGCCTTGCTTCTTCAGAGCCAAAATAAGGTGGCTGTGTTACACTTACTGGGAAATTTCAGAGAGACAAGCACTGGCTTTGACTCACCAAAGCAACATGTGGGTTCATGTGTAATATTTCTGTCACTGACTGCTGTGTCTCAGAACAGACTCTAAGCTCAGCAATAACTGGCTTGGCTACACTTGTCTTTTAGTGATAAATGAGATTGGAGAAAATGGAAGTGCCCATATTATTTCCTGCTCCTAGTAATTCATAGCTATTTTGAACACAGGAGATGGTGTTGCAAAACATACCTACAAAATGCAGTAACCGTAGCCCATTTTAAAAAATAATTTAAAAACACCAAAAACCTCCCATTTTGACTTAAGGTGCACCTAAACTATAGAAATATTGCACTACTTTATATGCTATGGCTTCATCCTACAGGATCTTGGGGTCTGTAGTTTTTTTTAGGCATCAGCATTCTTTGGCAGAGAAGGCTAAAGACCTTGTAAAACTGCAAATCCCAGGATTCCATAAAAGAGCTATACCACTAAAGTGGCATCATACTGCTTATAGTTGGCCCGTGTACTACTGAGGTTTGTTTCCAGGACCCCCTGTGAATACCAAAATCTGTGGATGATTAGGTTCCATTATATACAGTGGCACAGCAAAATGGTGTCCCTTGTATAAAATGCAAAACCAAGGTTTACTTTTCTTGATTAGTATTTTTTGAAAATATTTTCAAGCCATAGATGGTTGAATCCATAGACAAATAATCTGTGGATTTAGAGGGTCAATTGTATTTCTGAACCAACATTTCAATATCGTTTCTGGTCGGGGACCACCAGCAATGAGGGTAAAGCTAATGAAGTCCAGCACCTGGATGATTAAGTACATGCACTGGATCAAACAAAGCTCAGATCTAAGCTGAACTTGGTCCCTTCATACTGGTTCTAGTGCTTTCCAAAGAGACATTGCCTTTTGTCTAAAGAAACTGGAAATCGTTCTTTAAATCAGCATTTGTAGCACACCCTCTATACTTATTTGTCTGAAATTTAGCCAGCATAACATTGCCTAAGAGGATTCTGAGCCTGAATAATTTAACCCATTTCAATGTTTTCCAATTATGACCCCTTCCCTCCACCACTCCCTTCTTCTTCTGTGTCATGTCTTTTTAGATTGTAAGCCCGAGGGCAGGATCCATCTAACAAAAAGATTGCATGTACAGCGCTGTGTAAATTTACAGTGCTTCATAAATAAAGGTTATAATAAAATAAAATGACAAATGGGAAAAGGTATTCTTTT